>NC_051863.1:30514990-30866240 GCF_015732765.1 Culex quinquefasciatus
AGCTCAGTTGCGCTCCAAGAGAATGTTTAATTTATGAAGTTTTGGATCTGTTTTTGGAAGTAAATTTTAAGAGCTGTCAAAAGTATGTGGTATCGCACCAATTTCAATATCACACATTTTTGGCTTGCGGCAGCGCAACAATCAAGAAGAGTGTAGTCGTTTATAGAAATTTTCCAGTTATGAGTTGAATATTGTTGAAATAAATATCCTAAAATTAGTCAAATCAAGATTCATCAACGCTTTAAATCACACAGCTAATTACAAATACATCGGCTGCCGCTTCGAAACTGCTCATCACTATTAATGTACCGCAACTAATTAACGCGCACATTCGATTTCGATTTCGCAACCAGCTGGATCATTGGACCAGTTCTCGCCCTAGTGCAGTCACAAATATTTGCCATCGTTTACCCTTGCGCATCGCTAATGTCACGTGACCCATCGACCACATGGGACCGGCCTTTTCGCACAAATGCTCAGGCGACACATTTTAGGTGCTTCTGCTTAAATAATTACGATGCATCCTTAACCACCACCCTGATACTATGTTAACAACTAGGTGAACTTGTCCAAATTTTTGATGACAAGTATTTTTTTTATTGCAAGACATATTTTAGGAAAATTTAAAATACAAATTCAAAACCAATGTCAATCTCTGACATCCGTACCCCTTAAACAAACGCCCCACTCTCGTGTTTACCCTATAACTAGTCAATATTACAGGCTACCAAATAGCCGACAGACTGCAACAGTTTGATAATAGCATAAATTATTAGCCCAGTTTCGAATGACACCAAACATTGGGCAGCGCGAGGGGAAGGCCATCACACGGACGTTGTCAACCCGAACTAATGACTACGCGTTTGGTTTTAGGCAAAGTGGAGCGCGGTCCTCAAAATTGGATTGCTTGCTGGCTGTAAGTGCTAATTAAATCGACCCACTAAGCTGTCCAAATTATGTGCTGATTAATGACGGGCGATACGTTCTGGAAAACCGGGCCACTTGTCACCGTTGGAAGCACTTTATGGGCTAATTTGGGTAATTTTAAGTGCAGGAAATAAACAAAATTAATTCAGCTTATTTGCCAAAGATTTATGTGTACTATTTTTGCTTGATTTTTTATTGAATATGTCGTTTTCCCGTGGAAGTGTCCTATTTATATTTTATATGAATTAAATTCTGAGAACTCACTCAGTAGCGTAAAATTTGTCCCAACCCCTGATTTGGTTTCGGTCCGTGACAAGATGTCCCGTCATGATGGGTGACTTTGTGTCTGGGAGTGATATTGGGTCATACAAAAATTCTGAAATTTGCATGACCCAATCTCATCCCCCAGACCCAATGTCATCCCTGATGACGGTAGTTAAAGATTTCCAAATCAGTTCCAAAACCACAGCCATTTTCGGGAATTAAGGTGAGAAAATGCGAGGTATACTTCATTTTTGGAAGTACGACTTTTGAAAGAATTTACAAAAAAATCAGCTAATAATAAAAGGGTAATTTTCCGCCAACTCACACAGCAGTTGCCCCGACCCCTCTTCGATTTGCGTGAAACTTTGTCCTAAGGGGTAACTTTTGTCCCTGATCACAAATCCGAGGTCCGTTTTTTGATATCTTGTGACGGAGGGGCGGTACGACCCCTTCCCTTTTTGAACATGCGAAAAAAGAGGTGTTTTTCAATAATTTGCATTTGCAGCCTGTAACGGTGAAGAGATAGAAATTTGGTGTCAAAGGGATTTTTATGTAAAATTAGACGCCCGATTTGATGGCGTACTCAGAATTCCGAAAAAACGTATTTTTCATCGAAAAAAACACTAAAAAAGTTTTAAAAATTCTCCCATTTTCCGTTACTCGACTGTAAAATTTTTTGGAACATGTCATTTTATGGGAAATTTAATGTACTTTTCGAATCTCCATTGTCCCAGAAGGGTCATTTTTTCATTTAGAACAAAATTTTTCATTTTAAAATTTCGTGTTTTTTCTAACTTTGCAGGGTTATTTTTTAAAGTGTAACAATGTTCTGCTCTATGTTGTAGAGCAGACAATTACAAAAATTTTGATATATAGACATAAAGGGTTTGCACACGAGTTATCGCGATTTTACGAAAAAAAAAAGTTTTGAAAAAGTTACTTTTTGCGTTTCTCTTTGTTTCGTCGTCCTTGTCTGTCGCGGGTGCCCATGAACGGCCATGATCGATGACGGCCAACTTTTTCAAAACTCTTTTTCGTAAAATCACGATAACTCTTGATGTTTATTAGCAAACCCCTTATGTCTATATATCAAAATTTTTGTAATTGTCTGCTCTACAACTTTGTAGAACATTGTTACACTCTAAAAAATAACCCTGCAAAGTTAGAAAAAACACGAAATTTTAAAATGAAAATTTTTGTTCTTAATGAAAAAAATGACCCTTCTGGGTCAATATAGATTCGAAAAGTACATTAAATTTCCCATAAAATGACATGTTCCAAAAATTTTTGCAGTCGAGTAACGGAAAATGGGAGAATTTTTAAAACGTTTTTAGTGTTTTTTTCGATGAAAAATACGTTTTTTCGGAATTCAGAGTACGCCATCAAATCGGGCGTCTAATTTTACATAAAAGTCCTTTTGGCACCAAATTTCTATCTCATCACCGTTTCAGGCTGCAAATTATTGAAAAACACCCCTTTTTTCACATGTTCAAAAATGGAAGGGGTCTTACCACCCCTCCGTCACGAGATATCAAAAAACGGACCTCGGATTCGTGATCAGGGACAAAAGTTACCCCTTAGGACAAAGTTTCACGCAAATCGAAGAGGGGTCGGGGCAACTTTTCTCGATTTCGTGTGAGTTGGTAGAGAATTACCCAAAAATAAATACGTTAAAGATTTAAATATAACCAGAATGTCATTTTAATTTAGATTCTTAATTATCTTCTTAAAAAATTAAAATTGCATACAGTCCAGACTAAATTATCTAAGCCTCGATTTTTCTAAGCTTCGATCATTAAAAATTCGATTATCCGAAGGTTTGTATGGCACTTTGAAAAATCGAATATGAACAAAAACAAAATATCGTGTGATACTATTTTCTATCATTTTCCTAATTTCGACAATTCTTTGTCGATAATTTTATCGACGATACTGGACAATAATTAATTTTAAATATATTTTTAAATTAACTTAATCCAACATAGTTAAATTTGCAAAGCTTTTTTAAATATAGCAAATTTCTTTTTTCGACACAAACAAATTTCAAAAAAACTCATATGTTCATATGGTATCGAATGAAGCGAAATATTATTTGCAATTATATACTATTAGATTTTTTTTTAAGATGCTAAAATTTTGACAAAGTGTCTTTTTTTTAAATACTAAAGTTTTAATTTTTTTTCTATACTAAAATGATTACAAAGTAAAGAATTTTCAAAAAATACTAAATTTTTTTATAAAGGAAAATTGCGTAAATATTTTAAAAATACTTTTCAGTGAAAAAAAAAGATTTTAACAAACAAAAACCTATAATCAAGAGAAAATATAAGCAAAATTTAGCATCGTTTCATCACCAAATTGCAAATTATAAAAATTTGAGCGTTAAAATTTTTGAAAATTTTGGTATTCAGCGCTTCCACGTTAAAAAGGATGTCTCCAAATCAAAAGTGTTCCGAAATAGGGTGGTCAGAAAAAATGCATTTTCCGTAGATTTTCCCAAAAATCACACTTTGCCAAAATTCATGTCTTAGGAACGGTAGAATCAATATTAGAACGCCACGTTTAAAAAAAAAGGTTTTTTGTTGGACTTTTAAGAAAAAATATGTTGAGGTTCAAAAAACTAGCTGAATATTTGAAAATGTCCTATGAAAATTACATTTGATTATTTTATGATCTCGTTACCACAGAGCTCATATCTGAAAATATTGTTTCCCTGACATATCCAAAAATTGCTAATATCCGTTAACAAGATTCGAAGATGTGATTTTTTGAACAAAAAGTACTGGGTTTTTCGACGGAAAATTTACGAAAACGAATAAAAATCTACTTTTTTCACTAAAACTACGATTACATAAAAATTTCAGCAGTGACCTATTATTTTTTGGACAATTTTTTTTTGTAATTGCAATTACGCAAAAATATTTTCAGATATGAGCTCATTGGTCCCGAGACTATCAAATAAACCAATAAAATTTTCATATGACTTTTTTAAATATTCAGCTAGTTTTTTTTCGATAACCTTTCTTTTGAAACATAATGCTCTAAAACTGGTTCATCCGTTCCAGAGATATGATTTTTTTGAAAAATTTGCTTTTTGCGAAAATCGACGAAAAATGCCTCTATTTTTGGACCACCTTTTTTTCGAAAAGCAGCACCCTAATCGCCAAGAAACACTCATGCCAAATTTGCGCCAGATCGGTGCAATTTTGATTTGGAGACAGATTGATTACATAAAACGAAAATCAATGTAAAATTTAGTTTCATTTAACGTGAAAACTTCCATCATTGCCATAATTTTTCATTTAAAGATATATTATAAAATTATAAATTAATTATCCCATTCCTTATAATGTTATGGAAATCGTCATTAATCAATTATTAATCAATATTTTTTTTCGAAATTAATCAGCATCTTTTTTTGAGCGCGTTGTGGCGTTATAACCACGGCAAATAGTGTCCAGGGCATTCGTGGCAATACAATGTCCCATCCCAGAGGGTCACGGAGTACCAAACCTTCTAAGCATGGTGCTCTCAACGAATACAACCAAATCTCGGAGCGTATGGTGGTGTGTCTCCACGCTTCTTCCTCCCCTGTCGATTCAGAATTGTGTTGTTGTTCGAACACTCAGTGTTCAAACTCAACCCAATTACGAATCATCTCTGCGATACGGCTTTACGCAGTAGGCCTGGCCGTTTTAACGCTTGGGATGTTTCAATGCATTCTAATGCAATGGCACACTACAAATGTTAATAAATGACAAGAAGAATGCTAGGCGTCATCTAACCTAAGGCACTCTCCAGGATCCCTTCGAAAGATTGGCTGCGCTAGGGTCTGATTAGATTAGATTAGAAAATAATCAGCATCTTTACCTTAATACTCATATTGCAAATTAAGAAAATTTGAGTATTTTAAAAATGAAAGTTGTTTTTGAGAAATTTGGAGCATAAATAGTGTTTCAATAAACTTATTTAAAAAAATAAAAATATTGCAATATTGAAATAAAGTGTTTGAAATTTGAAATAAAAGTGTTTTAAAATGCATTTTACACTAGTTCAGTTATTTTGCAATCATAAGTTTTCAAAAAATGTTAAAATTTGACGAAAACAAAAAAAATCGCGAGAAAAAACTTTAACATCGAAAATTTTTTAAAACCAAATGATTTTTTAATAAATTAAAACATGTTAAAAGTGATTTAAAACGCAAGGAAACACATTTTAAATTGATTTCACTTAAACTTCCATTAACATTTTAAAGTATTGTAAAAAATATTTTTTTGTCCCCTGATTTTTCGGGCCAACTTTGGAAGGGGGGAGACAAAAACTTTCAATAAAATTTGTACCAGCCTAACTGAAGAAAAACTTTGAATCTTTGTAAAGTGACTTTTAAAACTTATGTCACAGAAATTAAAAAAAATGTAAAATTAACCAAGAAAAAATAACTTTAAAATAATTCCAAAAACATTGAAAGCTTCACGCAAATCACGGATTTGGCAAAATTAAAGAGTACATCGCTCACCAGATTACCAAACAAGCCGCAACTGATTAGACGCAAAAAAAATGTCCCACCTTATTGTGCAACGTCCGACACCCTTTCATTGTTAATGAGTGATTTATGGACTGTGACCGTTGGCGTTTACACCTGCACTCCCCAGGGTACAATTATGCATCACTGGTGTCCAGCCAGAGAGCAGGTCAATATGAAGTGTCCCGTGTGTCGCTTGAGAAGGTCCATAAATCAGCCCGAGTGTTCCAGCTGGGAAATGAGCCGGAAAAGGCGTGTCATTGTTCGCTGGTTGTCACGGGATCGGGACGTTCAACTAAACTGTCGATGTTTGCATTTATTTTGATTAATTTGATAGCACGGGTAAAATTTGCAACAAAACGAGGATGATGATGTAGTCCAAATCCGAGTTACTCCAGGTAGAGCAGCTTCTAATCGTCTGCTACGAAAGCCGATTTACTTGTCAAGCTCGACTTGACTCATTTTCAAACAGTCGATTTCCGGGCTTGCAGTTTCCACCTGAGCGTCCATACAAACATTCACGGTGGTGGAATAATTCATGTCCGAGTGCGCCCAGTGTGGCGTAAACGTTGTCATCAAATCAGCTTTTCAACATACGTGTAATAGTTTAGTATGAATATTTCAGCCCTTGCAAACAACGGAACAAAGGGTCCCGTTTGGATGCTTTGTGGAGATCTCTGCTGGAAAGGAGAACCAAGTCCTGTCTTGTCACGTGTGCTGAGCTGACTTTACGTTTGCAGGACTAAAGATTCTTGGAACGAACGGGTGTCGTTTAATACTGCTTTCAATTATTCACCAGGCTAACTTTAAAGGTTAACTGTTAGCTTGCGTGTAACATTCCTTCATGGGTAAATTCGATGTGATTTTCTTAACATCAGTTCTGGACATCCAATCAATGTAGAATTTTTGGTGTATTAGTTTGTCTTTATATCTGGAAATAGGTTCTTTGAAAAAATAAACAAAAATTCTTATGTTTTTATCCAAATTTTTTTTATTCAAAAAAATCAAATTATTCGCTCTATAGCATTGCTTTGGCGTTCTCGATTGCGAGATTCCTACCTACTCGAAACTAGGTGTACGAGGGCTTGATTGTTGAGGCAATTGCAATCCTCTTTTTACACCTAAGCTTCCATCCACCCCGGTATTCAAACTGACGACTTTTGGATTGTGAGTCCAACTGCCTACCAGCGACTCCACAGAGACAGAACCCAGGGAGACGACTCCTACACCTGGATTGAGCTAACGACCTAACCCTCTAGGTTAGACCGGGGCCAACATTTACTTCCCCATCTGATGGAAGGCGTGATCCAACCAATCTCGTCTGGAAAAAAATGCCACCGGGGCCGTCTGGGATCGAACCCAAGCCGACTGGATGAGAGGCAACCACGCTTACCCCTATACCACCGGTCTCAATTTTCAATTGATTATGCTAAATGAAACTGTTGTTCATCAATAAACCCTTTTAAAATTATTGTACTTTTAACCCGGGTTCATAGAAAAAATTTATTCCAGGTTCATACAAATTGTACCACTATTAAGTAGAAATAAAATGAAAAAATCCAAATCATTTCCAAATTCTTCGTTGGTTAAATTTTAATCTTTTTGTATATCACTTATGCCTTAAATATTTATGAATAAAATCGGTGAATTTTCGATCCACGTAATTCCGGGTTAGTAAAATCAATTCAATCGATACAAAGGTCCTCAAAACGGTGATAAATTCACTACAAAATGTTTAGTTAACAATTCTATTTCACTCTAATTCTGTTTTTTCAGTTGTTTATTTTACAATAGAATTTTTAATTCATAATGCAAAATTTAACCTAGATAACTTTAACGTGCAATTTAAAAAGTTGACAGTATACTTGAGAGGTCTGGAACACCGAACTATGATGATTTAGCAACAATAACATTATTTTTGTTAAAATTTCGAAAGGTGTACATACTTTTTTGCTCTTTTTTTTTGTTTTTCTTAAAGTGTTTGTTATGGCACATTTTTATAGAATTCATATTGTAATGAGCTGGAAAAATGTTCGGGATGAGTTTCTGTTTTGATCGCTTTCTGTCATTTTGGTAATTTTGAACGTTTTGGTCGTTTTGGTCGTTTTGGTCGTTTTGCCCATTTCGGTCGTTTTGATTATTACAGTAGTTTTGGTCATTTTAGTCGTTTTGGTCGATTTGGTCGATTTAATCTTTTTGGTTATTTTGGTGGTTTCGGTCGTTTGGTTGTTTTGGTCGTTTTGGTTGTTTTGGTCGTTTGGTCGTTTTGATCATTTTGGTCGTTTTGATCGTTTTAGTCGTTTTTTTCGTTTTGGTTGTTCAAGCCATATTGGTCATGTTGGTCATTTAGATCATTTTGGTCGTTTTGGTAATTTTGGTCATTTTGGTCATTTTGGTCATTTTGGTCATTTTGGTCATTTTGGTCATTTTGGTCATTTTGGTCATTTTGGTCATTTTGATTATTTTGGTCATTTTGGTCATTTTGGTCATTTTGATCGTTTTGGTCGTTTCGGTCATTTTGGTCGATTTAATCATTTTGGTAATTTTGGTCGTTTTTGTATTTTTTGTCGTTTAGGGCATTTTTATTTTGAACGTTTTGGTCGTTTTGGTTGTTTTGGTCATTTTGGTCATTTTGGTATTTTGAACGTTTCGGTCGTTTGGTAACTTTGGTTGTGTTGGTCGTTTTGGTCATTTCGGTCGTTTTGGATTTTTGTCATTTTGGTCATTTTGATCGTTTTTGTTATTTTGGATATTTTGGTCGTTTTGATCATTTTGATCATTTTGAACGTTTTGGTCGTTTTGGTCATTTTGGATATTTTGGTCATTTTGGTCGATTTGGTCATTTTCGTCGATTTGGTTATTTTGGTCGTTTTGATCGTTATGACCGTTTTGGCCGTTTTGTTAGTTTTGGTCGTTTTAACCGTTTTGGTCATTTTGAACGTTATGGTTTGATCGTTTTGGTCATTTTAGACGTTTTGGTCGTTTTGGTCATTTCGTCGCTTTGGTCATTTTGATCGTTTAGTAACTTTGGTAAGTTTGGTTGTTTTGGTCATTTTGATATTTTTTTAATATGTTTGGAGTAAAAACAAATCACCTCTGGGAGCAAGAAAGAATGTGAAAATTTATATGTCTTTTGTCCAATAAGTGAAAAATCCTTCAATATTTTTAAATAACTAAATCATCACTTTTTTCATTTTTAAAGGCAAACCATAATACTGTGCTGTAAAAAGATAGGACAAATTGAAAACATCTTCATAGGCAATGTTATAGAATGGGTTATATGTGGGAAAATATCATTTGCAATCTTAAAATTTATAAACCAACTCATTGAATAGTTCAACAATGTCTCTAAAACACTATCTCAAATGGAATAACCATAAATGAGGCGGAAAAAGTGTTCATCAACAGTCACATAAACACCCCCCCTGAACCTCTTCGAAAAAGCTTTTCAAATGAACACTTACGCAAAAGTAAAAGCTCCTCTCTTTTCGCTCTCCTCTCATTCTCTCACTCGTGTTTCTCGCTCACCTCTCACTGGAAAACAGCCCGAAAAAGTACAGAGAGATACTCCGCTCGAAACCCGAGACTGGACCCGAATCCTTCGTCAGATTTTCCCACCCTTGACCCTTTTCCACCTCCCGCCTCCGCCCCTCACATCACGACCAGCGCGATTGGAAAAAGCAACATGTGTTCCGACCTCGTCCTCCACTCACCCGCTTTTTCCGGCCACCCTCACGGGAATGAAAAAAAAAATAATACGAACGATACGAAACTAAGCCAAGTTTAGGTCGAAGTCTGGGGGCCTCGGCCAATGCCAACCACGGCCACGGCCCATCATGACATGTAATTTCGCAAAGAGGCTTGGCCCCGGCTCCGTTCCAACACCACCACCTAAATTGAGGGGAGGGCGATTCCGCGAGCTTTAAAGGCGGGTTTTCGAGGGTTTTTTTAGGGGCAAAGTAAATCTTTGAAAGGGAAATTAGACACGGCTAAAAAAATAACAATTTCAGATTAGATTCTGTACAATGTTTTGCTGAAATTCCTTAATTTTTGAGGAATTGATTTCAACTTCAGAATAAAGTTATGCATTTTTTTACAATATTTTTTACAATGTAGCAGATGGAGTGATGAATGATTTCCTCAACCATTCTCCTAAAATAAAAAGTTGTGCTAACCCTATCATTACATGCGCATTTCAACCGTTAAGCTCTTTTTCCTGGAATTTCCCCCCACCACCACAATCGAAGGATGACTTCGATATTAAAGTTTGATCTCTGGCGCGCTGCTAGGAGCTTTTTCATTGCAAAGCACTCTTTACCAATATCTGGGTCGTTGATTGAGAGAAAAACTGAGGAAAAGGGAGCCAAAGTGGAGGGAACTTCTGGAACTGGAAAATGAAAAGCACCGCCGTGTCGAAGATAAACAAACCGTACAAAGTTGGCCCCACGCAACGTGGAGTGAATAGTCAAAGGGAAATGGCTCGGAGTGAAAAGTTTCGAAAACATTGGAGACTGTCGCCGTGTGAAGGAAAAGTATTGGAATTCGAATTCATTATTTGGTTTATGTCTGAAGTTTTGAATTATTCATTTCTTATGTTCTGCCTTTGAACTACAAATTTTAAATTTTAAAGAACATCAAGTTTTATACAACTAAGTGATTAAAATTGAACTTTTCCCCACTTTTTACAAAAAAACACCTCGCTTCATTGTTGAACAAAAGTTGTTGCTGAATGTCGCTGAACTGCTGCTGTGCCATCGATGTTGATGTTTGTCTGGAACGACGCCCCCCCCCCCCCACCTTACCCCTTCCTACCTCATACAAACAGCACCCAGCGCCGGAGAGTTGTCTGTTTGCAGCTCCAATGTTCACTTTGACGAGCAGCAAGTTGTCCGAAAGTGTCGTCGTTTCATTCAGAAATTTATGTGATTCTGGTAGCAGGAGGAAAATAAACGGGTAAAATGCGTTTCGTGAGAAGAGCGAATTATGAAGTTTGACTAGCTGCTTTCTGGGAATGGAGGTTGTTGAATTTAAGAAAAAAGACACAATCATGGCGATTGAAATTTCACGGAATTAATTTAAACTCAGAGTGCACCAGTCAAAGTTGCATGATTTTTTTAAATATGAAATTGAAGAAAATTTATTGAAGGTCATCATCAACTGCGAAAACGTACATCAAACGATTTGATGAAAAATATTTTCAATGTAGTACTTTGGAGGAAATAAATTAAATCCTCTTTTAAAAAAAGTGGACAAATATCACTTAAGTGGTCATAACTCGAGACAGCGTTCCCAGATCTTTGATGTTTTGGACTCGTTGGAAAGATTTTTTGGTTACCTAACCAACGATGCATATCATGACGATATTTGAATCAATTTCCTGTCACTTATTCAACATCCGGATAAATACAAAACCACATTTTTATACATAACTTTTGAACTACATATCGAAACTATTTTTAAAAAATCGATAGGTACGTATGGGGCTTTCATCCAAATCGAATGCAACTGGTTTGACCAAAATCGTTTCAGCCAGTGCACTGCAGTGCTGAGAATACTCAGTGAAAAATTTGGTCACATACACACACACATATAGAAATTTGTTCAGTTTTCGATTCTTAGTCGATAGGTAAACATGAAGGTGGGTCTACGGGCTTTCTGTAAAATGTTCATTTTCAGAGCAGGATCTCACTGAAAAAAAATAAATAACATCTTTCTTAAAAAAATATATTGCGACTAACTTTACCCACTCTGATTTTTGATATGGTGGACCAATAAAGTCAACATGTTTCTACGAACGATTTCCAAATTATTGGTTTCAGTAAGTATCAAAAATTCCCCCGAAAAAAAGCTTCCAATAATAATTTTTGGATGCAGATTTAAATTTGAACCAAAGTTTTTTTGCTAGAAAAAAAAAACAAATCAAACTAATCGCTCTACAGCATTGCCTTAGCGTTCTCGATTGCGAGATTCCTACTCGAAACAAGGTGTCCGAAGGCTTGTTTGTTGAGGCAATAGCAAACCTCTTTTTTCACCTTAGCTTCCATTCATCCCGGGATTTGAACTGACGACCTTTGGATTGTGAGTCCAACTGCCTACCAGCGACTCCACCGAGGCAGGACCCAGGGAGACGACTCCTACACCTGGATTGAGCTAACGACCTAACCCTCTAGGTTAGACAGGGACCAACATTTACTTCCCCATCCGACGGAAGGCGTGGTCAGACAAATCTCGTCTCGAAAAATGCCACCGGGACCGTCTGGGATCGAACCCAAGCCGACTGGGTGAGAGGCAACCACGCTCCCTACCAATCCATTTTTAATTTTTTTTTCGGTAATGTAGAATTTCAGATAATTTTCAAAAATCACTATTTAAAAAAACTTGGCGAAAATTTTAACATCTGTGATACCCTACACGGTAGAAGAAAATATGGAAATATTACAACTGGTAATGGTGACAGATTTTGTGCCAAAAAGGGTTATTTTCACATTAAAAGTGATGTAAAATTATTCAACAAACCAAATTTTAAAACTCCCCAAATCCAACCTTAGTTTTACTGTGGCACATTTCGACCACTGATACATATTAGAAAATGAAAAAAGTCGAAGGTGGTGATGTTTGTCAAAATCAAATTCTGATGATAAAAAGTTAGTTTAAAAACCTGCAATTTTTTCGTGTACATGTTTTTTTTGAAGAGCTTTAAAATAACCAATAGCTTTGCCAAAGACACCGACGAAACAATAACGATTGAAGTTTCTAGGAATGGTTCATAACTAAGAAAAAATCAGAAATTGTTTATTTTACAACCAAACAAAATAATATAGAAAAATGATTTTAAAAAATCATAAATGCAAAAAAAACAGGTTTAAAATGTCACTCATTTATGTTTTTTATTCTCAGAGAGTTGTAGATTGAACAAAAAACCCACAGACATTAAACATTTTCCAAAAATTTCGCAACAGTTAACAAAAATAAGACAAGAGAAAAGACCTTGAAAAGAGGAGAATTAAAATTATGAAAATGTCAATGATTTAAATATTTTTTAGTGTGCACGTGGAGTTGATGAAAACAAAATGTACAAACAAATTAAAAACTGAAAATGTATAAATAATTATTTTTTATATCTATAGATTTATTTCACTGAAATTTAATTTAATTTTTTTTTTTGGAACGCCCTAACAAGCCTCGGAACAACTTATTAGCCAAAGCTAAATAAAATTTTAGAATTGAGCCCAAGAATATTTTAAGCCAGTTTAAGCCAAAACTGAGCGCCTTAATGTGTTTTTCTTTAACTTTCCAATGTCGATTCTGCAGTAAAAAAAGTTTCGAAGAAAACAGATAAATTTTTATATATTTTGTTTTTTAATGTTTTTCCTTTTTTATAATATTAACTTTTACCGTCAAATAAACTACTCGTGCTGAAAAAAAACATCACGTTGCAACTTGTTGCATGAACTACAATTATTGTTAGTTGTATCGAAACTAACGACGACCTTTCATGATGGTAATCCTTCAATTGATAAAAAAAAATCAATTGACTACAACTTCCTTGAGTGGAATTGATAATCTTTCTAAATGATTTATGAAGGATTTGTTAAGAGTTATAGGTAACTGACTTAAACGATCCAGGCATTTGAACAACTCTACAGCTCGTCGCTCTCGTGCTAACTTGTCGTATGTCGATTTTGGACCAAATTGAGTTAAGAACGCCATTTTGTGCAATTTACAATGCCTCACCATTTGACCTTCACAAATCCCCAAAATTCGATTTCAATCCTGAGATATTTGATAAAAGCCAGAAAAAACACCGTGCATTTTTGTCACTTTTCATATGAAAGTAGTTTGAACCTTGTCGTGCTATCTTTACACATCCTGAAAATTGATGTAAGTGCGACAATTGGCCAAAGGGGTTTTAGGTCAGAACAAGCTTGACACAGGGACGAGCTCGGCTACCGTAAACATTTTCAATTATAACTCGGGGCTCCGACAACCAAATTCAACCAAATTTCGGGGCAATGCAAAGAATGGTCAACCAAACAAAACGTGTTTGTTATTGTTTACGACAAGACAATATAGCACGACGGCGTCGAGCTGTTGATATACTTTATTGATACCGAACAACTCATAAAACGCAAAAAAAAACAGTCTATAATTCCCCGCGTTGACCTACATAATCCCCCAAAAATGGGAGGTTCCACAACCGTAAGTACCCTACATGGAACAAATCGTTGTACAACACCCAAAAAAAATCCAGCTTGAAACCTGCACGTGCAATTTCCTCCCCACCAATGACGGGTTCGGGTTGTCGTCGTTCTGTACTAAACCACGTCATCTTCCCCACGTTTAGTGCGGTGGATGAAAAAATCGTATTCCCTTAATTAGTTATGCTAATCGGAACAGAAATCCACGCAGAGTTCCCGAGGACTCGAGGAAAGAGAGAGAGAAAAAATCGACCGGAAGTGGTCCAACCTACCATTGGAGGAAGTCGCAGGTTCTAACTTCTTCTTAGATGAACGGACCTTACAAATGAATTAGAAGGTTTTGAAATAATTTTGATTTTTTTTTTCTTTTTTTCGATCTCTGCGAAAATTGAGAATTAAAATGAGAAAAAAATACTTAAGCAACACAAGAAAAGTCTGCTTGTCTATGGTATCGCTCCTTTCCATAGACACGGGGGGCGGTGCGAAACGGGTCCGTAGAAGCCGAATGACAGATGATAAATGCTCAATTTACCAGCCTTTTTTAAGGTCCACCCTCGGTTCTGGTGGAAAATTAATGAAAGGGGCTGAAGGCTAGGCCGGAAAATGACAGGTCACTTGAAGCGAATGGATGGCTTTAAAATTGCTCCTTAATTATCCAAATCTCGGGAAGTGTTTTGAGGGCCGGTCGAAAGTTGAACGGTAGAGAAGGTGAAATAGTAAAGGAAAAATCGTTTTTTTTTTTTGCAACGTTTTATGCGTTTAGACATCTCAGTTGTATTTGCCTCATTTCTTAAACTGTCGATCCATGGTCCAACTTTGCATAATTCATCGCTGTAATTAAGACAACCAATTCGGGTTGGTTCGCTTTCTTCAGAAACAGTAAAATTTAATTCTAGAACGAAAACCTTTCTGTTGCACCTTGAATTGAATTAGGGGCGCACGGGGTCGGAAATGCTGTTTGGCAAAGTAAAATATTTACAAACATCTTAATCTTAATCATACGACAAAGTTATGTATTGAAAATATTAAATATTTCGCATACACTAAAAATTCCAACCATCCCAGATACCCCTTTTGCCCCCCATCAACCGTGCGGGGTCGAAAACTTTGTCCTTAATTATCCTTTTCATGTTAACCGAGTTTCAATTCGAAACTACCCACTTCAACACGGAACACTCGGCGAAAGTGCCCCCCCCCCCCCTTCATCCCACTCAATTTAACGCTTTTTCCAAGGTAGAGTGTGTACCTAAAGCTAGAACCACTTGTACAATATGGCGAGAATTTTCTGTTGGCATGGAGTGTGGGTTGGGGACAAAAACTGGACTATTACTGTTGGATCTGGAGGATCCCGAAAACACACCATTCGACGACGACTCCCAGGTACTGGAAAAACTGTTTTAATAAGCCAGCACAAGCACCAGTTAATTGCATTTGAATGGATGTTGGAAAGGACTTTTTCCCCCATTCATGATTAAAAGTGTCATCTAGTTTGAATTAAACTGCGAGGACGAATTAGAGTAGTTTTCAGTACACGAAAGGAGTTATCTTTTAATATTTTTTTACTTTCAGTCCATTGGTTGCCAACGTAACACACATAAGGATTTAATTTCACCCAAAGTTCAGCACATCGAGCAACTTTTAACGAACGTATAAAGCTATCCCACAAAGAAGAAGGCTTCGTCTTCGTTTCAAGCTTTCAATCAAAATTCCAATTTAACTCAAACGCTTATCGTGCTTCAGTTTCCCACACAGCTGCTCTTTGCTACCCCCCAGAAATCACAAACAACGGATGGTGACGAATCTTGGAGCGAATTCCACGACGTGAAATTTAATGGAAAATAATGTATCTTTTGCCCCGAAAAGTGCCCCATTGACAACTCTACAGTTAGAGCGAAGACCCCGCGCTCGAATGCAATTTCTCACTTTGCCACGACGGCCAGCTTGCAGACAATCGGATTTTCCATTTCCGCGCGACAATTGGCACATTAAAGGAATGTTGAAATTTATTTCTACAAAAACTCTACAAAAATACACAAATACAAAAATAATCAAAATACAAAAATTCACAATAATACAAAAATACAAAAATACAAAAATACAAAAATACAAAAATACAAAAATACAAAAATACAAAAATACAAAAATACAAAAATACAAAAATACAAAAATACAAAAATACAAAAATACAAAAATACAAAAATACAAAAATACAAAAATACAAAAATACAAAAATACAAAAATACAAAAATACAAAAATACAAAATACAAAAATACAAAAATACAAAAATACAAAAATACAAAAATACAAAAATACAAAAATACAAAAATACAAAAATACAAAACTACAAAAATACAAAAATACAAAAATACAAAAATACAAAAATACAAAAATACAAAAATACAAAAATACAAAAATACAAAATACAAAAATACAAAATACAAAAATACAAAAATACAAAATACAAAAATACAAAAATACAAAAATACAAAAATACAAAATACAAAATACAAAAATACAAAAATACAAAAATACAAAATACAAAAATACAAAAATACAAAATACAAAAATACAAAAATACAAAAATACAAAAATACAAAAATACAAAAATTCAAAAATACAAAAATACAAAAATACAAAAATACAAAAATACAAAAATACAAAAATACAAAAATACAAAAATACAAAAATACAAAAATACAAAATACAAAATACAAAAATACAAAATTACAAAATACAAAAATACAAAAATACAAAATACAAAAATACAAAAATACAAAAATACAAAAATACAAAAATACAAAAATACAAAATACAAAATACAAAAATACAAAAATACAAAAATACAAAAATACAAAAATACAAAAATACAAAAATACAAAAATACAAAAATACAAAAATACAAAAATACAAAAATACAAAAATACAAAAATACAAAAATACAAAAATACAAAAATACAAAATACCAAAATACAAAAATACAACAATACAAAAATACACTCGGAAAATTATACAACGTCGTCAACACTGCCAACGTCGTCACTGGCCGAGAGCCGACACTGAGGACGGGATTTTCTAATGAAAACAATTAAATTTTATCTCACCCGTTGCAGTGTGGTGGTGCATTCATCACCCCGAGACGTCAGCAGTGCCAGAAATCTTCAACGTCAACGGTGCAGAACTTCGACAACGCTGTCGGGGCCACGCGGGAGGCCACATGGAAAATGTGTCACTTTAACTGGGAGACACATGCACTGCTGCTGCTGACAGGGGCAAACTTCTGTCGTCGAAAGCTCTGACAATTGGAACAGCAGCTTGATCTTTGTTGCATATATGCAGAAATCTAGTGGGAAAGGCAAAGCTTTGGTTTTTTAGAGAAGTTCAAATTTAAAATACTTGTTAGAAGTTTTTTTTAGTCTAGTCAAATCTAATCTAAAGTGACGTAGTTCAAGAAAAGCTCTCTGAAGTTTCAATGAAACCAATCTCATCACTTAATTACGGTCACCGTTGGCACAACAGATTTTCGCAACGTCTCCCAAGATGCACAGCAAATCTTCAATCACCAAAGTCAAAAGTCGTTCTTCCGAGAACGGAGACAGCTATTAGACGAGTCAAGACGATCCATTTCAAGCTCAGTTTGGATGCCACTCAGCAATTAAGGCGTTTTCCCTCCCCCAGTTCTAAGAAAGTGCAACAATGTCCAACAATGTACAGCCTGGAGCAGCACAATCGAGGGGGGCCATATTTCACGGTGCACAACCCCTGCGGGGCTCGGGCTAGGGGGCGTTGGTGCATAGTCAGCAACTCACCACCCCTGGCCCGGGAGGCCATTTGTCACTTCACGGGGAATTAAACGCGGAACAAATGGTACTCATCAGGGAACTGTTTAGAGAAGCAGCAGGACGACCGTTTCGCTAGACCGGTCTCGACCGAACGGCAAATGAAAATTAATCGATTTGTCGGAGGTCAATTATCATGGGAAGGATTTGAAAATGACAATAAACTTCAATATCCTCACATTGGTATACAGTTTTAATTTAGAGACCATTGTTCAGAAAACACATTCACTTGCTATTCAGGCTTCATGGCTTCTGAAATTGAATCTCCATTTATTATTTTTATTTATTAAAAATCTGTTCAAAAAGGTTTATCAATGGTTTTCTGATGAAAAGTAGGAACCAATCATCATGTTGATCAATAACGGCACCGACCACGACCAGTGGTAAGACACGAGGAAGTGGATGGAAATGTTAGTCCGATACTTGAGTGGTGGAGACCGCTAAATCTGCGGCTGCGTCTCCGACAAAGTATCACATGAGTTTTGAGGGGTTAGTAAGATGGGTATGAGGTCAGGATGCACTGTGGTAGGTGATGCGACCATAAGCAATTTGTTTATCGGTTGAAATTTTAAAAAGCCTTCTGCGGAATGAAACATACCGTAAACTGGGGTGACTTTGATAGCCCGGGGTGACATTGATAGAAATTTGATTTGGCCACTAATTTTGATACATCCAATGTAACAGTCATATTTTTGCATATATGTTCGATAATAAGCTATCCCTTAATGTTTGCATACTCAAAATTCTCAAAAATGTTTAGATATTAATTTGACGGGCATTTGAAAAACCTATCAAAGTCACCCCGGGCTATCAAAGTCACCCCAGTTTACGGTAATTGATAATTTAAAAAGATTTTTTATCGAACGCGTGCCAACCGAGCAGTAGTGCTAAGGGATGGACTTATCAGTATATTTCTACTGTTTGTACAATTCAGAAAACGCGAGCAAATTTTAAAAAAAAAGTAAATAAAAGACGCATTACTCTTCGTGGAAAGTTTGATGAGTTAATACTAAAACATTCAATTGGAATAAATTATTTGAATTTGAACGAAAAGAAAACAGGACACCACTTAAACGATTGTAATGAATTTAAAACAAAAACATAAATGAACTAAACCAGCGACGTGCCGTCCAATCAACGATGGTAAAAGAAGGAAAATTAAATAAAAGGCTCCAAAAAAGATGCAGACTAACCGCGAGGTCCCGCTACTCACAATTGAATCGCGAAAGAAACATGAAAGCTTCGAGAAATTTTCCGATCTTTCGAAAACAATATTTTCAAAATTTTTGAAACAAGACTAACATTTTAAAAGGGCAAAAATATTCAATGTAACGCCCTTTTGAAATATTAGCATTGAATAAAACAATTCGAAATATTGTTTTCGAAAGGATCGGAAAATTTCACTAATGTTTCATGTTTTAATATTGAAAATCGAACCATTAGTTGCTGAGATATCGACATTAGAAAATGATGGGTTGTTTGAGTGAGACCTAAAAAACTTCAATTTTCCTGTTTCTTTTCCTTTGAGCCGCTGTATCGCAGTAACCAATCTTCAATGACTCTTAGATAATTTTATAGCAAGTTTTCTGAATTTAAAAAAAATATTTTCAGGAATGGTCACTCACGGTCGCTATTATCAAACTTTCGGTGGCTATATCTTGAAAACGAAGCCTCAAGATATCTGACAAGTACTTTTCGATTGGAAATTCCATTTTACCTAAAAAAAATTACGTCAAATTTGTTTTTGCATGAAATTTCGTTTTTTTCCAAATATTATATTTTTTTTTAAAAATCATAACTCAGCGGAAGATTTTTTGAAGTTGCGGATTTTTGTCCTCTAAATCATAAATTTAGTTTTTGTGAGGAAAAAAGTTAATAAAAAAAAGGGCAAATTTTTATGTCCATGTACCTATTTTTCTCAATAGTCCTCAACAATACTTAAAACTTTGTCGAAGACACCAAATTGATCAGAAAATACACTCAAGAATTATAGCTGTTTGAATATTTACGTTCCATTTTTGTATGGACAGCTGCTCAAATTGTATGGAGACTTGTTTGGGTGAACCAATGACACAAAATAGCTTCTTTGGTCATAGGGAAGGCCCCCACAAAGTTTGAGCCAAATAAAAAATTACCGACCGATTTTGTTAAGAATTGTTCATTATTTAAAAAATCAATACCGAAGCCGTGCCTTCTGATCAACAATAGTATAGAAAGGGCTTTAAAAATCACAAAACTATTACAATCATAATTAAAGCATAAAAAACACCTATCACTGAAAAAAATTACGCTCGAAACACAAATAATCCTACAAGGCAAGCTGCCCAACAATCGACTCCCAGAGGGGTCATTTTTTCATTTATAAAAAAATATTTTTTTGTGAAATAAATTTCGTTTTATTTTCTAACTTTTTAAAGAGTATAACAATATTCAATAAAGTTGTAGAGCAAGGGGTTTCGATGTTTTTTTCACGAGTTATTAGAATTCAACAAAAAAGTTTTTTTTTGAAAAAGTGATGTCAATTTTTAACCAGTTTATGAAATGTTCAACCCCTAAAACTCAGTCTCGTGTTTTTGAAAGATTTTTTTTTTCGGAAAGTTCAGCTAATTTTGCATAATAATGGACGATTGTTTTGACTCATGTTTGCTAGAACCAGACATTTTTTCAAATTGATGAGTGGCAACATTCAGCTGTTTTTTTTTAGAAAAATCCCTAGTAGACGTGCCACAACAATCATCCAAAGGGTCATTAGTATGCAAATTTGGCTGAACTTCTAAAAATAATACTTTCAAAAGCATAGGGTTGAATTTTATGGATTAAAAATTCGAAAAACAGGTCAAAATCATCACCTTTTCAGCACACCTTTTTGTAAAATTCTGATAATTCGTGAATAATACATACAATTTAAATAAGCCAAATTTCTATCTCTTTACGGTTTCGAGCTACAAATCACTGAAAAACGTGTCTTAGTAAAAATCAAAAAAAATAAAGATGACGTTCACGAAATATCGAAAAATGGACCACGGATCCGTGATCAGGGACCAAAACTACCCCTTTAGAGCAAAGTTTCACGGACATCAAAGAGGGGTTGGGGAAAACTTTTCTAATCAACTGAAAACAATCTAAAATGCATTTTTCTGCATTGGAGCAATTCCAGCTCAAATCAGGAATTTTTCTGATACTTTTGTACCCGACCCTCTCCGATTTTCAATGTCTACAAAAGACATGTTATCCTAGACCTATAAAAGCCATTTTTGTGCATATGGAGCAAATAGTACTCAAGAATAACATTTGAGAAGGGTGTAAGGTATTTAAATATTTTTGTATTCTGTAATTTAAAAATTACTGTATCTCGAAGCCGTTGCGTCGTATCAAAAAGTGGTCAAAGACAAACTTGTAGGAAATTGGACGGGCTTTCTGACAAAAATACACTGAAACAAAAATACACGCCAAATCTATGAGATTTTTGATTTTTAAGTCTAAAACTTAAATTTGAAGGTGATGTCACGATTTTTTTTCGTTCAAAATTTTTGAGGAAATAGCCTAAAATGTTACTAAAAGACTGACGAAAAATGCAGGATGGTATGTCTCTCCTAAAAAAATACAAAAAACATTTACTAAAACTGTTTTTTTGAAAAGTGGTCTAAACGTCCTAATTTTTTAAAAACCGGTAGTGGGAATCGATTCTCCAGACAATTTTAAATAAAAGTCTCCGTATTGACCATTGACTATGTCCAATCCTTGGGAAGATACAGCGGTTTTAAAAATAAAAATGTTGAAAAAACGGGATTTTTGATGGTTTTTGACAATTTCAATATGACAGACTTGGTTTTTCAGTCTCGTAAATATTTTTAACGGAAAGCTCGTCCAATTTCCCATAAGTTTGCCTTTGACAGCATTTCAATTGGATGTAAGGGCTTACAGATATAAGCTTTATTACATTGCTTATAACTGAAAATAGAATATTTTTTTCAGTGTGGTAGAAACCAGGATAGTAAATTTGATTACAAAAATATAAAAACGATATAAATCAAAAATCTGTCCAAGGCAAACTTATGGAAAATTGGACGAGCTTTCCGGTAAAAATATTTACGAGACTGAAAAACCAAGTCTGTCATATAGAAAATGCCAAAAACCACCAAAAATCCCGTTTTTTCAACAATTTTATTTTTAAAACCGCTGTATCTTCCCAAGGATTGGACACTGGACACTGGTCAATATGGAGACTTTTATGTAAAATTATCTGGGGAATCGATTCCCACTACCGGTTTTTAAAAATTTTGACTTTTAGACCACTTTTCAAAAAAACAGTTTTAGTAAATGATTTTTGTATTTTTTTAGGAGAGACATACCACCCTGCATTTTTCGTCAATCTTTTGGTAACATCTTAGGGTATTTCCTCAAAAATTTTGAGCGAAAAAACATCGTGACATCACCTTCAAATTTAACTTTTAAACTTAAAAATTGAAAAATGACATAAAAATGGCATGTATTTTTGTTTCAGTGTATTTTTGTCAGAAAGCCCGTCCAATTTCCTACAAGTTTGTCTTTGACCACTTTTTGATACGATGCAACGGCTTCGAGATACAGTAATTTTTAAATTACAGAATACAAAAATATTTAAATACCTTACACCCTTCTCAAATGTTATTCTTGAGTACTATTGGCTTCATATACACAAAAATGACTTATATAGGCCTAGGATAACATGTCTACAAAGATTCATTGAAATCGGAGAGGGTCGGGTACAAAAGTACCAGAAAAAATCCTGATTTGAGCTGGAATTGCTCATTGATAATCATATTTAGCATGTTTGGGCTTTTTTAAAAATGTTTTGAATTTTTATGAAATTCTAATGTACAGCACCGTAAAAATGTTATTTCTCGAAAAAAATAAAATTTTCGTCAATACTTAGATATTTTGGAAGTTAATAATGGAAAAACGACTGGACAGGTGCATAATGCATTTTACAACACTTAGTTCATTAAAATGTTGAAACCATGGCTCGTTATTTAAATTTTTATACTGACAATATTTTTCAACTAAAAAAAATTAAAATTTAACGAAATTCACAATTTCCGAAAGAATGGTTAAGTTTTCTACTTTCAGTCAGTATTTGCAAGAGTTAATACATAGAGAATAACAGACTGAGGGGAACAAAATCTAACTCCATCGTGTCTCTAATTTTGAAAAAAAATGATTATAAAGGATAATCGAAACATTTTCCTCGAATTAATGACCAATTCAATAATTAATTCAACAATTGTTTAGAAAACATATTTTATGGCTGAAGTTAAAGTTTTATGGTTTAATTTGAACTCACTTGTTGTTGTTATGATATATTTATTCTATTGGATTTTTTGATCCCCTCAAATATTCAGCATGTCCATCGTATAATCTAGTTCTCAACTTATGTAAATTTGACTCGCCGCAACCACATTCAACAAGTTTCCCAATTTTCCCACCGTGCAGTAGCAGCTCCATGTCGAACAAGCACTGCAATCATGGCTTATCACTATTCATTATGCATGCTTCCGTTCAACCAATCACGGGACTTTGGCAGGCCGTATCACTTCCTTTCCCAGTACAGAGAATGTCCAGCAGCAGCAGCCACACTGACAGCAGCGCATCAAATCTGGGGAAAAAGCTCGCTAGCCAACAATTGGCCTGTCGCAATTTACATAAAACACGGTCAAATCGCCACACGGCAATCTTCGCCGTGTTCCGACATGAAAAAAGATTTGCATATCACACACAGCACAGCTCAGCAGCGCAAATGCAATCAACATGAGCAACACGGTGCACGGTGGGGTGAAATTGAACTTTTATCTCTCAAATGACATCATTTTTAAGAAAAAAGAAATTTTTTTGTTGAAATACTTTGGAAATTTCATTTAAAGACACTCAGAATTTTTGAAAGCTCAAACATTTTGTCCAAGCATTGAAACACTAAAAAGAAGTTAAATTGACCCACCATGCACCGATTGTAATTCGCAGGAAGAACTGACCTCACCAAACCACTTTCCCGGAGGGACACACACCCCGTGTCAACGGGTCTACGCGCGTCCATCCGTCAAATGCAAGACTTTGACGAACTGAAATTGAAAAAGTTTTTAATTATTTTGTTTCACATTCTGAGTTTCGGTCATTGTTGTGAATGCTGCTGCTGCTGCAACAAAGTAAGAGCTCAGCCCCAAGCCCAAAGCATCAGAAGCAGTTTGGAAGCCAGTTTGTTGCTGTGTTGATGTTTTGGGGGGCCAATTTGCATGTAATGCAAGCTAAGCGGATTTGTGAATCATTGCCAAATTGTTGCACTTTGGGTTTGCTGCTAGTGCTCATGGGGTGGAGATTGTTCACCATCTCTGTGTATAATGCAAAAGCCCCCCCTTCTTGCATGAAGATTGTAATAATTGAACATCGAGCGTTCCCTGGACTTTGATGCGACTCGATGAACATAATACTTCTTAATAAATATACACTCGTTTGCATAAAAATCAAAAATCGATTTTCTTACATGCAAAACTATATTTTCGTAGCAAATGAAATATCAATTTACATAAGAATTTTGTTTAAGAAACATGAATCAGTCATGCTGAAATAACCGAAGTTGTACAACTTATCATGATTTCAGAACTTGATTGGTCATGATGCAAAATTAAATCATAAGCAATAAAACTGCATATGACCAATTCCTCACCAAAACCAGAAATAAATTATGTTTATATTTATTGATTTGGCCTCCCCTATGACCAAATAAGTCATTGTGTGTCATTAGTTCAATCATACAAGGCTCCATACAACTTTGGCAGCTGTTCATACAAAAATGGAATGTAAATATTCGAAAAATCTGTAGCTTTTGAAGGAATTTTCTGATAGATTTGGTGGCTTCAGCCAAGTTGAAGGTTTTGATGAGAACAATTGAGAAAAAATAGGCACACATAAAAAAGTTTTGGCGGTTTTCAAATAACCTTTTTTGTTTAATAAAAAAAAACAGTGTTTTAAAATCCGTTTTGTTTTTTCGAAAAAAAATATATGTTTAAGGCGACAAAACCTCGCAAATTTAGAGCCATAGACAAATATGAGCAAAAAAATTGTCCCAAAGTTATGATTAGAGGGTGACGAGCGGGAATTCCCGGGAAATCGACCATTTTTGGACCTCTTGATTCCCGGGAAATTTGGTCGAGAGTCCCGGGAAATTTAATTCTTATTAATATCGCAGCAAAATTTTATAAACTAATCAGAAAAACATTCGAAAAAAATTGGATGTGACTTTTCGAATGTTCCAATAACTAGAATTGAGAGAAGCCAAAAAAAGTAAACCCTTAAATTTACCTTTAACCAATCTTACCAGTTACTTCCCAGAAATGAGTTATAAAGTATTTCTAATAGGGAAACCCCTTTCCAAAAAGTTCGATTTCCATATCCTCTTTCGAGCATAGCAATTTCATTTTTGATGTCAATAAGTCATTTGGTGTTTCGCATCAACCTCAATATTAGAATATATTTTGAAAGAAAAGTCTCTTGCAATTTGTAAGAACGCCTTAATCGTTATTAAGGTCCGCCAATTGTGAACATTCGAGTTTTCCTGATAATTGTAAACATTTTTTCAGCAGCAGCAGAATTAGTATTATTCAGATCCCAATAAACTACCAACCGGGTAACAACGCGTCTTTTCGAGCGGAATAAAGTTGTTTTAGTGTTCGCGCAGCTTTTTTCGTTTTATTCGCGTTTTTAAAGTGTCCGAAGAAACAACTGGAAGAGCGAACAAATATTTTCAGTTGACACTAAAAAAGAAACAAATAATTTCAAATTATTGTTTTAAGTTGTTATGTATCATAGTGCAAAAATCCTGATACTGGGAAATAATATATTTGCTATTTTTTTAACTTCACGAAAATCTAATAACAAGTTCATGCAACAAGCTTTTGCAACTTTTGAAAAATTACACTGTGCGAATTAAGACTCTTAAACGAAAAAAATATTTTAATTTTTTTTAAACCAAGACTAACATTTCAAAAGGGCCAAACATTCAATATTAGGCCCTTCTAAAATGTTAGTCTTGGTTTAAAAATTTGAAGATCGGAAAATTTCACGACTGTTTCATAGTTTAACATTGAAAATCGGACCATTAGTTGCTGCGATATCGACATTAGAAAATGGTGTGTTGTTTGGGTGGGACATAGAAAATATCAACTTTCCTGTTTTTAAACCTTTGCATGGCAATATCTCAACAACTAAGGGTCGTATCAACAAAGTTCAAAAATGCAAAACATAGATAATTTTCTCAGCTTTACAAAAAATATTTTTTACAAAAGTGAGCAAACATGTGCACTAGTTTTAAAAAATTAAAAACTGCGACTATTTTCAAAAAAGTCACCTAAAAATGGATTTAACTTGAAAACGGTACACTTTATTGAAATTTCACCGAGGTACTTTTTGATTACAAATTCGATTTTACATCGAAAAATAAAGTTGAAAAATTTTTGCGAACAATTTTTTGATTTTTTGAAAAAAATAGTATTGATTCAACAATTCATAACTCGCTCAATGATTTTTTGCACAACCTGGATATTCCTGAAAAGTTGGCATTTGATGTCCTCTAAAACATATAAAAAAAAATTAAAAATAGTGTTTTTTTGCAAATCAAGTTTTGGTGACAAAAAGTTAAATAAAAAATCACAAAAAAAATTACCATGTATCATTTTTTTCCAGTGTAGTCCATATCCATACCTACAACTTTGCCGAAGACACCAAATCGATCAAAAAATTCCTTCAAAAGATACAGATTTTTGAATGTTCATACATCATTTTTGTATGGCTAGCTGCCAAATTTGTAAGGAAAATTATATGGACAAACTAATGATGCAAAATGGCTTCTTTGGGCATAACGAAGGCACCAAAAAAGATTCAGTCGGATTAAAAAATACAAAAATTAAAATTTAAGAAAAAAGACCGATTTTGTAGAGAATTGCTATACTTAAACAAGCGTTTCTTTCAATAAGTATGTATGAATTGTAGCTGAATTCAACGAAAAGAAACAAATTTATGACCTTTCCTTTTTAAATTGTTAGCACTATTGGCATGCTCAAAAAAAACTCCCTGGTCCCGGGAATTCCCGGCAAATGGCAAAATTCAACTCTCGATTCCCGGGAAATTCAAAATCTCGAGAATCCTCTAGTTATGATTTTTGAAAAAATAAATAAATTTAGTTCAAATTTTTCTTTGACTTGAGGATTTAATTTTTTTTTTATTTTAAATCATAACTCGGCGAAAAAAAAACTCCATACTTCATACTAAAGTTGCGGTTTTTTACCCATGAAAAAAATCAAAATGATTTGAGTTCAATTAGTTGGGTGGTGACGCGCGGTCAATTATGTGGCATTGTGTGTGAAAAGAAGTGAATTTTGCTTCGTGTTTCATCCTGGTTGGCTTGCCCACAAGCAGAAGAAAATCAGTTCAATTTGTTGGGTGGTGACGCGCGGTCAATTATGTGGCATTGTGTGTGAAAAGAAGAGAATTTTGCTTCGTGTTTCATCCTGATTGACTTGCTCAAGTCCTTCCTACATCATCGTTGATCGGGAGGCACGACGTCGTGTGAATTGTTGCATTAAAATAAGTTTAAGTATTACTGTAAATGACTGTAAAAAAGTCCTTCCTATATCATCAATGTCGTCTGGGTAATCGTGATGAAAAATTACATTTATTCAGTACCGTAAACCGGGGTGACTTTGATAGGATTTCAATTTGTTTTTAGAATATTTTCCAACAGGTAAGGTTTTTCTTAAGATTATTATTTTTAAAACATGTACTGGGGTAGACCACACAAAGTCCATGCACTATTTCGGAAAAAAAGTTTTTTCACTAATGTTTAGAAAAATAGTTACGTTAAAAATTCTTAGTTTGAATTCCGGGGTGACTTTGATAGTCATAGTTTTTCTTGTTAACATCATATTTAAGATGTTCAAACTTTATTTGTACGTTAAATGTACCATCACTAAAGTAGCTGATATAGTATTTACGAAAAAAAAATCAATGTTTATATTTAGTTAACTAAGTTTATAAGCTTTTAAGCAAAATACATATAAATTTTAGGTAAAATTGTTAAAAAGTCGGAATTTTGCCTGAAATTTGTTAAAATTAGTTTTGTTTATAAAATTATCGATTTATATTGCATTTTATACTGAATTCGAAGCACGAATCACAAGTTTTCACATTTTACATGAAATTTGTTCAACTGAAATTGCCTATAAATTTAGAGAGTTTTTATAATTGTGTTTCAAAAACACATATTATTTATTTTTTACAAACTTTTTTAACCTTCTCTTAGTGGAAAATTGTCCAAAGAATCCGAAAATTCATTCCATTTTCCGATTAAAAATCATGTTCATTGAGAAAATCATGACACTTTGAGAAGTTTAAAATAATGACATTCATCAACATTTTCTTAACTATAGTTAACTAACTCTTTAAACTTGTCAAAATTTTATGAAAAGTTCTTCTTGAGGTACTTTAAACACTTCTCTACCACGGTCAGTATGTTTCTAAACCATCCCTTACGTATTTTAATTGTACTCTTCATTTTGCGGAAAAATCGTAAACCTATCAAAGTCACCCCGGCTATCAAAGTCACCCCGTTTTACGGTATTTAAATACCTGTGCGCGAGTGTTTTGGTGTGCTAATTAGAAAGACCTTCCCATAGCATCGTTGCTCGGAAGGCTCGCCGACGGGTCTGTTATGAAAGTCCTCCCCATAGCGTCGTAGCTTATCCTACTAACCCAAAAAAAAATTAATCACGTGATGCTTGAAGGAGATGCTGTGGATTTAACGGTCTCAAGCGGTATCAACAAGTATATAGCGAAAAACTGTGTGCTTGATGAGTCTGCAACTTCAACTATCGGACTAACATTCCTCCCTTTTGTTGAACTGCAGGCTTCTTGGGAGGGCGCCGGTATTGACTAATAAAGTCGGGGTCTTCAGGGGTTAAACAGTGAACGGATGGTTGGCTCCCACTGATCATTTTTGATTCATTGTTTAACTTCAGCTGATCTGTCAATAACGGAGTAGCAGCTCATTGGCAGTCAACCATGCTCATGCTCATGCTCATGCTCATGAAAAAAATCAAAATGATTTCAAAAAATTAAAAATACGGATTAAAATTACGGAATTAAAATTATTAAATTTTTATAAAAAAAAAAAAAAAAACAAATCTATAGCCACTTATTTATGAAACCATTCAAAATCATAATTCATATTAAGACAATTCTGGGCATTTCAAGAAATCATTAAAATTTGTGTATAAGTATACAGTAGTTCCATTTGAAAGTTAACCCTCTACAACTTAACCCCACTTTTTCCTCAAACAAAAGTTGCTCAAAATGACCTCCTAAACACGGGAAAAATAAAAAAAAATCGAAAAAAAAGTGGACAGTAGAGGGTTTAAAGTGCTACGATTTGGCTTAAAATGAGACTGGGTTTCCCAAGCCGAAATAATCAGACCCATATTTTTTTCATTGGTCATAAGGGTGACCTACGTCGTGTTAGGGAGGTCCAAAAAATGGCAATTTTCGCCGAATTTCACAAAAACCACTTTTTTTCTTGGGCGCAAATGAAAGATGTAAGTTTGACTATCAAGAAAAAATAGTTTGAACTTTCAAAAATCTAGCCTAGCATTTGAAAAAGAGCCTATATTTGAAAATATCTTTAAAGGATTCCTCGGACAATTTTACATAACATATCACAAAATGGGCGAGGTTCATTAACAGGATTCCACCGTTGCACGCGAAAGAAAATTACGCAAACGGGAAAAAATTATTTTTTTTTTTCACTAAAACTGAGATAACCATGATTTTTTTTATAAAATTGATCTTATTTTTTAAATGGTTTTAAACCAAAATTTATAATAAAATAATTCAGGGCATTTAGAGAAATTATTAATAAGGCAGATTTATTAGCAAATAAATGTAAAGTATTCAGATTAGTCTGGGTTAAATGTATAAATTATTTGGCGTCTTTTCTCAAGTGATACACTTTTGTAAAAAAAAATGATTGAATCAATGGTTTAAGCCGTTTGGTTATGGTGTTTTCAAAAACTATGGGAATTTTCAAAACAAATAACCAACAAACTTATCATGTGATTTTTTTAAATGCGTTAAGATGCAATATAAAATTTGGAATTTAAAAGCAGCAGGCTAGGCCGAATGAATAAGCTGTTTGCTTAGTAAGCGGAAGATCATGGGTTCGATTCCCATCAGCCCTAACCTTCCATCGGATGGGGAAGTAAAACGTCGGTCCTGGCCCTGGATGTTGTTAGGCCGTTAAGTCATTCCAAATGTAGAAGTCGTCTCCACGCTATAAGTGCAAACAACACACCACACCAAGCTTGCTCTCGTGGAATTACTGGCGGCGGTAGGACTCGCAATCCAAAATTCGTCAGTTCGAACCCTAGAGTGGAAGGTTCCTTGGAGTAAAATTATGTTTGGGTGCTCTCCCCATTCAAGCCTTTGGACTCCTAGGTTCGAGCAGAAACTTGCAATAGAGAAAAGACCTGGGGGTCGTTAAAGTGGATGGTTTTTTTTATGTATTAAATTTTGTCCCAAATTACAAAATTCCACTTTGAGAGAATATGCATGATTTCGGAAAAGGCATTATATTAAAATTAAGGCAATTTGTATTTGTATTTACAGTGTGCCACTGCAAGTTTCAAAGTCAAATAGTCAGATTTTTTTACAATTTAACAATTACGAAACGCCTTTTCTTCCGCAATTCAGTGTATTAAGGAAAAATAACTTGAAGAAGAGAATGCCTTCCTGTCCCAGGGGGAAATTCTTCAATCAGGAAGGAACGTCCGAAAGAAAATTGCTCAAAATAGAAACCTTATAATGAAATGTTCCATCATTCATGTCGCCGGAGGTCGTCAGCAGCCTGGGCCGAGAGTCCTTCGGACAACAATCCCTCCCTGTCTACAGAGTTGTGGTAATGGGCAGCATGGTGCACATGCACCACCACGTGTGTGTGTGTTGCATCATCCTCGACGTATTCGTCCTTAATTCGGCCCGGTTCATCTCTTGAGACTGGCCGGGTTTCATAAATAAGACCCAACCTTGGCCGGGCAAAAACCGCAAGAGACGACTGCCATCTTCGTCGGAGGCAGTTACGGATGAAAGGATAATATTTCTATTAAATTCCTTCCGCACTAAGTCATTCTGCAGAAGCGAGTGCAATCTTCTCGACAGGAAAGAGGATTTTGTGCGGTCTCCTCCAAGCAAACGAGTGGGTGCACAAATCTTACGACCGTGCTGCAGTTCTTAAAGACGGGGGATTGTCTAAAGAGAACAGTCCGAACGATTCTCTCGAATCCAACTGTTCACGTGTCCAGAATGTATATACTTTCAGCAGAAAATCGTCCAAGAGAACTGAATGACTACTTACTGAATTCCCAATGCTCGGACAAATCCTCTTCTTATTGGATTTTAAGCCCCAGCCACTACAGTGTATCCTTCCACAATTACAGCATTTGAACTTTCGGGTTATCCTCTCCAATGTATCCTAAAGTGTCACACCCATTGCATCACAATCCCCCGTTCAACCCACCGGGGGCGTAAAAACTTTAATCCATGTGACAACACGACACCCCCCAAAAAACCAAACAAGACTGCTGTTATTTCCGGAGAAACTTTTTCCCAGCAGCATAACATGGCAATTATCCACTTTAGGGATCTACCAGCAGGCACCCACCCATCGTCGAGGATCCCCGGAAAATCCGGCACTCAACATAAACACAAACCTTTTCACCTCACTTGCTGCTGCTTCTTCATCGAAAATGGAGCATTGTCGAGCAGTGTCCTGTCTAATCCACAAACTAGTAGCAGCCCAGAGTTGTTGGGGGCTTTTTTCTTCAACACTGGATTTTATGGTGCATGACTCCTTGGGGATAAAAAGAGAAGAGTTTATCGAGGCAACATGACATGGCTGGTCACTTTTCAGTTCGTCTGAATTTTGGCTCTTGTTAAAGATCGGTATAAAAGATCCAATTAGAGTAGCAATATGCTCAAAAAGGCATCTTAGGTAGGGGTTTTCCTTGTATTCTTTGGTAGCACAAACACAAATGGACCCCAATCATTAAAACTAAGCTCATCAGGAAAAAAGGATAAAGTAACTAAGCATAACAAAAACTGACATACAAAATAAAGATACCTACTGCTTAAAAACATAAGCGATCAATTCTTTCACAAACCGTTGATTTTTTATTTGTTTTGGACGGAAAATAGTATGACCTAAACATTTTCAATCCAATTAACAAGACAATAAATTTCTGAAACAAAAATTATACACAAAAACGGATGTCTTTTGCTACAAATTAAAAACTAAAAACTAAAAACTAAAAACTAAAAACTAAAAACTAAAAACTAAAAACTAAAAACTAAAAACTAAAAACTAAAAACTAAAAACTAAAAACTAAAAACTAAAAACTAAAAACTAAAAACTAAAAACTAAAAACTAAAAACTAAAAACTAAAAACTAAAAACTAAAAACTAAAAACTAAAAACTAAAAACTAAAAACTAAAACTAAAAACTAAAAACTAAAAACTAAAAACTAAAAACTAAAAACTAAAAACTAAAAACTAAAAACTAAAAACTAAAAACTAAAAACTAAAAACTAAAAACTAAAAACTAAAAACTAAAAACTAAAAACTAAAAACTAAAACTAAAAACTAAAAACTAAAACTAAAAACTAAAAACTAAAAACTAAAAACTAAAAACTTAAAACTAAAAACTAAAAACTAAAAACTAAAAACTAAAAACTAAAAACTAAAACTAAAAACTAAAAACTAAAAACTAAAAACTAAAAACTAAAAACTAAAAACTAAAAACTAAAAACTAAAAACTAAAAACTAAAAACTAAAAACTAAAAACTAAAAACTAAAAACTAAAAACTAAAAACTAAAAACTCGAGAGAGGAAATGGAAATTGATCTTATTTTGAAAAAGCTTTTCCCTCTTAGAATTAATAAATAAAAATAATCAAAAAAACAAACTTTTGATTTCCCGGGAATTTTTTCCCGGGAATTCCCACTCGTCACCCTCTAAAAACAACCAATGCGCCAAGGGTTCCCTATATCGATAGAACCTTTTGAAAAAGTAAGAGAGAATTTTCGTTTTCCTTTCGTACTTCTTGAAAAAAAACACCTCTGAAATAAATATTTTAGAAAAGCGGGAAAATATCCTGCAATTTGCTCACTGGAATTTTAAAATTGTTCAGTTAGTTTTTGAGATCAAGATTCATAAAAAAAATCGAATCGATGAAAATATGTTTATAGGTTTCACCTAATTAGCCTGCAATTTCCAACTGACGATATCTCGGAAACTATAGATTTGATTTTCAATTTTGAGAAATGAAACTTTTGAGAAATTTTCTTATCTTTTCAATAACAAAAAAATGTTAATTTGGTCTAAACAAAGAAATTAGGAAAATTATCTATTGGAAGATTTTATTCAAAAGTAAAGCTTGATATTTTGAATTTATTTTTGTTGAAAACAATAGAAATTTCGCAATTGTTTCATTTTTTAACATTGAAACTCAAATCTATAGTTCCTGAGATATCGTTTGTAAAAAAACGCATTTTTTCAAAAATTGATGACTCCCAAAAAATATATTTTTGTCTGGTTCAAGAGGTCTAAAACATTTCAAAAAATATCAAAGATTTAAAAAATACGTATTTTGAGAATATGACTTTTATTGATAAAAAGTTGAATAAAAAATATCGGAATTTATTTTATTCGTGTACCTATTTTAAAAAAAGAAGTCCCAAACAATTCCGCCGAAGACACCAAGTCGATCAGAAAATACCTTCTCAAGATACAGAATTTCAGACATTTACATATCCGTTTTGTAAGAAAATTTTGAAATCTAAAAATGAGTAACTGTGCCAATTATGAGCCAAATCGATTAAGGATCGCTATTAATCGTTGAAGATTGTATGGGAAAATCGAAAAAAATGCATGGAAAAAAGCAAACAATTCAAAATTCCACCAAAAACTGGCGTTAAATGTGTCGGATCATTTCAAGTAAAGATTTTGTTTATAGCTTCTTTTGACATAGAGAATGCTTCCAAATCCAAATTAAAAAAAAAGAAAAGTCGATTTGCGGAAAATTTATGTTATAAATTTCCATAAAATCCATTGACAGAACCACACTTATACAGATAACTGCTGATGACAGTCGCTTCGAAAACAATTCATAAATCTTACACAGACATTTCAATTCCACCCGGCAACAGTAAATTCCAATCATCTCACATTAGCAAACAATCGAAACCTATTTACCTTCCAATTAGGAAACGCTCAAGTACAGAGTCGTGTTGCTGTGGCCACTTTTCAAAGTCACATCCCCGGTTTGTACACCACGTATCGTAATACTCCACTTCCGATGTGTCCGTTTGGTCTTGGCCCTGCTGCTGCCCCCCGGGGAAGAGAAAGAGAGAGGAAGTAAAACAGAAGGACATCCCGACAACGACATCATAAGAAGAAAGCCGGTGTGGGTCGACCGGTAGTGGAATAAATTGGAGCTGTCTCGGCCAGAGACCGGGTTCGGTTCACGCTCTAATTGAACCCGTATCAAAGCGACCGGCTCGTGTCCCTTTGTTCGTGCCCACCACCACCACCAGTCCATAGCCCGGACGGGGCAGCGTTGACAACGGGTTTAAAATAAAATCAAAACTACCTGTGCTAGTTCGCTAGCTGCATTTACACCCAATGAAACCAATTACCTGGAGATGTGAGGGGTTCGTACAACATTGTAATTACATATTTCCAAGGATCATTCATAGCTTTCATATTTCTAAGAATAATTCTGCCTACAGTGAACTGCGAGTAACAACTCGTAAATCCGACATGATTCCGTACAGTTAACATAAAATTCAATCAAATTTCAATTAGTTCAATTATTCCCGGTAACAAATGCAATAAATTTAACTGCAGATTTACTGCACAGCATGCAATGTGGCCTTGCAAAGCTTGATTGATTGATTGGTTGATTTACAGCACTCAACGTGCCTTCCAGGCATCATGTCGTCGTTGACGTGCTATCTTGTCGCACGTAGAGAGCCTGGAGCTTATTAGAGAACGGTCATCTCAAACCAAATTTTGGAGCATTTTGGGGCCAAATTGAGTTAAGAATCTCTCAATGCCTCACATTTTGACCTTCACACATCGCCGAAATTTATTTCAATCTTCCCTATTCAATAAAAACCAATAAAAACCGTCCATTGTTGTCGTGCTAAGTTGACAAACCCCTGAAATTTCTGTAAGTGCTACAGCTGGCCAAAGGGATTTCAGGACAGAACATTTGTGATTATAACTCGGGACTCCAGCAACCAAATTCAACCAAACTTCAGGACAAAGCACAGAATGATCATTCAAACAAAACGTGTTTGTTATTGTTTACTTTGCGTGCGTTTGTTTTTGTTTACTCAATGCGCGTATTCCCGAAAAATTCCCGACATGCGGCAAACCAGGCTCGGAACGACGCGCCGCACTTTCGGCAAATGCGCTTCTTCTTCGAAACGCCTGCCATTGTTGACAGGAATGTTTTTAATTGCACCAAAAGTGCAGAAAATCGCTGGCAACAGTGTCTTCGACACGCTTCGAAATGTCGCGCAGCGTGTACCTTTGAAGGCAACGGACAATAACACGCGTTTTTCTCGGAAAGTCAAAAAGCGACGTGCGACAATTTAGCACGCCAGCGTCAATGTACTGGGACTAACTGTAGCCAGTTTTACCAAAACCGCGAGCCCTGTTACAAGCCGGTTCCGGGAAACGCAACTAATTAAATTGTAAACCCTTTTTCCCACCGTGTAATTCGGCCGAACCTGGCGCGTGTGACGAGACCGGCCTTGTAAATGTCATCTCCAATTATCGCGCGGACAGTGCAGTCCAGATTCTGGGGCCCTGGCGATCGGTGAGCAGCACGTGTAATCCAATTAGCGGAAACCTTCAAACCGCGGAAATGCCGGTGACGCCGGTTTGTCAAAAATAATCGCGTTTCGATTACTTGATGAGCGAGTCTAACGGCTGAAGGCTGAAGTAATTATTGCATGTTTTTAAATTTTATACTTATTATTCAGAGGTTTTGGACCAGAGCAACAGTAAGAACAGATCTTTAAGAGCTTAATTTTGTGCTACTTACTTTTCCTCGCCGAACATATCAGTACTTAAACGTATTTGAGTGCTAAAAACATTAACTTCTCATCACTTGTATCGAAAAGCTATACTTTTTGATACTTTTGTGATTTACACTTTTCATGCGGAAAAAAACAAACGTTTCACTAAAATAATCCAGAACTATATTGTACTCAGCTTGTTGCAAAACTTGTTGCATAAACTACTATTATGATGTTTTTCAAACCTTATTCACCAGACTAAATTCGGACGATTCATCCAAGCGAAACTTCACCCCGTCCGGTTATTCTAGTTAGAACTTAGATTTTAAACATGATCTGGTGCTAATGGCATGCTGAATTATGCAGCTCTGACACGACGTTGGGGTCCGTCCGTCGTACAACCTGCCGCATGATCCGCTACCACGCTCGAAAATCCCCCTCCGTATGTATGAATATCAGAATGGATGACCGAGGCGGAAACACATCTTAATTTCGTGCTGCAACATCATCAACTGCCGGCGTTCCAGGTAACAACCTGCAGCAGGAAGCTCCCGGCTGTGTTGCTGTGTTGTTTATGGTTATGCAGGCATCCACAAAACCCCCATCACTTGCCAACGGTTATGATCCGAAGCTGAACCGTCCCGGGGCTCGGATCTCCCCGGGGGCTCGCGAGTGCACAGAGTGCTGATTGCAGACTCTGGAGCAATTTCCGGTCCGGTGGACGTCGTCGCTAGGGTACGTGCTCAGCTGTACGTACCCCCGCCGTTCAACCAATCGCTAGAAGCTGCTGGGTCGAGTCCGATGATAAACTTTTGCCACTATTTGTGTTAATGTGCTGTCAAATGCATTGTTCTTGTGCCGGGAGCAGCCGAGCCTGGAGTAGTGTAGTCAAAACTTTTCTCTCGACGTAGACTTTTTTTTCGCTTGGCAGCTTGATAGAACGTGAAAAATTACCTCTGCTTTTTGCTGGCAGGGTTGCCAAATATGTGGAATAGTTATTGATATAAAAAAGTTTATCAAAAATTATGCGGATTTGGCAGTTTAAATGGAACAACAATTAATTTGAAATGTTTTTTTTTATTCTTGACTGTTAGGAAAACATTTTTATTTTGTGTGTGTGTGTGTGTGTGCAACCAACCAAACGGGACCACGCGGTCGCTTCTTACAAATTGAGTTGTTTCCATGTATTTTTAGATCTTCATTCTATACATACAAATAACTCGCATAGGCATTTGGAAGGTGTTAGCTCTGCCGAGCTTCGGTGACCCATTTCTACGCTGGCTAGCCGAGCGCGAGGTCCCTCAGCTTTTATCGACAAGCCCCGCCCTGAAGAACGTTTGCACCAATCGGGTTCAAACGTTATTTAGAACTTCCGAACCCTTGTCAAATGGACAAGGACCCAGCGCGTATATAGTTTGATAGTAACAGTATTCCTAATTCCAAGCGTCGCTCACCAAGCCGTGATGGCTTAGTGGTTAGCATTTTTGCTTACCAATCCAAAGGACGGGGGATCGAACCCCGACTCGGGAGACTTTGATTTTTCGTTCATGTTCAGTGTTTCAAGATTAATATTTCCTATACTTTCTCGTTGGGAGCAGATGGGAATCGAACCCAGGACCATTCGCTTAGAAAGCGAACACCGTAACCAGTCAGCCACGGCCGCTCCTCAGGAAAACATTTTTATTTTGTGTATTTTTTTTTTATTGGGCTTAAACTTTTTGAGAGCGTTCCCTTAAGAAGCCATTTTGGCTCATTGGTTCACCCATACAAGGCTCCATACCATTTTGGCAGCTGAGCATACGAAATAGAACGTAAATAATCTTTCTGATCGGGTTGGCATCTTCGGCAAAGTCGGAGGTATTAATGAGGACTATTGAGACAAAAATGGTACATTATAAATCAAATTTGCAATCGAAAGGTACTTTACAGATTTTTTGATAACGTTCACCGTTTTCACGATATAGTCTCTAAAGTTTTATTTTGACTAGAGGAGCAGTTCTCTACGAAGTCGATCTTTTTTTTTAATTTTAATTTTTTTTTTAATCCGGCTTAAACCTTTTTTGGTTTTGGTATGCCCAAAGAAGCCATTTTGCATCATTAGTTTGTCCATATAATTTTCCATACCGCCGGTATAAAACCGCGGGAGATTAAAGTGCTCTCGCGCAAGACAACGGTAACAGGTACACACACACTGTACCTGTTGTACTTCGACCGCGGCACCGTCAAGATCCAAGACCTGCGGCGGACTAAGACGTTGGACGGTTTTTGGGTAAACTGGCGGTTTTACACCAAGAACCCGACGGACGTAGCGCAATGCCACCGTTGCCAGAAATTTGGCCACGGCTCGCGGAACTGCAACCTCCGGCCCCGCTGCGTGAAGTGCGGTGAGTCACACCTCTCGGAGGCGTGCACACTGCCACGAAAGGCGGACTTGGGGGACAAGGTAGAACAAACCAAGCCGCTTGTAAAGTGCGCGAACTGTGACGGCAACCATACCGGCAATTACCGCGGATGCATCGCGCGCAAGGCCTACCTCGAGGAGCAGGAAAAGAGAAAGAAGAAAGCAGCAGCGTCCCACACTCCTCAGCGAAGTACGAGCGCAGCCGTTCCTGCAGCTGGACAGCGTAGGTTCCAGCGGAAAACTCAGCGTTCCCTCCTGGTTGGGGGCGTTCGTTCGCCAGCGTGGTCGCTGCCGGTAGCGGCAGTACGGCCCAGCAAGAAGTTACCGGGGAAGATCTCTTTACCCTGCCGGAGTTCTTTGCTCTCGCGGGGGAGATGATGACGCGGTTTCGGAGCTGCCGGAACAAGGCAGAACAATTCCTGGCCCTTGGGGAACTGATGATCAAACACATCTACAAAGGATAAATTACCTGTGATCTAGATATAAGCTTTCTCTTCCTCTATCCCCTTTCCTTTGCAATTTCTGTAAGTTTTTTTTATAGTTTTTTCTTAAATAGTTAAAGAAATAATTGTTCCTAAATGGATTACGATGCAACACACAGCTGTAAGGAACTCCAAAACTCTGTTATGCACTTCAAAATAACTCATTGTATCTTGATTATTCACAAATAAAACCGAATTGAATTGAATAATTTTCCATACAAATTTGGCAGCTGTCCATACAAAAATGATTTGTGAAAATTCAAAAATCTGTATCTGGACAATTAGTTGCCGAGATATCAAAGTTAGAAAATGGTGGGTTGTTTGGGTGAGACTTGGAAATCATCAATTTTCATGTTTTTAAACCTTTGCATGGCAATATCTCAGCAAATATAGGTCGTATCAACAAAGTTCAAAAAAGCAAAATATGGAGAATTTTCTCAGCTTTTGCAACGGCCTAAATAGTCTTTTAAGAAATGGTTTGATATTTCTTTACAAAAGTCTTTTTATGAACATGTTTTTAAAAGAGCGCAAGGGTCGGTCAAAAGAGCCACTCATTTTAATGAGCGAACGAATATGAGCGGCTCCCAAAAAATCGGTTTTGCCCACCTCTAATTCTAACTGAAAAATTATGAGTTTTCGATTATTTGTAATAATGTCCATGATTGAACACTCCTGATTAATTTTTCGAAAATTTGAGAAAATTGTGAGACAATTGCCAGAGATTGAAGATTGGACGTCTGGTTACTGAAATACAGCGAATAAAATAAAAAAGAAACAAGATTTGTTTGTGTTTTTTTATTTATCATCCATCAGAATCATTAATGCTATAGTACCAATGTCTGAAAATCTAATGGTCTTATTTCAATGTTAAAAAATGAAACATGTGTGAAATTTTCTGATCCTATCAAAAAAATATTCTAAAATGTTGGAGTCAACTCATACTTTTCAAAAGGGCGTTATATTGAACATTTGACCATTTTAAAGTTGTAGCCTGCTTGATTTTTTAAATTTTTCCTTTATTAAATGGGGGCTAAAGAAGAATTTTTTTATCGATGATTCTACCAAACAACTCTATATCGATTCGTTGTCTTGAAATCAAATGTTGCTCTAGATTTAAATTTAGTACTTTTTTTTTTTTTTTGAGAAATTTAAGACTTGTAGATTTCTTTCAAAAGTTCCAAAGTTGCTACAAACTGTCTTTAAAATAATAAATTAAAAGTAAAATTGTATGACTTTTTTAATAAATGATTTTGTAATGGTTTAAATTAAAATATTTTTTAAAAATTCAAATTAAAAATTGAATATTTTTCGTTAAATTCCAACCAAAATCTTATATAACTTGACAACGGTGCTGTTTATCGAACAATGTGTAAATTCATTTAAGATTGCAAATTAAATTTTGCAATTTTGAATTATGGCTGACAAAAAAATTATTGGATAAATGATGCTATTCAATGCAAATATCTACCGATTTTCAGTGCTCTGAATAAATCTAACGTCTAACTGCCCGGAGTTACAAAAATCCCAGGCAACAAGAATTTTTCAACAATTTTCCTAGGAAATCCCCGCTAATTTAACATTTATTTAAAAAATTAATAGTCAAAATAAAGATTAAAAAATAAAACTTTACATTAAAACTTCAAATTTTTGAAATACGTTTTTGAAATAAGTTTGCATTATTTAAGTACTTTAAATATATAAACTTCGAAGAAGGTTTCAATGTTTTTTATGGTTTTTATATTAAATAAGTTGATTAATTTTCGAATCCAATGGTATATAAGAAGTTGATATTTCATGTAATTTTCACCAAGTTACAGCTTGTTGAAAATCCATGAAACGCTAAAACGGGGCTTAGTAGTCTACGGGTACTTTTCTGGCATAGTTGCCTGACTGTGAATGGGTAATTCTCAGCCAACTCACTCAGCATTTGCCCCGACCCCTCTTCGATTTGCGTGAAGCTTTGTTCTAAGGGGTAACTTTTATCCCTGATTACGAATCCGAGGTCCGTTTTGTGATACCTCGTGACGGAGGGGCGGTAAGACCCCTTCCATTTTTGAACATGCGAAAAAGAGATGTTTTTCATTAATTTGCAGCCTGAAACGGTGACGAGATAGAAATTTGATGTCGGAGGGACTTTTATGTAAAATTAGACGCCCGATTTAATGGCGTACTCAGTATTCAAAAAAAAATGTATTTTTCATCGAAAAAAACGCGTTTAAAAAACACTGCCATTTTTGGTTACTCAACTGTAAAAAAAGGTTTTATCCCTTATCCCCGAATCCCACTTTGCCGAATCCCATATCTCCGAAAATCATTTCCCCAAAAATTCCACATCCCCGTAAATCATTTCCCCGAAAGTGCCACTTCCCCGAAAATCATTTTCCCGAAAATTCCACATCCCCGAAAATCATTTTCCCGAAAATTCCACATCCCCGAAAATTCCATATCCCCGAATGTCATTTACCTGAATGGCCATTTTACCGAACTGCCGTTTTCCCGAATTTACATATACCCGAATGGTTACTTTACCAAAAAATCATTTTTTCCGAATGAAGACCTAGATATAAACTAAATTGTTATTTAGGGATTTTTTAAAATAAAAGTATGAAGTTAATATTGAATTCTCCTACGTGTTTTGTAAGTTTAAAAAAAAAAAACAAATAACCGTAGAAGGCCATTAATAAACCACGCGGACACTTCAAGAGTTCGGGGTGTTGAGATCATCCACGTTCCATAAAAAAAGATTTTTTTTTGTAGCGGCCATTTTCAGCAAGGGACATTTTCCAAAACGATATCTACGTGGTAAGGATAGAACAGCAACGATAGCTTCATGCGACGACTCGATGCGCAGGATTCAGTTTGTTCTAGATTTTGTTTAACTGAACTAATTTGTTCCTATCAATTTTGGCTGGATGAAGGCTTTGAACAATTATTTTTTATTTTTTTACGTCCAATTCGAGTTCTGCGACCAACACTTTTAATCAAATCTAAATAGTTGATTGTTGAATTACAAAAAGCATTTTTGGAATATTTCATCACCGCCATTTTAGATTAAAAAAACTAAATCACTTTAAAGTAGATTAGGGGCTATACTTAAGCTCGACAGCTGATTTTGGTTGCCAGGGTCCCGAGTAACAATTACATTTTTTGCGGTAGTCGGGCCTGAACGTGTGTCAAACACGTTCTGACCTGAAACCCCTTTGGCCAGTTGTCGCACTTACATCAATTTGAATATTCAAAATTCAAGTGAAGCTCGGAATTTTTTGAACGTTCAATAGAGTAATCTACGTTCGTTTGTATTGCGTGTACGTACACAAAAATTAATTGAGGTTAAATTTTGTCAGCCAGCAAAATCAAATGGTGCACTAGTGTGCGTACGCGAAACGTCATAAAGCTCTATTGTGGACATGATACTTTATTGATCGCTACTTCCCCGAACCCGGTCAGGCGCGGTTCTGGACAACGGCCATACCCGCCTGACCGGGTTCGGGGAAGTGGCGTTTGGGGAAATGGCGGTTCGGGATTATGGTCATTCGGGAAAATGATTTTCAGGGATGTGGAAAATTAGGGAATTCGGGAAAATGGTTTTTAGGGGAAGTCGCCATTCGGGGATGTAGCCGTTCGGGGAAATGGATCGTTCGGGGAAATGATTTTCGGGTAAATGACATTTCGGGAAAGTGTCTTTTCGGAGATGTGGCATTCGGGGAAATGTCTCTTCGGGAATGTGGGTTTCGGGGAAATGTCATAGATTCTAAAAAAAATGGAACATGTCATTTTATGGGCAATTTAATGTACTTTTCGAATCTACATTGACCTAAAAGGGTAATTTTTTCATTTAGAACAAAATTTTTCATATTAAAATTTCGTGTTTTTTTCTAACTTTGCAGGGTAATTTTTTAGAGTGTAACAATGTTTTACAAAGTTATAGAGCAGACAATTACAAAAAAAAAATATATATAAACATACGAGATATGCTCATAAACATCACGAGTTATCGCGATTTTACCAAACAAAGTTTTGAAAAAGTTACTTTTTGCGTTTCCCTTTGTTTCGTCGTCCGTGTTTGTCGCGGGTGACCATGAACGGCCATGATCAGCGACAACCAACTTGTTCAAAACTTTTTGCCTTTCTCACCTTACTGAGGAAAGGCTATAATATCACTCAGAAAACGAACTTCTTAGTTTTACCTCCTAGACCCACCTTCATGTATACATATCGACTCAGAATCAAATTCTGAGCAAATGTCTGTGTGTGTGGTGGGATGTTGATATAAAAAAATGCACTAGTTATATCGGCACTGGCTGAACCGATTTGGACCGTTTTGGTCTCATTCGATCCGTCTTGGAGTCCCATAAGTCGCTATTAAAAACTATAAAGTTTAATTAAGTACTTCAAAAGTTATGCTAAAAAACGATTTCAGCAAAAGTCCGGAAGATTGTGAAAAGGGTGGTTTTTGTAAGAAAACCCGTCATGCTTACTTTTTGGATGCCGGATCTCAGATATTTTGATGAAAACGTTGTCCCGATCTACCATGCGACTTGTCGTTGGATAGGTTATCAAAAGACCTTTTCAATGAGTTCAATAGATTGCAGATCTGGCAACCCTATCAAAAGTTATAAGCACATAAGAGCCCTGAATTATGAAGATCTGACTACCCAATCTGATGGTATGAATAATGAATCAAGTTGATAGAACACTGAACCACTTTTCGCAAAAACGAGATATTAGCACTAGGTGGTAGAGGATGTTCCAACGCATCTTCTGGAACTTGAATTTCACTGAAATAGTGTTTAGATTTGGTTGCCGATGCGAAAAACCAAACGGCTAATATGCCACTCTTATGAGAAATTGCCTTGACGGAGATTTTGTGACAAACACTATAACGCGTTTTTCTCGGAAAACTTGATTTGGCATAATAGCCGGATTTTCAATTATGGGCAGTTTACACGGTTCAGCTTAACAAATTACTTCGGTCAACCGTGCTTTCACAAATATAAAGCTGTTTTAATCTAAAAATTAACTTACGCCATTCCACAATCAGGCTTACTTTTTTATATTTAAACTGTATTTTTATTATTTCATATTGAAACTGTAATTCCTTAAAAACTAGAATGTGACGATCAACGGTTAAATCACAATTACTTTGTATAAAATACTTATAAAAACTCAAATGGCTGAGACACACTGCACTAGTCACCATTTCCAGTTCAAGTTTTACTCCTCCACGTAAAAATATGCTCATCACCCACACACACACCTACACCAGGTTATTGTGCCATTCGAGATCAAGTGTACTGCGTGTGTGAGTCCAAGTCCATAAATCCGGCATTGTTTTAGGACCCGAGCAAATTTAACATCTTGTACTTAACAACCGACCGCAAGAGGGAGCTAGAGGCTCCCGGGTTAAGCTAAAGGAGAGAAAAAAAAACGAAAGGGGAAAAGCACTCCCCAAAGTGTGACCATAAATCAAACCGCTGTGGCAGGAACATACATCTCGCCGTTCCCAAATAAGCATGCATATATGGTTGGTATAGAAATAAATGATAAAAAAGTAGTAAAAAAAATCTGAAAAACCACATTTTAAACCGTTTGGTTTTCAATTTAAAAAACAACTCTTAGTTATTAATAAGGTTTTAAATATTTCAACCGGTACTGTAAGGATCAGTGCCTTCACTCCTCCCGTGGGTGGTCAAAGTGAGCTTTCCTCCTGAAGGGGTGTCTTCCAGGAGGGGTGGTCTCATAAATCCTACCCCTAAAGTGTGGCTCCACCGGATAATCCCACTGCAACTTGCCGACCTCCCAAGTGTGCTCACAAAACCGCCGCAAAACGTCCCCTTTTCGCTAAGAAAGAGGATTTTGCTGTTCCTGCACTGTTGGATGAACTTTATTTTGCAGGGATTATCCTGGGAGACGATTTTTCACTACTTGTACTGGGTGTGAGTGTGTGGGTGGTTTGTGTTGATATATGTGTGAAAGGCTTTTCTAATTTCACGTTTGTGGTTGGGCATCTTGACAATCCGGAAGCTACGCAAATTATGAAATTATCTTGAGCCCACTAAGTTTGCTAATTGAGACGAATGAGTGCGTTGCCCGTATTACAAACTTGACTAATTAAGGACCATTTTGAAACTTTTCCTATCGTAGCAACTAAACTAATAAGACGTTTTCATAGAAAAAAAAACTATTTTCTGCATGGGGAAATTCTTTGGATCTCACTTAAACTTATTTTGTAATAAAAACTAATAGACAATACATTTCTAAAATTTATTTGCAAACTTTACCAGTATCATCTAGTTTTCTTTAAACCCCACCATCTTAAAGCTCCATATCTTCCATAATCCCCAAAACAATCTGTAACTAAACCGCATCGGTAATCAAAATATGCTAGCAACGAGGCGGGAGCTGTAGCTCGTTTCGCGAAACTTGTGCGCCACTTCAAAACGGGACATTGTTGCGGCCACAATGTCGAAACGATATCCTTAAAAAATGCAAACTATTCTGGCAGAAGTGATTCAACTTTGGCACAAAAGAGCGAACGAAAGAGCGCGGGCGCGCCCTCCAGAAACACTGTTTAACGATACTTTTATTACTTTCCCCCCTGGATGTTCCTGCTCTTCCGAAGCCGAATCCTTGAGAAGGTGGAACTTCTACTAGTTGAGAATATTAGAGCGAAAACTGCAGAAATGTATCATTTTATTTTATTCAACACAATTAAATTTGAAATTGCAATTTTCTAAAATTTCAATAATAAAAATAATAATTAAGATCCAAACCATGAGCATTTACCCTATTCATATGGTCCACTTGAAGCAAACAAAAATTAGATTCTTGGTGGAGATTTCGTTGAAAACAATTTACCGTAAACCCCATCTACCCTTCTTGATAGCCGCGAGGAGGTGGTTGCAAAATTCTAAAGGACAAAATTTGCAAAAGCATTTCCTCTAGCAATATGTTTCAAGGGATAAAGAGAAGAGGAGAACGGAACAGACCAGATCCAACTGTGCTGCAGTTTTATTTTCACTGCTATAATTTTCACTCCCGTTCCACCCAGCACAACCCACGTGGAAACGTGGCAGGAGGGCCGACCAGAAATTATTTTTTTCAATAAAAACTTAACAGAGGATCCAAAAAAAATCAATTTCAAAGCTTTGTCTTAAATTTGTTTCATGAAACCAGCCATCAACAAAAACATTTCTTTTGTGAATTTTAATAATTATTTATTTTTAATCAATAATTTCTGACAGAATAAAAAAAAACATAATTTTGAAACGATTCCAAACAAAACTATTCTGAAACAAATAAAATACTAAAAATAGAATTTTATGCAACAAGTTGCAAAAAAAAATTTCAGTACGAGACGTACATTTATTCAACCAGGTTTACCGAGTTGGATAAATACGACGAGTGCTGAAAGAATTTTTTTTGTCGTGAAACAACTCACTTTTCCTGTCATTCTCGAGTGACGAAATGGACTAGTTTTCTTTACCAAATTAATACTTAAAATAAAAATTAATAATTTAATACCTTTCAATAACAGTGCTGAAAAGTTCAACATTACAGCACTGTAATGGGTGCTAAAAAGTTGAACTTTTCAGCACTACTTTCAAAAAGTAACATTTTGCAATATTGTTTTGTTTTGAACGGTGAATTCACTTGACACATGGATGCTTGCCATAAATTTCTATTCAAAAAGCCTTCTTGAAATTGCATACAAGCATACAAAATAGCTATGAAAGAATTCAAAAATCTGTTACATGATTTTGTAAAAAAATGACCATCTTAAACCTTCATTTTGTTACATATATCATAACCTCAAAAGGCCATCTTTTGAGCTGTAATAAAAAATGTTTAAAATTCATCCCATTTTACATAAATTATGACTTTTCGAAAACGTCGAAAGTAAAAAGAAACAGATTGCTTGATTGAATCGTCCATGTTTTACCTGTTACAAGTCAAAACACAACTCCAAAAATGTTTTTTCGAAAAGATCCTGTGAATTTGCTTCTGAGCAATTCCCTACGAAATCGGTATTTTTTTAGAATTTTAATTTTTGTATTTTTTAATCTGGCTGAAACGTTTGTGGTGCTTTCGGTATGCCCAAAAAAGCCATTTTGCATCATTAGTTTGTAACATTCCATACAAATTTGGCAGCTGTCCATACAAGAATGATGTATGAAAATTCAAAAATCTGTATCTTTTGAAGGAATTTTTTGATCGATTTGGTGTCTTGTCTTGGTGTCTGTCTTGCAAAGTTGTAGGTATGAATAAGGACTACAATGAAGAAAAAAATGATACACGTTAAAAAAAATTTTTGTTTTTTAATAACCGTTTTTTCACTAAAACTTGATTTGCATAAAAAACATTTTTTTTATATTTGGTATGTTTTAGGGGACATCAAAAGCCAACTTTTCAGAAATTTCCAGGTTGTGCAAAAAATCTTTGACCGAGTTATGAATTTTTTAATCAATACTGATTTTTTTCAAACAATCGAAATATTAATCGCAAAAATTATTCCACTTCATTTTCCAATGTAAAATCAAATTTGCAATCAAGTTATTAAGTGAAATTGTGATAAAGAGTACCGTTTACAAAAGCTATTTTTAGGTAACTTTTTTTGAAAATAGTCGAAGTTTTTATTTTTTTTAAATTGGTGCACATGTTTGCCAGCCTTTGAAAAAAATATTTTTGGAGAGCTGAGAAAATTCTCTATATTTTGCCTATTTGAACTTTGTTAATAAGCCCCTTAGTTGCTGAGATATGGCAATACAAAGGTTTAATAACAGGAAAAATTGATGTTTTCTAAGTCTCACCCACACAGCCAACCATTTTTCAATGTTGATATCTCAGCAACTAATGGTCCGATTTTCAATGTTAAAATATGAAACATTTGTAAAATTTTCCGATCTTTTCTAAAACAATCTTTTCAAAGTTCTTAAATCAAGACGAACATTTCAAAAGGGCCAAACATTCAATATTACGCCCTTTTGAAATGTAAGCTGGGACTATTTTCAAAAAAGATACCTAAAAATGGCTTTAATTTGAAAACGGTGCTCTTTATCAAAATGTCACTACAGTACTTTTTGATTGCAAATTTGATTTTACATCGGAAAATGAAGTTGAAAATTTTTTGCGATCAGTATTTCGGTCAACAATTTTTGCACAACCTGGAAATTTCTGAAAAGTTGGTTTTTGATGTCCCTTAAAACATACCAAAAAATAAAAAAAGTGTTTTTTTGCAAATCAAGTTTTAGTGACAAAAAGTTAATAAAAATATCACCATTTTTTACCGTGTATATTTTTTTCAGTTCCTACAACTTTGCCGAAGACACCAAATCGCTCAAAAAATTCCTTCAAAATATACAGATTTTTGAATTTTCATGTGTGTGTGTGTGGTCCAATCCAATACCCGCTAACCGGTAGCGAAATTATGGGAAAGTATAATTTGTATCAGACTTTGTATATGCCGAATGCTGATATAGCTTATCTCAGTCCCGGGTATTAGGTGGTGACAATTCCAAGGTCGCTGGACATTGTTCGGCCCCGCCTAAACATATAAGCAAGCATCTGAAAGAAACTCGATCTATATTTAGACTTCCAATCCCCTCAGGCAAATCAGGGATCAGCGCGTATTTAATATGAGAAGATAACATGTTTCAACACTACGGATCAATTCACTGCTAGAGTGTAAACCTTCTGATGGCCGACTGCTTAGCAGTCCCAGACCACCAATCCAAAGGTGAGAGTTCCAATCCCATCTGATTCAATTCAGTTTTTATTCATATTCAAATTCCAAATTTCAAAGGTACCGACCGGGATTTGATCCCTGCTTGGGAGACAGAAGCCGTAACCATTAAGCCACGGAGCCTAATGGTTTACAGATTTTTGAATTTTCATACATCATTTCTGTATGGACAGCTGCCAAATTTGTATGGAATATTATATGGACAAACTAATGATGCAAAATGGCTTCTTTGGGCATACCAAAGGCACCAATAAAGTTTCAGTCGGATTAAAAAATACAAAAAAAATCGAATGACTGAAATCTGAGAGAACTGCTCTTCAATTTGTTCTGATTTGGCTGCCGGAATACAGTTAATGAAAGAAAAGCTAAAGATTGCTATTATTTAGTCAATTTTCAATGCCTAAAATTTGAATCTTTCCAATGCAAATGTAAAACACGTCATTTCCATGAAAAACTAAAGACAAAAAATGTTTTATTCTGCAAAATTATAAACAAATTTTCCTTCGAAAGCTCATGGCTTTCTTCAAAAATTTCGTTTAATTCTAAACTTTTAATTAAATAAAAAATTATACTCTAACCCGTTTTACCTTTGAAATTTTTCAGCAATACTTTAAACGATTATTTTTAAAATGATATATTTTTTAATTGATGATTTGTTAAATTGATCGTTTTTACGAAAATAGTTGTAGATTTTGATATGGATAAGAACGATTTATAAATTAAGTGGAGTTAAATTATTTGGAGTTTCAAAGACAAAACATTTTTTTTAATTTAAACCACTTCTGATTAATATTGGTTTTTTTTAGAACCTCCATATGCTTATCAATTAGAGATATTCGCTAAATTGAATTAAATACAGAGCGATTTATAGTGATGGCCATCTTTTTATGCTTTTATGGTCGACGCAACCTAATACCACTGTTTTGTTATCAAAAACTTAGAAAATAAATTGGAATAAATTTATAGAATGGAAAAAAATGTCTATGAACAATATTTTCCAGAAAAAAAAAATAAATATTCTAAAAACAAGAGCAGAAAACTCACAATACAAAATTAAAATTATGTTTTGAACATATAAAGCCAATAGGTTCGACAGAAAAACCTCAATTCCTTCCCGACGCCACGGCTCGTAAAAACTTCACCAGCGATTGTCGTAAAAACAAAGCCAGAGCCCACCGAGCGCTGCACCTGGATTCGTCGTCGCTGTAATCTGCAGTACCTGCTGGCCGCCCCACCACGTGGCAGGTCACAATGAGACCCGATGCCCCTCAACCGGAACCGGGCCCCGACCCTCCTCCGGACAGTGTGTAAAGTGACAACAAGTTTATGACCTCTTCTGTCTGCAGCTGTTTTCACCAACGAGGTGCTAAAATGAAAAATGGCCAGCCCTGGGACGGAATTTCTCGGATCAAGGTAAAGTAATTAGGTTGTCACGTAGTGAGTTTTACCGTTGCTTTGAAAACAGATGAAAGGTTCATAGCGTGATCAAATTTAATCCCTTTCAATTGATCAAAACTTTATTTCTTCGAAATCATTGAAAGTATCCCAACAAAGTTGTGCATCAATAAGTTGCAAAATGCAACATAATATGCTTTTCCCCTTGCACACAGATCGGACGGTGAAAATATCTATCCAACCAACGCTGTAGTAATATTCTGGCCAGGTGTGTGCTCAAGCGTGTCGGTAATATCGGATATGAAGTTGAGTAAATTTTCATTGGCTTCCTGCGGTGTTAAATTTGTGCTGTCGATGCAACAGGATAAGTGGTCCTGCAGGGACGCGACAAGAACGACCATGGTGGCCGAGGGGTCTTTCAGTACTTGAAGGTAAATTGTTTTTTTTTATAATTGTTTGATACTTTTTGGATTTTGAGAAATTGACAAATTTTGTCATTTTGGTATCCCAATTGAAATTCAATTTGAAAAATAAGTTCTATCCATGAACCCCTCGACCGATTTCCTTCAGCAGCATCATCATCACCGGAAACCATCGCGCCAACAGAAAACGCATCGCTGGGTCGACGCGATATGCAATCGAGTGTCACCAGCTCGGATGGTCCCCACGAGAGATGGCGTCCGCCCGCAATACCCGGGAACCGTCGCCATATATCTCATCTTTCCGCGTTACAGTTCCTGAAGTCGGTCACAGATCTGCGGCGGTGTCGGTGTTCTTACCTGCACGTACGCTGCAAGCATAAGGTTTCCCACGTGACGTTCGTCGGTTTCCGACACCACCGCCGCGTCGAGAGGATCCCGGGCAAAAGGGATCAATTTCCAGCTTCCTCTCTAGCACCAGGTGAACCATTTCCTGGCGACGGCACCGAATGGAACCGGAAGGAAAAGCTCCACCAGGATTAAGGATTCAGGCTCCAAGCAGGCTGGGTGGCTGGTGAAGCAACAGTCAGGTAACACTTCTTGGAAGGCTTCATCGCTAGCAGCGCCAACCGCAGACGTTGCTACCTGGCAGCTCCCAGCATCATAATCTAGACATTATAACGCGATTATAATTTATTACACGTGGGGCCTCTGGTTGGATGCGAATCCTGGTGAATACGACTCAAACGTTGGCTCTGAGTTAGCTGGAAGATATACCTGTTGCTCGAGCAAGTCATAAGAGATATTTTGAATTTGTTAAATACTTTTTTTGCAATTCCGTCGTGAAACTACTTACTTTTCCTGTCATTCTTGAACGACGAAATAGCCTACTTTTCTGTACCAAAAATAACAGAATCGAATAGCAACACTTTTCAAAATAAATGCTGAAGTTCTACTTTTCAGCACTGAAATGGGTGCTGAAAAGTTGAACTTTTCAGCACTTATAACACTTTTCAACATTTTTTTTTGATTTAAACGATTTATTGACAAAATACATGAAAATTTGACTTAAAATTCCATTCAATGGGTGTTTTTTCGGATTTGCAAAAAATGTTGTATGGAACTCGTTGCAAAACTTGATTTTTTCAGCACTCTTCATATTTATCCAACTCAGTGAACCTCGTTGGATAAATGTACGACTCGTGCTGAAATATTCCTCTTTTTGCAACTTGTTGCATAAACTACTATTTTGTGGTTTAATAATATTTTTTTTAAAACCAATTTTCAAACATTGAAACTAAATTAAGACCTGAAATAATGCCTGAAAAATCAATTTTTGTTTACAAACATCTAAATTATCTATGAAAATAAATATGAAACAAATTTAAAATTGTTTTTGGATATAAAATTTAATTTGCAATTGCAGAAAAGGGCGGTTAAACATTTTGGGGTGACATTGATATAAGCAAGATGTTTTTGCAGAATTATTATATTGACTTAAGTAGAAACGAAATGCTCTGGAACCATACTGAGCCTGGTAAAAAAAAGTGCAAAAAGTATCTCATAAAGTAGTTTTCATCAAAATCAAAGTTTTAAAAGCAAGAGATATTTATGAAAACATTGATGATTTGGATTATGCATTTAAATACTATCAAAGAGCCATGGTTTTTAACAGAGAATCGAGTTCGAATCGGGAAAAATCGAGGACAAAAAACAATGAAAATTCAATCAAAAATATATTCCCCAGCATAAAGGACCATTTTTAAGCATGTTTGGATTATTGAAACATCTTTTTTAAAAAAAATTTCATCGCAAAAAAAATTGTATTCGTCAAAACTTACATTTTTAAAAAGTGATGATTGCGAAACAACTGAACTAGTGTAAAATGCATTTTAAAACACTTTTTTCATCGAAATGTTGAGATAATGGCTTGATTTTCAGTTTGTATTTGATTCGAAATATTTAAAATTTTCAATATAATAAAATTAATCTTTTTCGCAAATTAAAAGCTTTCGCAACTCTTGGAAAAACAATAAATCGTCAGCTGTGTGCTATCTTGTGACATAGACCATTTTGGTCGAAAATGAGTTAATGATGACGTTTTGCTATACTTAACAAACACTACAAGATGCTTTAACCCTTTTTGGAAACTCGCTTCCGTTTCCCGGATATCGCGATACACACTTGTGACATAGACCAATTTATCATCAAAATGATTGTGCACACTTGTGACACGTCATACATGTTGTTGGAAAATGTGGAAATTTTTTCTTGTTTTTCACAAATTTATGTACACACATACTTTATAAAGGCAATGCAACCTTTTGTTTATAAAAATATACTGATGAAGTCGATTAAACCATTGATTGAGCTTATTTTAGTTTGTATGGGAATTCTGTGCACACTTGTGACACGTAGTACAATTTTACTTTCGAAACACACTTGTGACACGTGCTTTTCAGATTTTTGATTACATTATTTACTGTATCTTTTAACTGGTGTAACCAAATAAGTTGAAACTTGGAGTGTTTTTTAGGCGATAATATACGAACCGATAGCTTCAAAAAGGTTGGCTCTATCATTCATAGTTTTGAAATTATTTACCAACAAACTTTAAAAATCGATTTTCTCGAAAAGTACTAGATGGTCGTTGTCACACGATAGCACACAACTGACGAAATCTAGATTAAATTTTCAAAACAACCTATCCGTCGTGGGTTTCAAAAGAACCAAATCATATTCACGTCTTAGAATGAAAAATAAAGGCTAATTGGGTGGCACTTTTAATGTGGTTTGTCACTGGTTTTTCTTCCTCGTTCAATTGATCCAAAAAACACTCAGGCTTCAAAATTTAAATGAAAAAATAAGTCTAATGAATTCACAAACAATCTAAGGCGTCATCCATAAAAGTATGTCACGCTCTAGGGGGGGAGGGGAGGTCTGAGAAAGTGTGACATATTTTTTAAAAAAATCTAATCATTTTTTTAGCGTCCTTATTATGCAAAATGGCTTATTTGGGCAAAATAAATCGATGGAAAATGTTTCACCCAAACAAAAAATCGGATTTTTTTGCGAGAATTGCTCTGTTATTTTAAATAATTACGTTCTTTATTGAGCAATTCTCTACGAAATCGGTCTTTTTTTTGTTTTTTTTATCCGGCTGAAAAAAAAACATGATAAACGGTAAAAAAAAGTTGGTGATTTTTAATAAAACTTTTTGTCACTAAAACTTGATTTGCAAAAACATTATTTTTAATTTTGATTTGTTTAAGGAGACATTGAATGCCAAATTTTCAGAAATTTCCAGGATGAGCAAAAAATCTTTGACCGAAATATTGGTCGCAAAAATTTGTCAACTTCATTTTTCGATGTATAATCAAATTTACAATCAAAAAGTACTCTAGTGAAAATCAATCAAAAAAATCCTTCAAAAGATACAGATTTTTGAATTTTCACATATCATTTTTGTATGGACAGCTGCCGAATTTGTATGGAAAATTATATGGACAAACCAAAAAAAATTACAGCTGGACTGAAAATTCAAAAAAAAAATCAAATGACCGAAATCTCAGAGAATTGCTCTATTACATAATTACAAGTAAATATCACAAATCAAAAACGAATTTCTTTTCCCCTGAGTTTCAAAGAAACTGTTTCTTAAGCCAATGCCAAGCCAATGCAAATTTTATTTCAAATACTGATGTATGATAAAATTCACCTGTACAACTACAACATAAATAATTCAAAATTACAAAAAAAACATCATTTGGCATTTGATGTTATCAGAATCATTCAATTCTAATAGCATCAAAGATAGAATGACACCTTCTTTCTGTAGGGAATTGCCACAATAATGTCTCTCATTTATCAAAAGCGAACAATAAAAAATGATTTGTTGAATGCAGTATTACTCTCAGGGTTTCTAGGTTGCCAGATTTTTTAATGACAATTTAAAAAAATATATTTATATCTTCCTGTCTTAGTTCAATTCATGTATATTGTTTATTTTGTAAAGCCAAAAATGTATAAAATAGTGAAAAAGCACAAAATTTGAACATAATTTCGCTCAATATTTTAATTATTATGATGAAAAGTGGCCAGCAAGATGTTCCAGATTATTTTGCCAGACACTTTCTGTTCAGACCTGGTAACCCTGATTACAATGGGAATCCTGAATAGCGTTTGAATTTTAATAATTTTACAACGTCTTCAAGAAAAAACGGAATTATTGTATGATTTCACCATCCTTCTGCAAACATAACCTAATTTTATAAACAGCAAAGACTCTGCCCTCGCTTCGACGCAACAAAAAAAAAATGTAACAGTCATGATAATGATTAATGAATCATTAACTACTCTTCAGCATCCTTCATCGTAATAAGGGCAATAAATTCCAAAACTCACTCAAGGCTAGCTGCGGTGCCATCCTTCTGGTTCTTTGCCCCCTGAGCGATGCAAAAGATTTGAACAAACACCCAGACCCAGCCTGATTGTAATTTATAATGTGCTGCCGCCGCCCCGGGGGAACACTTTATTGAAATTAACGACACTTTGCACAATCCTAGGGAATGTTTTGGGGGGGACCTGGAAACCTTTAAGACGTTGTGAGATTGAATGATAGAACAGGACTGTTAATAGTGAAGAGGAGGGAATTCTCCCGAAGGAACTGTTCACGATTAGTGATAAGGAAACTTTCGACTTAATTATGGTCAAAATAAAATTAGCGTCTTTCATCTTCTTGAAGTAACATAGTATAAATATAAAATCTGGAAACTTTATAACTTGATAGCTTGATAGCTTATTTGAAGCAAAAACTCAGATTGTTCTGAAATTTTAATGTTTCTTTTATGAACAAGTATTCACAATTTGATACCGTAACAATAAATAATCACAAACGATGCTCACTTTGAGGTCAATCCTGGCAATTAACCATAGAATCCAGAACCGTATCCGTAACCGTACTCGTACCCGCCAGCGTAACCACCTCCGTAAGGATGTCCATAACCTCCATACGGGCCAAATCCTCCATAAGGACCAAATCCTCCATAAGGACCAAATCCACCTCCGTACGGTCCATACCCTCCGCCATATGGTACACCAACAGGACCTCCATAGAACGGAGGATAGCCGCCACCACCGTATCCTCCATCAAATCCGAATCCTCCTCCGACGAGACCAACTCCGATTCCCAATCCACCAAATCCAAGATGTCGCTTATTTCGCGTCACTTCCGGATCGCTAACCACGGCCACGATTCTTCCGGGTGACTCCACTGGCACCGGTGTGGATCGTGCAGAACTGGAACTACAGAACACCACCAGGGTGCAAAAAATCACCACTCGGAGCTCCATTTTGATGGCTGATTGAGAAGACTTCTAAACGTCGAATAGACTACCAGAGCAGAAGATCTGAGGCGTTCTTATAAACACAATTGAGGCATTCTTTGTTCAGTCCAACATCGCCGAATCTTCCACCTACGTTTGGTTAAAAAAAAAAAAACAAAATTTACATAAAGATGGGCCCGTCTAGCCAGTGGTCTGTCGCACCCGTGTGTGAAGGTTCCCGTTGTTCAACCAGATGACTCAGAACGTGGTTGGAGTCGTCCGCTTTTGACACAATCTACCACTCATAGGGGAGCTGGGGGTAAGACGACCACCCCACTGTTTTAATAAGTATACTAATGAATATTACTAAAATGTTTAGCAGTACTGTTCCTCATGCTAAATAATGCATATGGAGTCACCTTTGCCAAACATATTGTTTGAAATAGTATAAAAATAGCTCAAAATAAACAAATAATTTTTGAACATGAAACTGGATGTAATTTTCATTAATTACAACTTAGGCATTTTTGTCTGAAAACAATATTTTTTCCTGTCTTCAAATATTTTTTCATGTTATATTGAAGTTTTCCATAGATTATGTCCCTCGGAAAAGTTTAAAAAATGCGATGAGCTATTTGCAAAAAAAATATTTTAAAAAATAATTTATTTGGGGGCAAGAAAATTTTATTTTATATAGGTTATATTTTTGACGTTTTTTTGACTATTAAGACATATTTGTAGATCAGGAAAAGCATTTTCAATAAAACTATCAATTTTCAATCAAAATGTTGCTAACTACCGTTTCGACAACATTCTTTACTGTGATATAGCAAAACTCATTGAATAGTATGAAATCCTATCAAACTTTTCATAAAATCGTCAATTCAATATTGTTTACATAATTTTGATTTACTTATTTTAATGAAAATACACAAACTAATTATTTTGCATCAAATTGTGGTTGTTTTGTAGTAAAAATTCACAGTTTTTCATAAAATGTGGTCGCAATAATATGAAATTCACTGAACCAAAATATGAAATTTTTTAAACAGCATTTTTCTTCACATTTGAAACTTATTTTTTTTTCAACCAAAATAGTTATGATGTTCAGAGAAGTCTGTTAAACCAACCATGTAGGTGTTTGGCTGGATTTAGCAAAGTTATTAAGCTAATTTATAGCACTGACCGTCTTACCCCACATGGGTGGCCGTCTTACCCCGCGTGTTCGTATATTTTCAAAATTGCTGTTTTTAGATCAACTAATTTATTTCATGTCTATAATGGACTACTAGTAGAACAATATGTAAGTTTTGTAACCTTGGTGTAAATCTCACTCACTCACAAAAAATATTCAAATTTCAAGTCCAACCTTCAACAATTTTATGCAAAAAGTATCATAAAATGCTTCATGCATTGCAAGAGTTATGCAAAATTTGCAAAATATCAATTAATTTATGATTTTTTTTCTCGAGTTTTTTTATATATAACAATTTTTACAATCTGTGGTCCAAAAATTCAAAATTTGCAAAATGTCTAAAAGTTTCCTATAACAGTAAAATACGAAAAATAACGTATTTTAATAAGTAAACAATTAATAATACAAGTAATTTTAATTTTCAGCATTTTGCGATTTTGCGGGGCTTTTATAAGGGAGGGATTTGAATGAAATTTGAATGATGAGTCAAAACTATCTCATTTGTTATTCATATTAAGGGCTCGTGTAAAACGCTTGGTTTTCTTGTGAAATTCCGATGTAAAGTACCGCAAAAAGTATTGAGAAGTAATAGTTGCAACACAACTGGGCCCCCTGACTTTGGTCAGAGTCCAAGGACATTAACTTCAAAAAATAATCGCAGTTGAAGAAACTTATTTTTAAAGCAAACTGAATAGTTTACAATTTGTTAAATAAATTTTTATCCTTAAAAAATACACTAGCATTTTCCACCATAAAAAAACCAGCGCTAAATTAAGCTTTCAATGAAACTTACAGCGATGGCATAATCTGCAAATCATCAAAAGAAAATCTCTAATCATCAAAAGAAAATCTCAAGACGTTCATCAAGAGAAAAAAAATCCGTAGGGAGCTTGGCTCTCCTCTCTCGCGCACGAAAGATCGGTAAAAAGAATCGAAAAAAATCACCGTCTTGATTATTCGGCGGAACATATTTTTCACTACTACACTTGCAAGTGTAACGTCACTCGTCGAAAAATGACCTGTCACATTTTGTAGATGGGCAATGTGTGTAAACGAAGTGAAATAAATATTATCAAGTGGTGCTGACAAGGAAATTCACAAAAAATCATCAGCAGATTGATTTTCTTGGAGAATTTCGGGAGCGATTTTCTTTTGCGTGATTTGCCTCCTCTCTCTTTCGCGTGGTGAAGAAAGTTCACAAGCGAAATTGATTTTTTTTGGGATTATTCCATCCCTGGAAAATGATAAAGACATTTCATAAGCACACCTAAATCAACATACAGGTCAAATGAGCGAATTTTTTTAAATGATTTTTCCGAATGTTTACTAAAAAAAGAAAAAAATCCAATCTGAGATACGATTTAATTTTTTTTTTCTCTAAATCAGGCTTGCCTGACCTCCGGCCCTGGTTTGATGGCTGGCCCTTGGATATGAGATATAAAGCTAAAAGATAAAAAAAGCTTGAAGTCATTTTTTCACACTTTTTATGCTTCAGTGATCAAAGTTACTTATTTAACGTGTTATTTGGATATTACATTTTTCTTTTTAAACTAATATTTTTGTACCAAATTTATTAAAAACATTATTTTTGTTTGAATTTAATTCTTATCATTTTTAAATAAATATATGTAACCAATATGTAACAATTGAAAATTGAAATGGAAAAATGGTACAACAACACAATTCTCCATTTCATGTAAATGTAAAATTGACGAAAAATTTACAGAAAGAAACTGAATTGAAATTTCCATAAGTTTTTACTGCGTTAACTTGAAATTCAAACATATGTTTTTTGAGAGACTTGAAACTAATTGATATTTAAAACAGTGAGATAACAGAACAAATATGATTTTAATTTTCAGAACAACTTTTCAGCGATAAAGTTTGGTTTAAAAAAAAGCTTCAAAAATATGATCGGTCATACTGAAAGTTAAGATCACTACAAATATATCAATTCAAATTAAAAAAATACCTCTCAATGAGGAAAGAAACCACTGAGCAAAAATATATTTTGTCACATCAATATTTTAAAAGCGAATTGACATAAACTTTTAAAAATGTTAGCAACGGTCTGGTTTCAATAAAAATTTATGATTTCAATAAAACAGCTATTATGCTCTGAAATTTTGATTTTTTTATTGCTGTTTTTTAAGGTCATGATATAAGGGGATTGAATTACAATAACAACATATTTTTATTAAATTCAAAATAAAAAAAAAATCAGATATTTCGAAGTTATCATAATATTTATTTCGTATTAGCAAGATTTAAGAATATTATTTGCAACACTTGTAACAAGATTTGTCCCAGATAATCGAAACTAACGAAACCAACGATACGAAACTGAATGGAACAATTATGCTACAAGGTCGGCTTGACCGCGACCCTTATCGAACTGTAAGAATGAAACGCACTTCGCTTAAGCGCCAACGCGACCCTAGCAGGGACGCGTACGAAGTCGCGAGATGAAGCCTGCCCGGACTAGCTCGCTCAGGGCGGGTCTGACTGGAAGCGATCCAACTCAATTTAACTCAGATCTGACGAAAACAAGTGGTTAAGTCCATACTAATTTATTGCCATGAAAGGATAAGAGATTAGGGGGAGGGAAATAGTCATAAGTCAGCTCAGTCCACGCTTACAAATTGGACACCTTGACTCAGAGCTTACTTTTCTTCCGACTTATTTATTAAATACAAGGGGCCTTAATACTAATGCGCATGAATGGTTAGTTACGTGTACACATAAAGGAAAGATCTGACCTTGTGGTGGTAACCTAGGTTACGTCGGTGTCCTGGCTGGTCTGCGGCGGTCGCTGCTGCTCGCGCGTTGATTCTCGCTCTGCTGTTCGGTGCTTCTGCTCCTCGTACTCTGCAGGGCCGCCTTCGCCGGCTTGGCCGGCAGGTCCGGAATGCCGTCCCGTGGACGGTTTGCTGCTCGTGGAATCGTTCGTGGCTTAGTTGATACGCCCACGCCTGAGTGGCGGGCTGGTTTGGCGCGCTCGTCGAGCGCGGTGTTGCTTGTGCTGCTGCCTAGTCGAACCGTCGATCGTGTTGTACACCCACGTACTTCGTTCGTGTCGATCGCTGCTACCCAATGACTCGGGCCCGGTTGCGGGTGGGCCCTACAGGTGGCAGAATCTTGGCGCGCTGCTCCCAATTGCTCGGAGGTGCGGACGGTGCACTCCTACGGGATTCAACGCAGGACACTTGGGGAACGAAAGGGTGGCACTGGACCGAAGGTTGCGCTCAGGGTGAAGTGAATGTGTCGAGCGCTGTTGTCGTCGTGCGAGCTACAAATTCCAGTTGCTCAGGGCGGTTGACAGGGGCCCCTACGGAGAGATGTGCTCAATTGCGTCGAGACCCTTTTGCTCAGAGCCGGTGGCGTGGACTCCTACAGGTCTGACGCCAGGCACGTGTGACGACGCGCTGGACCCAATGGTACTTCACGTACAGCTGGCAGAGAAACGATTCCTTCACGAGGCGATCACGTATCGCGGGCCTTGGCCGGCGGCTGTCTGGCCGTTTCGATCGTGCGCGTTGACGTTGCTTGGCGAGGTGGTTAAGGGTAACGCTGTTGCCGTTCGTGCGAGTCGTTGCTTCCTTTGCTCAGAGGGTTTGGCTCGGCCTCCTACGGAGAGCAAAACTCACGTGCGCCGTGGCCCTTTGGCTCAGAGTCGGCAATGTGGACTCCTACGGGAACCGGCGCTGCACGCGTGAACGACGCGTTATTGCCTTGACCTCGCGGGGGGCTTAATCGATGCTGTTAGTAGCGCTACACGTGGTCAGGTTGCTGGAAGCTGATGGCACGAGTCGTACTTGCCGGCACGTGCTGTGCGCGGGCTTAGTCAGCCCGGGTGCGAAATTATCGCGTTGCCACGTGCGCGTGCGCGCCGCGCTCTTTGAGCCCCGCACGTCAACCTTTGAATGAGAGGGTTATCTTAGCACTTACTTAACCGCAATTCTACCTGGTCGCAAGTTACCTTCTTCTTAGTTGGCTTCTGGGGAGAACTTTACAATCTTTCTCACTTTCGATCACCGTCTAATAACGAAACCTTTAATATCGTGTCTACTGTTAATTTCGAATCAATTCTACTATTTAAGTGAACTTACTGCTTGGATATGCCCTAACAGCGGCGAAGTCGCCGACGGCGACTTGCTGGTTCAGTGCGATGGTGACGTCCGCACCTATTTAATTGATTGGTTCAACTTTAAAAACGATTTAACTGTTTTAGCGCTTAATCACTTACGATAGTTTTGGCTTAATCACGCTTTTGACCGTGCCGTAGCACGCGGCGAACCAGGAACGATTCGGGGCCTGAGGTGGGGAAGCGGATTAGATCGCGAACACCTAGCGAGTACAAACTTACGTTTGGCTTATTAATCGTCCAGGTCTTCCTCTGTCGATTAGAACACTTTACACTTCTCTTCGTACTTTCTCGTACACTCCTTACTCGCGACGACGGTGATCGGGGTAAAACTAAACTTGCGACTTGCTTGCTGCGTATATGAACGACTTATGGCTATTTAAGGTTCGGGAGCTAGGAGGAAAGGTGGGTGGACAAAGGGATAGAAGGGCTCATCAGCGGAAATCACTTTTTGCGTCATCGAACTGATGAAATAATATCTCATCCTAATCATCATCGTCTCATCTTCGGGAGGCAAACCAGTGCGACCCGCCCAGATCAAGCAAATTCGAGCAGTTGGGAACTCGCGTGTTCTGCGTCTTCGCTATGGTCTGGGCGGAGTTTTTCTTCTCGCGGAATTAACTGTTACACACTAGTTTTTCATTTTTTTTTTTTTTCAACTTTTATCAAACTTTTTTTCCAACCCACCAGAAAAATAAGATCTGCCTGTAGGGTATAACTGTTGGGCACCCCAGCTCAACAGAACTAAAATTACCACGCTTTCCCATAGAAATAAGTTCCCAGTACATTTTGCGCATAATACTTAAAGTTCGATTATTTTTTTGAAACATTTAAAAAAATCATAACTCAAAATCCCGTTAATATTCATTTACTGTATTGAATATGTTAAGAAAAATCATTGAAATAAAAGTTAAGTTTCCGAGATTGAATGAGATCATTTTTCCTGTACATTTTTGGCTGTATTTTTTAAATTTCTCAATTTTTCATTGTTATTGGGTTTTGTTGTCATATTTTTTGAACAAAAAATAGATCACATATGTTTTATGAAGATAATGCTAAATGCACAAATTTTCTACCTTCTCGGAAATCTAGGAACACTATCAAGATTAACATTTGTCAAATTGCCGAAAAATAAAAATAAATCTCAATCCCTACAAAAATCTAAGAAAAAACACGTCTAATTAAAAAATCACTTGTCCTAGCAGAGCATGACGACGATGAGTTAAAGAAGACCATCATTTTCGACTGCTCGACGCTTCTGCTAAAACTGGTTTCGCTCTGTAAATACGAGAAATCCCGCTATTGATATGCAACCGATTCATCGCCTTTTTAAAAATTGGACAAACAAAAACAAGTCGAAATCGGAAACGAAACGAGTCTGTTCCGCATAGATACTAGCTGAGATCAAAACGGTTTTAAATTCTGGAATGTTTTGGTCTCAAGATTTATAATAATTAGAGCAGAAGCAATTAAATTAAGCGACATTCAAATCAAACTTTCATGTCTTTCTTCCGAATGTGCCATCTTCCCTTCCCCCTTAAAGGCACAATCATCCAAATCGTGCAAATGACCCTGCCTCCCAGCATAATCCGAGAATTTCATTGTCCGCAACAAGGGGCTGGAAACTCTAATATTACTTAGGAATACTGAGTATACTAACGATATTCCAGTATACTTGTTAGTATACTAACCGAAAAGCAATAAACGGTTAGTATATTAAGATACTCTCAGTATATTGGTAAGTATACTGGAAATATGTAAAGGAAATAATAAGTATACTAACATATATTTTGATATACTGGGTAACATAATAATTATAGCTCTAAGAGTTTCCAACCCCTTGGTCCGCAATTGTACCTACCGCCTGTAAAACATGCTCCAATTGTGCACCGGAGGGCGCCATCGTTTGCAGCCAAATGAAGGTGTGCCATTATCTTCTCGTGCTGCAGTAAAGCAGGATTAAAGGTGAGAACAAACGTGTACAGATATAAATTTTGCACCCCTCGCCCTTGGCCAATCCCCCATGCTAATTTACGAGGCCAGCGTTCCCCCCGCCGAATCTGTGCCGCAGGTTCTTGCCATTGGGGGGTGAACGATGGCGAAATAAATCTTCAGAGCATTTGTTTGGCTGTTCGGAAGACATAATTACCTGAAAGAAGGCGAACCACCTTTTTGTGCAGAGTCTCAAGTTTGATAAAGTTATATCCGTTCTTTACAAGTAGGAAAATTAAATCCAATACCCTAAAAAGTTTCTTAGAGAATGCAGAAAAAATCAGGAAAAATGAAATGACAGTATTTTTCCCTCGGAAGTTTTGCTTTGTTCTGTTTTTTGATTCAATTTTTCTTTCAAGTTTGGTCAAAAATATGACAGCGAACGAGCGTAGCGAATCGGGGACTATCCCCTACTCTTTACAGTAAAGAAAGTTACCGTTGGCAGTGGTGAGTTCGTACCGTAATCTGGGGCGAATCGGGACTTCAGTCTGAATAGGGATAGCAGTTTTTAGAGCACTTAAAGCAGGGGTGACCAAAGGCCCGCGGACCCATTTTGAAAGATTATGTAAAATGGCCCACTGACCACTTCTAAAGTGATTTTATGCTTTTTCAAAATTAAGGTTTATTTTAAACTAAACTTTTTTTATTTGTTTTTAATAAAACACATTTTAGAACACAAATATTTTGTTCAAAAATCTCAAAAATCAAAGCAATGTTACTCATTTCAATGTGAGTGAAACTACTAAATATCGTCAAAACTTTCTTCAAACATTTTTGGAAATATTTAGAAATCTGTATCAATTGCAAAAAATATAACTATTCTATATTAATTTGAAAGTCAAAATGACCCTTTTACAAACTGACCCTCAAACTTATTGAGAAACCTGCCCTCGGGATTCGAACTCATGACAGTTGGATTACGAATTTGATTGACTACCATCTTATTCAGGCAGACAAAATGTTGAATACGGAGAAATAAAGCTTTTGCTAATATTTTACAAAACTTTTGTTAACCAACCAACCTCGTACCTTTCCCCTTACGCTTACGGATCAAGTTTTTTGTTCTTGCTTTTTTTATTTGTTTGAACGTGATACATCGAAAAGTATTTCCCTTCATCACCACGTGTCCAACTGTTTCCGCTCGGTTCTGGATGTTTTACCCATCGGCACCCACCACCATCATCCCTCCGATCTCGGGCGCTTCATCTTTCACTTATCGCAATTTATCGATTCGGAAGTTTATTGGAAAAGTTTTTCAATAAAAATCGAAACACACACACACACAAGTTCTCGGTTACACTATTCGTGAGTGTTGAAGAACAACTAGTGGTGTTTACTGCCAAGGCGAGTGAAGGATCGCGCGAGCGTAAAAATAAAAATGTCGGAGTTTTTGACGCTTTTTAATGAACTTTTTTTTCAGCGGAAACAAGGGATAGTTTTGTTTCATAAAGGCTGTTTGGAGGAGTTCTACTGTTCTACTCTTGAATATTTCATAAAATTTTAGCAGAGTGACCAACACCCAATTTTTATACAATTATATATCAAATAAATATTATTAGACCGCAATTTGTCAGTTTTCTAATCTAATCTAATCTAATCTAATCTAATCGAACACAAGCGCAGCCAGTCCAATGAAAGCATCCTGGAAGAATTTGCGGTTAGATTACGCCTCAAGTCCTTTCTTGTCTATATTAATAATTGCAGTACATCCGAGTAACCCCGAAAATGTACAGCAAAAATTAAAGCGGCCAGGCCTACTGCGTTGCATTAACCGCAGAGACAGATTTGGTGAACGGATCACATTTCACAGAATCAACATGGGAGGAAGGATGCGTGGACATACCGTACCAAACGCTCCGAATCAGTTAGGTGTGGTGTGTAAGTGTAAATTGGCAAATACTTATATTTTTAGGAGGGAAGTGGAATTGAGCAATTGAAGTTGGGGAAAATGGGAATTGAGAAAAATGAGAATTGGGAAAGGGATAAGGGGGAAGGGATAGAAGGGTTATTCAATTTATAATATCATAATATAGGGGAATATAATAATTTAACAACTTATGATGGACAGCTCTCACCAAGAAACAGCAAATCTTTAACATAAAGCTCAAATCTTCAAAAGACGCCGCGAGGTGGTATCCCGATCGTCAATTTGTCAGTTTTCATTGATTTATTTGCCATAAACACAAATCGTCATTATAGTGCTATCTTGTCAAACGGAAATTATTAGCTGAATTGCTCGCTGAATTGACTCGATTTCAATCTTGAGATATAAAGCTAAACCATTTAACATTTGATTGAGTAAGTGCAATATTGATGAAGCATTTTGAGAAATTCAGATTTTTACTTAGGCTTCATCAAAGTTTTTGGGGGGAGGGTCATATAACTTAAATATATATATATATATATAGGCTAGCTAAATTTTCAAAAATTAAATGCAGAAAAAAAATATGCAAAAAGTTGCCAATAACTAAACGTAAACTTCTCACGTATACGGAACATTTTCAAAATTCCGTAATGAAAGTACTTACTTTTTTCCGTCATTTTCGAATGAAGGAAAATTTACATTTTTTTACATTTCAGCGCTAAACATAACAGTACAGTCCAGACTGGATTGTACGAAGCCTCGATTATCCGAAGTTTCGATAATCCGAAGTTTGATTATCCGCTTGTTTGAATGGAACTTTGGATAATCAAATCATGCAAAATTATATATTTTTTCGTATTTTTTAATTTTTAACATCAAATTCGAGTTTGAGGTTAAAAATTTAAAAAAAATCATTTTTTCTATATTTCATCACTGCCATATTGGCCGCCATCCTGGATTTAAAATTTTTAAATCACTTTAGTGTATTTTAGGGGTCAAACTTACACTCAACAATAAAAAATAAGACAACGAAATAAATAATATTTTTCATGATTCGATTATCCAAAGTGAAATTTTGCCAAGGCCTTCGGATAATCGAGTCTGGACTGTACTGAAAAGTACTTTTTAGCATACCTTCGAGTGCAGAAAGGTTAAATTTTTAGGCAAAAAAAAATAATTTTTAGGCACTTTTAGAAAAAAATTATTTTTTTTCGATACTGTTTAAAATAAACCAATTCAAAGGGTTTTTTCGGATTCTCTAAGAAATCGTCCGATTTTGTGCGTTTTTATTTTTTTGGCTCAAACTTTGTAAAAGCTTTCTATATGACCAAGGAAGCAACGTACACGGATAGAAATCCTATAGGCAAATCCTCTAACACTATGTTGTTGAATTGTTACCAAAATCATCAACATTTTCAATCTACTGCGTTTCACATGCTTCCAAAATCTGAAAAAATATTGATTATTTTAGAAACATTTTAATGCTTTCAAATTCAACAACATAGCGTTACCGGATTTGCCAACAGGATTTCTAACCGTGTACATATTTGAAAATCAGTACATTTTTAAGAAATTTGCTTATCGTTTTGGTGTCTACGGTAAAGTTGCAGGTCTTGATTGGACTATTTAGGACTATTAGACCTTTTTCCCAAAAAAAAAACTCAAAATTGTTTTTTTATAATATAAAATATTGAAGTTTTCCAAGTATCACAAAAAACAAATTGGGTAAGATTTCTATTTTTCCAATAAAAAAAAAACAAAATTTTAAAATAAATTTTGACTCGCCACAAAATGTTTGCCTATACTTCTCTTTATAGTTAAAAAGTTACGGATATTTGTTCCCAAAAACAAATAAAATCCATTCTATGAGTTTTTGCGAGAATTGTTTGTTTGTTTGTATATTGTTCCGAACTTAAGACAAGTCCTAAATTTAAGCTTGAATTATTGTTGTTCACAACGATAAAGCTTATTTTTCTGAATACAAGGATTCTTTGTACGACCGCAAAGGATTTAAAATTGGATTTTTAATTTAATATTTTTAGAATCACTTCGTGGCCCATCTTGACAGAAAGCATCCTACTTGACAGCTTGTTTTAGGGGGATCATAGTTGATCCATTGTTAAATGTTGCCATGTCGAAAAACAAAACAATTATCAAAAATAATAATAATAGTAATAATTTGAAAACAAAAATATATCACGATACAAAAAATGCTTTGTGAAACAATTTGTACAAAACTATATTTTGGTTAATGCATTCTGAATCAATAGTTGTCTACCGGGAATGATACCTTTTACAGTCTTGAAAATACTTTTAAAATCTATTGAGGTTTGATTTTTTATCTAAAGCCATCAAATAATTTTGAATATACAAAAATAGGGACAACAGATATCACACAAAGATTGTGTGTTCTATTATTTAATTTAGGCCTGCCCAACGTACGGCCCGCGGGCGGGATCCGGCCCGTGACAACTTTTTAAAATAGTTCTTAAATTAAATTAAATATGCATGAGATAACTTTTTTACAATCATAACAAAATTTTAATAAGAAACATTTTGTTTCTTTTTTATTTGCTTTTGCAACAAAATGTTGCTAATTCAATGTTTTATTTGGATTGTGCCTTTGTATTTTTTAATGTTTTTTGTTTCAAATCCAAGCATTGTTTATGTTTGAATTAAATTGTTTTCATTTCATTATTGATAGTTACAGAATCAATTATTTAACTGAAAAATGCTGTCAGAATTTTTTTTCCATTTAGTTAAAATGTTAAATGTTTGAAAAAAAACCTTGGATTTTTGTCCAAAAATGCACAAAAAGGCACTAAATTTATATTACTTGCAGTTTTACTATATTTAATTGTTTTTTAGGAACTTGATTGAAATTGTTTTTCTTTTAATCAGTAAGCAAAAAACAAGTGTGCAAAGTTTTTTTTTTTTTGTTATGAAGATTTTAATCCAAATTTCGTTTCAATAAATTCCTTTAATAGAATCAGTATCAGAATCAGTAATTTTTTTTAATAAATTGTTGTGCTGTAGAAATTTTAAAAGCTTTAAAAAAACTTTCAACAGCCAAAGAAATTTGAACTTTTTTTTAATTGCAATTGATAAAAAACAATAACAATACAAATAAAAACAAACAGAAATAAATTGAATTAACACATTTTCAAAAGTTTACTTTGTTTTTCTTTCATAAAATCAAGATAAATAAATCTTATTAGCAACACTCGTTGATTTATTTTTTTATTTTAAATGAACCTTTTAAAAATATATGAAAAAATAGTTTACTTTTTCCACTTCTATCAAAAATTAGTTCCGGCCCACCACTGCTTCAGAAAAATTAGATCTGGCCCACAGGGCCAAAAGGTTGGGTACCCCTGATTTAATTGAAAATAACTAATTTATTTTACATTAGTTTAACAATAGTCCACATATGGCTTGAGGTGTCCACATACGGGTTAAGGTAATAATAATCCAGATGATGACAACTCTAACAACAGTTCATGTTTGAATCAGTACTGATTTAATTTAAATAGAAAATCCAAACAATTCTATCAAATAAAGAAATTATGCCTCAACGGCACTGCCGAAAATCACATCACGTCGCGCAATGTTTCATGCCACACCTGATTGCCAAATTTTAATCAAGTCTTATCAAACGGTTCTCCGTTTCCATTCAGTCGCTCTCTTGACAATTCCCACAGAACCCAAAAAAAAAAAAGAAAAGTCCCTCAAATAAAGGCGAACTTTGCCAGCGCGATCAAAAGTGCCACCGTACCGCGATAGCTCATTTGCTAGCTTCTCCAACTATAAACTCAATCTGCAGCTCCGAGAAGACATACTTTTTTTCGGGCTGCACTTTTCAATCGCTGCAAAAATTCCCAAGTCCCATAAGTCACAACTTCTTGCTGGGAGCGCTGCTTCGTTAGTCACACTCGGGTCGTTCTCTTGGAAAATGGGGTAATTTGATTTTTTTTATTGTATTATTAAAGTAATGTTCTTATGATTTTAAGAAATGTCTAAGGACAATAACTCAAATTAATATTTATGGAAATTTCAATCAATTTTAAGCAAATTTTCGTAATTGCAGAGATTGCTAACTCAAAGCGTACAAAGAAAAATTGAAAGCAAAAGTCCCAGTCCCCAAGCTGCAGTGTCTGCATCGAGATGAGGTTGATTAATGAAGAAAAAGAATTCTGAGGGAAAAACGACACACTTACCTTCTCCTTCACGACACGGGGCGAGCTGATCAACGAAAGCCCTCGACTGTTCATCAGCGTGAAGTTCCAACTTTCGGGTAGGAAAACCCCCGCACTGGAGATTAAAGATTGGTTCAAGATCTGAGGAAAACCAATTCGAAGCGCAAGAGTGAAAGGAAGAAGAAGCACAAGAAAAACTATCGCTCCCTTGCCTTCAATCAGGAGTGCGCGCTGGTAAATGGCCAACCCACCTAGTTTTCCCAGAAGGAAAACCGCAGCTCACAAAAGGGAGGAAAAATGGACCGAAGCTCAAATAGGAAAAAAAAGAGCTGGCGAACTCAATAATGGAGGGGAAATATGACGGTTACACAAGTTGGTTAGAGGTAGGGTTTTTTTACATCTGGAGATGAATGGGAAAATTTTAATTAAATTTTCCATCGCTCGAAGACATTTTCCGAATGCGTTTTATCAGCCGTCACTGTTGACCATGACTTTATGCTAGTAGCAATGGCAATACGTGGAAGATTATTAACCATAAGTGCATAATAGCTTACCTCGGAAAATTATATCGTTTGAATAACTTCATTCCAGCAAATGTATGTAAGGCTGTAAAATTTCTACGTTTTTTTATGTTGCCTCAATTTAGGTTGTTTTTGTGAAATTTCATTGGAAAAGACGTAAATTTATTTGATCGTCAATGGAAATTTATTAAATCAGTCACAGTTACAAAGCCCAAACTTTTACATAATCCACCTGCAGTGCGGCGTCCTTCCCATCGTTCTTATCCAAGTTCCACGTGGGAAGCCAGTTGTCCCGTCCGTTCCAAAAGTCCGTCGCCGCCTGCGGTGAGCTATTCTTCCACGGTTTCCCTCCCGGGTTCTGTCCATTGTCCGGGAAATACCCGTTCACTCCCCCAACGGCCAAATTCAAGATGAAGTGGAACTCCTGATCAAACGGCGCCATTTTTGTTCCGTAACGCCAGGGATTCTCCATGTTCAGCTTGTCGAAACCTGCCCGCTTCCAGAATCCATCTCCTGCTTCCATAACCGACAGCTGTTCCCCGTTGATGCTGACGGTAATGTTCTCCGGACTCCACGTGAAACCGAACGTGTTGAATTCCTTGCTGTACTCCTTTCCGGGAAGGGCGTTCTTGGTTAGCGTAGCCGTGTTCCAACCGTTGTGCGAAGGATTCGGTCCAAAGTGGAGCGTCTGTCCGACTTGGCGAGTTCCTATCTGCACTCCATCAACAGTCAGCTGCTCGTTACCGCGGGACTCCATCAAATCCATCTCACCGGACGCCGGCCACGTTCCGTACGCATTACGCTTCGGTAGCAACCAGATTGCAGGCCAAAGCCAGTCTCCCGAGGGTAACTTAGCACGGACCTCAGCCCGACCGTACTTGAAGTTGAACGAGGGAAGCGTCCGAAGGCGGGCACTTTTCACCGGATTCAGCACGTGAGTCTCCGTTCCCGTACGGGTACATCCGTAGAACGCAGCATTCGTACATCTGAAAAGGCGATTGTTTGAGTGCTGTGCTCAATGCTGTAAGCTCCAAGTACTCACTGCTCAACCGGTCGATTGCCCTGTAGATCGACCGTACCGGAGGTCAAGAACCCGTGGCCGTACTCGTGGGCCGTCAACGTTGGCCGCAGATACAAGACGCCATCCTCGACGAACGAGTTGGATCGATTGTTGGTGTACCACTGGAATTCCCAGTTCTGCAAAGCACAAAACAAACACCCATGAGGGGTACTCGTCCACGCAAATAAACCAGTTCCTTACCCCACCGCCGGCCAGCGTATTCTCGTGCTCCCAGACCTCAAAGTCCAGCAAGTCAAAGTTGTCCTCGAAGATCAGCTCGCCGCTGCAGAACTTTCGCCCGCGCTGGATCGCACTCCCGCTGGCGGTCGTCGGAGATTTGACGCACGGCTTGCGATCGCGCACCAGCGTCACCGAATCCGGTCCGTTGCCGGCGCCGACCGTGACCGTGAAGGTCAACGCCAGCACTGATAGCCACACGATCATATCGCCGGTTTTACGTGACGAGTTGATTATAAACACACACGCGAGGTACTCCGGCTGAAGATCCGGACTGCACTAAGCTCTCCGCTGAGAACGGCGCGATGATTTTATATTAAAAGCCGAAAACGAGAGATTCTGCGGCAGGGTTGCCAGTTTTCAAAGTGAACATCAAGAATCGGTTGATCCTCAACTAGATCCTCAAAGTGATCTTCAGAAGGTTACTTTTATCACAAATGCAAACTTTTCCTAATGAGACTGAAATTCTGGCAACACTTCCCAACCGGCATTTTATAATCGAACTTTATTTACGCTCATCAGCTTTGAGGCTGAGCAAATCGAGTCGATGACACTGGAGTTCGTTCTACAGGTGGCATGCAGATGATGAGTCAACGCCAGAAAACCCAAACGCCAATCTCTCGCTCTCTAATCGGAGTTGCACAAGTTACTCTCGGAGCAGCATATCAGCAACCGCGATGTTCTCGCATCAAACTGGGAATCACCGTGGATGACAATTTGGCTGGGTTTGGGTTGCGGATCTTGAATGATTGGGACTTTTGGGTTTTAATTAATAAATAACAGTTGGCGTCAGTACGGTTCTTTTTGGTGTTTTGTTCTGAGATTTATTTATTTATTTATTTATATTTTATTTTGCAAGTATATTTTATTTAAACCAGTATGAATAAGTTTTACTATAATTCCATCATAATCATCAAAATATCAACTCTACAGAGCCCACACTCTCACGTAATCCACCTGCAGTGCGGCATCCTCGTCCAAATTCCACGTGGGCAACCAGTCGTTACGTCCGTTCCAGAAATCCGTCATCGGATACGGCGAATCGTTTCGCCACGGCTTCTTCGTCGGATTGATATCGTCGTCCGAGAAGTATTCCGCCCCTCCAACGGCCAACGAAATCCGGAAGTAAAACTCCTGATCAAACGGTGCCATGATGCTGCCATACCGCCACGGGTTGTCCATTCCGGGTGCGGTCAAATTGAAGTTCCCACGCGCCCAAAATCCCGTTCCCACCTTGACCGTTCCCGTTTCGATGTCGTTGATGCTGAACGTCACGTGATCCGGAGTCCACTCCATCTGGTAGCGGTTGAACCCGGTGTTGTAGCCCTTGCCCGATTCCGAGTTCCGCGTGAACGTCGTCGTGGAGGCCTCATTGTGGCCGGCGTTGTGACCATACTGTAGCTTCGAGGTGACCTGCTCGATTCCGACGTTGATCCCGTTCTTGATCAGGTCCCGGTTGCCCTTGGATTCAAGCAGGTCGATCTCACCGGAAGCTGGCCACGAGCCGTACGCGTTGACCTTCGGCAGGAACGTGATCGCTGGCCACAGCCAGTCTCCGGCCGGAAGTTTGGCGCTGATCTCAACCTTTCCGTAGCGAAACGCGAACGTGTCAACCGTTCGCAGGCTGGCACTCTTCACCGGGTTCAGGATGTGCACGTGACTACCGGTTCGCTCGCAACCGTGGAAGCTGGCTTTGGTGCATCTTGAAAGGAGAAATTTTGATCAAAAAGAGTTAATCCTGAATAGAACCATGTCTTACTGTTCAGCCGGTGATCCACCGTGAATGTTGAGGATTCCCGACCTCAAGAACGGCTCACCGAACTCTTCAACGGTCAGCGTAGGACGTACAAAGAGGTTTCCCTCCTTCACAAAAGAATTGGAGCGATTGTTGGTGAACCACTGAAATTCCCAGTTCTGCAAGAAAACCAAAATTTGAGTCAATTGTCTCACGATTGAGCTTCTCGTCTACCGTATTGCCAGCCAAAGTGTTCTCATGCTGCCAGGTATCCAAGTCAAAGCTATCGAACGTGTCTTCAAAAATCAAATCTCCCGGACAGTAGGGTCCTAAAATAATCAAATTAGTAAAAAAAAACTCGAATCTCCTCATTGGACACCAAACCTGACGGAGCCCTCGATCCACTAGCCGTCGTCAACGACTTCTCGCACTTGGAGCTGGAACTAGCTTTCCCGGCACTGGCCGGACCTCCAGCGGTCACCAGCAACACCGCGCAAAACACAACCAACACTCCCATTGTACGGGCAAAACACACTCTGACCAGTAATCGCCCACACCGGTCCCGTTTTATAGCCCAACTCCCTCGGGGAACAAGCAGCCCCCTCAGGGAGATGTTTTGCCAAAAGCGATTCCTAAATCATTTTCCGACCCGCGCGACAGGTGCAACTGTTTTTCCGCCAAAACCCGCGGGAACCGAGATTTAGTGGCAGTTTGAGCGCCATCAATCACGGCAACACCGCAGAGGAACACGGCGACGGCGACGAGGTTTGTGATATGAGAATCTTGCAGTTTATGATATCGGTAGAGTTGGTAGGGAACTGCATTTGGTTCTATTGGGATTGTTGCATAGATACAATTGTAGATCGTAATCGCGGCTGTTTAGGGTGTGAAAACACATCAGTTGTTAACTGATATACCTTTCAAAACAGTCATTGGATGTCATTGAAAGCTTTTTGGAAAATGTCTTCTATTTTGAATGAATAGTCATAGTTGTAATTAAGTGAATTTTGATTTTCATTTATTTATTTTTTAAGGTTTTGAATTCTTTCTTTTCTGTATCGATCAAATTAAAGTTGTGTAGTTTAAAAAGTACCTTTCATACCTTTAATCAGTGATATTCATATATCCAAAATAAAATTTCAACTGAGAAAAGTTGCATAAAATAAATAAGATTAACTAATAACAAATGCTTATCAAAATATTATTGAGTTTCATGATTCAAAAAATTATAACCTGTTGAACATGATTGAAGACATCATCAATTTCACACACACAAAAACGCATCAATTTTATTCGCTTCCCACAAAATTTCAAATCTTCCCCTCCCAAAAAGGATCCATTGATTTTCGCGTGCGATGACAGCTTTGGGCCATGATGGTGCGTTATCTGTTGAACTCTTGACAGCTCAGCTCTTCAAACATATCAGCAAACCGCTGCACACTAGAGGGTTAGGTTTGGGTCGGCTGCGATGACGACGCTACGATGCTCGATATCTCGTATTACGATCGTGAGCTCACAACGCCGCCGCGACGGAGAGCTTCGATTTGGCCCCCTTGGCAACCAAGTCTAGAACGTGTCTCGAGTATTGGGACTCCCCCTATTCAAATCGGTCCAAAAAATCAAGGGAAAAATATTTCAAGAAAAAAACTTAAAAATTTAAATGAAAATAGAAGTATAACTTCGTCGATACTTAGATATTTTCAAAACTCGTAGATGAAAAAATGTTTATTTAAAAAATCACTTGAGAGTTGTGAAGAAAAATTGTTCGTGATTCGATTATCCGAAGTGAAATTTTACTGAGTCCTTCGCATAATCGGGTCTGGAGTTTTTTTTTTTTTTTTTGATTTCGTGTATTTTTTAAACATTTTCGTTTTTTTTTAATATAAGAGAACAAAACAAAACATATTCCAACAGTTTTGTTCCAAAAAGCTTGGTTCTTATTCATTAAAGTCTTCAAACCAAAAAAAAGAATGATGATTGATGCAAAACATCAAAATTTAAATCAGCCGTTCATATTACTCTTCTCATTGAAAAGTGCCAGCGACAAAATTGGGCGAAAAGTTCATCGCCCGGAGATCGCGAGTTGGCGCGAGCGAATGAACACCGCGAAAAAAGATTCGGGGGTGCATTGGGGTTAAATGATTATTTCGTTATTCGGTTTAATTAGAAAATAATTATTTTTTCGTAAATATCGCGACTTTGACGCGATGTAATTAATTTTTACAGTAAATTAGGCATTGTTACATCAAATTCGACCTTTCAAACGCACTAGAATGGCCAAATTTTAAAACAATAATGTTTGCCAATTTGAACATTTTACCCCCAATTCCCCTTGTAGAACAAAAGAAAAGTTCATCCGCGAACTGTCAGCAGCGCGCTGATTTGTTTGCTAGATCAACATTTAGAAATGTCGAACGTTGAAGGAAATCACTCAAAAAATGGAAATTAACCGATTTCAAATTTTTGGCCGCAAATAAAAGGTAAGGGTGGCTAATTTTTGATTCCGATCTGTAAAACTTGCTCTGGCGAGGGTTCTGGGCACTGCGGCAATCGATTTTAACAGCGGGTTGCTTCCGGTTGCATTTAATTTGCGGAGAAGGTTTTTCAATCCATCAGGGGCTTATTGGGGGCAACAGTTTCGGTAATCCGGAACTTCTGGTAAGTTTAATATTTGCAGTGTTTAGCATGAAAAACAAACTTAGACTAACCACTTTTTTCGAAAAATCATAACTCCTCGCCATTTTAACCGATTTCAATTGTCTTATACGCAATTGAAAGGTGATAAGTTAGCCTTTCGAAGAAAAATAGTAAGAAGTTTCAAAAATTTAGCCTAACATATGAAAATGGCGTATGAAACTTTAAAATGCCGTTTTGACGGTGTCTGGACCAAAGAGCCTATGTCTGGAAATATTTTTATCGGATTCCCCGGACATTTTTATATAACATACTGAAAAATGGGAGGAGTTCATTAACAGGATTCCAAGATATGATTTTTTGAAAATAAAATCCGTGTTTTTTGACGCGCCGCGCGCAAAAACCGGAGAATGACGAAATTAGCAAAAAATCATCTTTTTTCACTAAAACTGCGATAACTTCAAAATTTCAACGATGACATGTCTGGGTACCAAAAGTTGCGTCTTTTAATTAAAACAATTTTGATCCCCAAACATCTATTGGTCATCGCTGAAATTTTAAAGTTATCGCAGTTTTAGTGAAAAAAGTTGATTTTTTGCCAATTTCGGCATTCTCCGGTTTTTGCGCGCGGCGCGTCAAAAAACACGGATTTTATTTTCAAAAAATCATATCTCGGAATCCTGTTAGGGACCATCCATAAACCACGTGGACAATTTAGGAGAGGGAGGTATGGCGATTGTCCATGCTCCATACAAAAAAGTTTTTTTTTGTTTGGACAATTGTTCACGAGGGGGAGGGAGGGTTTGGGTTTTCCAAAAAAGTGTCCACGTAGTTTGTGGATGGTCCCTTAATGAACTCCTCCCAGTTATTGGTTTGTTACGTAAAAATGTCCGGGAAATCCGCTAAAAATATTTCCAGACATAAGCTCTTTGGTTTAGACACCGTCAAAACGGCATTTTAAAGTTTCATACGCCCTTTTCATACACAGAAAAAAATATTTCTGTAAATTTACATTATTTATCATGTACCAAAAGGTATCATGATAAATGATGTATATTTACATTAGGTTCATTGGAAATTTACATTAGTTTTGAAAATTTACATTAGTTTTCGAATTTACATTACTTTTGGAATTTACATGAGTTCAAATCAACTAATTCTGATTAGCCAATGGGAATGAGAAGCTCGACTTGGATTGCAGTAGGAAAAGGGTGTGGCCTATGTTCTATTTTAAAATGAGTGAAGCGGGCAGCAAAAGGAAATTATGATTTTAAAAAATTGTTTCACAGGTAGGGGACGCTTTCTCGTCGACGGCCAAGTGGAATAACGCTGGACTGGAATCGAACGGACGACGGGTAGAATGTTCGGTATTGCTGCTGCTACCCGCTGCCGACTGAGCCATTTTCGCATTTTATAAACGAGTGGCTAAAGCATCAACTTGTTCAGGGCTAGGCTCAGGCAGTGGGCCAGCGAAGTATGAGAGCGATAGAAAGAGAACCAAATATTACTATTTTTAGTTCGGGTAGTTTTGAAGTCAACGATTGGCAGAAATACATTGGATATATGATTTACATTGAATAGGAATTTACAGGAAGCCGAACACGGGTAGAAATTCATCAGATTTGAGTTTCCATGCTCAACGTTTCCATTAGATTCATGATTTACATTAGATTTAGATTTACATTAGAGTAATTTCCATGACTTTTTACTCTTTACATCATATTTCAACATTACATTGAGTGAGTTTACATAAGAAACAGTAATTACGTGCTGTGTAAATTTACATATTTTTTTCTGTGTATGTTAGGCTAGATTTTTGAAACTTCTTACTATTTTTCTTATCACCAACTTATCACCTTTCATTTGCGTATAAGACAATTGAAATCGGTTAAAATGGCGAGGAGTTATGATTTTTCAAAAAAAAATGGTTTTTGCGAAAATCGACGAAAATTTCCATTTTTCAGACCACCCTAACACGGCGTAGGTCACCCTAATGGCCAAACAAAAAAATACGGGTCGAATTATTATAACCCTCAGAAAATTTTTTAGCCCGATCCGAGCACTTTTGTTTTTTCCATGCTGTTTTTGTGGGGAATTGCTGCATATAGACCTTTATTGATCACGCATGATCTCAGGGGATACCGGAAAACAAACCCCGTAATGGCGGACAATAGGGTCCTAAAGCCCTAAGTCAATTGTTATGTTCAACGGTAAAAAACAGATTAAAAACCATCTCTGATCACTTTTTTCATTTAAATGCAAAAAATAGGACAGGACAACATTTTTTTTTTTTTTTTATGAATCCACTAAGGTCCGCGTAGAACGAGCTGTGAATAGGACCTTTTTGTCAAGAAAGGCCAGGATTTTTTTTTTCAAATTTCGATTTAAAAATCGATTTTAAATCTTTCTCGGTCGTACAAAGTGTCATTGTACTCAGAAATATAAGCTTTATCGTTGTGAACAATAATATCACAAATTTAAGCTTCACTTTAGGACCCAATTGAAACATATCAAACGAAATATTTGAAACCAAACCTGCACAACAACATACAAACAGAAAAATGAGGCGTTATTTTGTATTCAATAGTCTTAGTTTGTTTTTCATGCTAAACACTGCAAATATTAAACTTACCAGAAGTTCCGGATTACCGAAACTGTTGCCCCCGAATAAGCCTCTGGTGGATTGAAAAACCTTCTCCGCAAATTAAATGCAACCGGAAGCAACCCGCCGTTAAAATCGATTGCCGCAGTGCCCAGAACCCTCGCCAGAACAAGTTTTACAGATCGGAATCAAAAATTAGCCACCCTTACCTTTCATTTGCGGCCAAAAATTTGAAATCGGTTAATTTCCATTTTTTGAGCGATTTCCTTCAACGTTCGACATTTCCAAATGTTGATCTAGCAAACAAAACAGCGCGCTGCTGACAGTTCGCGGATGAACTTTTCTTTTGTTTTACAAGGGGAATTGGGGGTAAAATGGTCAAATTGGCAAACATTGTTGTTTTAAAATTTGGCCATTCTAGTGCGTTTGAAAGGTCAAATTTGATGTAACAATGCCTAATTTACTGTAAAAATTAATTACATCGCATCAAAGTAGCGATATTTACGAAAAAATAATTATTTTCTAATTAAACCGAATGACGAAATACTAATTTAACCCCAATGCACCCCCGAATCTTTTTTCGCGGTGTTCATTCGCTCGCGCCAACTCGCGATCTCCGGGCGATGAACTTTTCGCCCAATTTTGTCGCTGGCACTTTTCAATGAGAAGAGTAATATACCACGGACTGGTTAAGGTCGAGTAGTTGAACATTTTGTAGCTGAAGACAATCGTATTTTTACAAATTTGGTGAAAATTAATAAACCGTATTTCATTGAATGCGCATGTATTTTCATTAAAATAAAAATCATGATTTAAAGGAATAAAATATATTTAAAGAGGGGACACAAATTTAGGATAACGGTGTCATTTTATTTTGTTTCAACTATAAATATAAATCGTTGCAAAAGTATTTTTCAACAAATATTCCTCCAATTTCAATAAAATTTGTACGAATTTTGGCTGCGTGATGAATGTCAATTAGATTTATAATCCAAATGCCATGAGTTCAAATCCCGGCTTTAAAGTGCATAATAATTTTAAGGTCCAACCCATAAGAAAATGGTGCGTAATAACTTATAACGCACCCAATCCTTGCGAAATTTCGACATTGTTTGTGATAGCTGACAGAACACTCCAATCGTCTTCACCACGACAACCTGATTTTTACATTCTACTTTCGTTCGTTTCACACGCAAAGGAATGAGTGCTACGCAAAGTCACTCACACAATCATTGACTTCCCTCCAGGGAAAAAATCGCTAAGAGAGCGGTCGTTTGAAATTCAACCGAGATTCTGATCATCTCTCTAATGATAGCAATCATATGACTTCTGTCACCACGCAGCATAGAGTTATCTAAGCCCGCTCTCACGCACACTTGCACACCATTTGTTTTGCTGGCGGGTACAAAATTTAACCTCAATCTTTTTTGTGTACGTATACGCAATACATGCGCACGTAGATAACTCTATAGAGATATCCACGCGCGAAAGTGTGTTAGTTTGTAACAATATTTACACGCAGACATAAGCAAATCGAGTAGAATGATTCGTCTGTCAAAATCAGCTGTGTCCTTTGTTCTACCACGAGCACGTGGTAAACAGCTGTTTTTTACAGACGATTGATCTACTCGATTTGCCTATGTCTGCGTAAAAAAAGTGTAAACAAAATCAGCTGCTTGGAATTCAGCCAATCACAATCGTTCAAAACCAAAACAATACTTCAATTACAAATACTAACACAGAATCATGGTGTGCGTGAGAGAAACCGTGGAGATCTCTATACACTAGGAAGAGAGAGAGACAAAAACGAGAGAAAGAGAAACAGCCAGCCCTCTGTCACGACGGCCATGTTTATGAAACCTAAGTGTTCGACGCGAACATGAAGACAACAAAAAAGATGAAGAACGCATTTGCTGTCAAAATTTGAAAATAAACAAACCGCGTGGTAAAAAAGGCATAATTTCATAATGTTGAAATGATTTCCACAAAAGATCGGATTCTACACAAGCACGCGATTCCTTCGATTCCCTGTGCGACTCAACAGCGGGAGTGGGCCAGTCCTCGGAGAAGGTTATCGAAGAAAGCTCGGAAAGACCAGCTCCGCCACAATCACCGGAATCACGAATGTTTCTGCACTTGGTCGGTTAATCCCTGCCGGAGATTGCAGCGAGTTGTTCGGAAGGATCTACAGCGGGACTTGGCCAGTCCCCGGTCCAGTACTACCCGCCAAATCTTCCCGGTCAATCGGAAGCAACAGTTCTCACCTTTTTTCGTAACAGATTTGCATACAAAAAAAGTGGTGTTCCTTGAAGATTTGGTGTAAACAAACAGACAACACCAATACTGTACACTCACAGAGCCCACGCAGCAGTATTAGTGAAGAGCCCACGATAAACAACGTGGGCTCTTCACTAATACTACTACGTGGGCTCTTCGAGGTTTTGGTGACTGTCAAACGTTCTAGCCATTTACAGTGGTGCCAGAGGGTTGGAAACAGCACGTTGTCTCGTTCAGGCGGCTGCTTGAGTGGTGCTCATTTTTCGTTCGTTTCGTCTTCGTGTTTACGTTCACCGACCATCACCAAGCAATGACGATCATGATAGGCGTTGTGTGTCAGCGATCAAATATCGTTTTGGGAAATAATCGCTGACAGAAAGTTCTGTCGAATATCGATAAAAAATATAAAGAAATTGAAATAACAAGCCATAGTATTAATATTATAATAAAATAAGAATTTTAAAATGCATATTAAACCTGCCCAGTTGTATTGCAATCATTAGTTTTCAAAATATTTAAGTACAGACGAACTTTTTATTAGGCCGAAAAAAAAGTTTTGCATTACTGTGCAACAGAATTTCACAAACATTCAAAATAATTTTGATCCCAGACATGCTAAATATGATTTTGAACGCAGGTAAATGCATTACAGTTTGTTTGCAGCTAATCAAAAAAATAAAAAAAAAAACAAACCATCCACATTAACGACCCCCGGGTCTTTTCTGGTCTCTATTGCAAGTTTCTGCTCGAACCTAGGAGTCCGAAGGCTTGAATGGGGAGAGCACCCAAACCTCTTTTACTCCAAGGAACCTTCCACCCCAGTGTTTGAACTGACGACCTTTGGATTGCGAGTCCAACCGCCGCCAGCGATTCCACCGGAGTAGGCTTGGTTTGGTGTGTTGTTTGTACTTATGGCATGGAGACAACTCCTACACCTGGAATGACTTAACGGCCTAACAACCAAGGCCGGGACCGACATTTTACTTCCTCATCCGATGGAAGGTTGCAGCAGATGGGAATCGAACCCAGAATCATCCGCAGCTGATAAGACTTCTAAAAAAAGTTTTGCCCCCTGCTTTTTCGGACCGATTTTGAAGGGGGTGGGCGTGACATAAACTTTGAAAACTATTTGTAACGTCCTAACAAAAATTTAAAAAAAGTTCACATGAAAGTTTAATAAACGAAAATTTAAAGAATTGTAAAACAACTTATGCAGATGAATAAAAAGCCATATTGCATGATCTTTACAAATAAATCCGCGGGCCACAAAAAATCACCTCCCGGGCCACGTTTGGCCCGCGGGCCATACTTTGGTCACCGCTGATTTAGAATCTAAAAGCACCATCAGAATCTACCCCACCAACGTCAGTTTTTTTCCGGGGTTTCCACCTAAAATTTCCGCGACGCTCGGCGACGCTGAAATTTTTACGCGCCGCGATCGACTGACGCGTCACGGATGCTGTCAAGATATGAAAGGGGAAAGGTTCGAAAGAGATGGGCAAAAACAACAAAACCCAGAGTGCGAACATAAATCTTGCCATCACACTGACTGCCACACCGTCGTCATCTCGTGTGTTGTTGAGGTGCTTGTTGCTATCGCGTGAAAAGCGCCCATAACCTCCCACAACATGAAGTAGTTGAAGGGGAGGCAAAGGTTGTGCACTCAGTCGCATGAATTAATATCTTGTTTAGTTACGGATTTGTACAAGAACTCAAATTGTTAACTTTGCAATCAGATTAGTTTCAGTTTATTCCTGAATCCTGAATACAAAATAATTGAAAAAAATATAAGTGACACAGAACACAAACATTCTTTTTTACTCTCAATTTTCATCTTTTTACGAAACTTGGTGTACATTTTGTGAAAAGAGGACGTCAAGAAGGGTGCTATATTGAGCCAGGAACTCGCCAAAACAACAAAAGCTGCTAAAAAGGATAAAAAGGGAACTTTTACGAGACGGCAAAGCCCGTCAACACTTGAGCCAAAGGTCGGTTTGCGGGCGGGTGAAATTACTGGATCGGGTTGACATATGAAAAGCGATGAACTTGAACTTTCATCAGTTTCACCTGTGAATCCCACTCCAACGCAATAATGGATGTAAAAAAAAGGTCGGTGCGGAAAACAAAGAGACCAGACCAGACGGCTTCTGCTGCAGTCAGGTCAACTTTCGGTGAAACATCGACCGGTGTCCGGAAAATGATGGAAAGCTATAAATTTGGGAAGCAGTAAAAATTTACACCAATGCTCTAGGTTTTGGAAGGCGTTGTTCCTAAAGGACGTCAAAATTCAAAATTGTGACTAAAAAATGACATCTCACATTTATGGAACATCTCTAGATTAATTTTTAAATTTAAAAAGGTCCTATCTGCATAGGAAACCTATGACTAATGAATATTTACTCTTGAAATCAAATTGCAGGAAATAAAATCAAATTTGTACAACTTTTTCCGAACTGTTTACTCCTGTTTCAAAATGTGTAATCCGATTAATAGTTGTATGTGATTAAAAATGAAAAATGAACGTTATTCAATGTATTTTAAATAGTCTACAATCGACTGTTTAAGTATTTTCAACGAAAATTCTCATTTTCTTTTTTTACCCCCCTGAGTATCAAGAATATTTCTGGAGTTCTTTTGTTTTTTTTTTAAAAAAAAGGTCCATAGTGGAGGGAAAGTGTTGATCTAAATTTGAAAAAAATCTTTTTGCGTTCCTCACCTTACTGAGGAAAGGTTATAAAATCACTCGAAAAATGAACTTCTTAGTTCGACCTAGTAGACCCAACTTCACGTATACCATCGACTCAGAATCAAATTCTGAACAAATGTTGGTACGTGTGTCTGGATGTGAGTCCGTACACTGAAAAAATTCATTCGATTATCTCCGAGCTGGCTTTACCGATTTGGACCGTTTTTGTCTCATTCGATCCGTCTTGGGGTTCCATAAGGGAGCGTTCTTTTATTACGTAATGCTAAAAATCGGACTTTTAGACCCCCTCCCCCCCCCCTCGTAACAAAATTTCCAAACAAATTTTTAAAAAATTGTATGGAGCGTAACACGGCCTCCGACCCCCTCCCCCTACTGCGTTACGTAATAAAAGAACGCTCCCTAAGACCCTAGTTGATATTATGAAGTTTAGTAAAGTACTTCAAAAGTTATGCTAAAAACGATTTTGAAGTTCGAAAGATTGTAAAAATGGTGCTTTTTGTGAAAAAAAAACCAGTCTTGTTATATAATTTTAGAAAGAAATTTGAAAGACCTTTCCAATGAGATCTTTCAAATTTCTTTCCTAAGACATTGAAGATCTGGCAACCCTATCAAAAGTTATGAGCACTTAAGTGTTATTTAAACACTTTTTGGAGCCGGATCTTGATGGAAACGATGTCCGGATCAATCATGCGACCTATCGTTGGATGTGTAATCGAAAGACCTATCCAACGAGTTCAAAAGATTACAGACAGGGTTGTAAGATCTGTAATCTTTTTAGTTATGAGTATATGAAATTATATTTGCAGGCCAAGGATTGATACCTAAGACCATGCAATGGCACTGACCTTGTTGCGTGCTCTTCGGTTGACGTCCACGTAAGGAACATCCTGGAAGGAGCGTAACTAACTACATCCGTAGTTCTGTTAGATCATCCGAATTATCTTGATCAGAACAGTATAGCTCTGGTTCCTTGCGAGTGTCCTATTTTCTTACCTCCACGTTAGCTTGGTTTTCATGATGACCTAGCTGGTGGCCTGTGGAAACGCATCGTAAACCGTTGACCACCGCGGGTCGAGACGGCTAAAAGAAAGGGGCGCGACAATGTGGGAAAGGGAAGTAATTTGTGATTGTAGACGGTATTGTTTTGATTCGCAGTATGTTGAGTCAACTGCTGTGGATGTACCTGAAACATCGCACAACGGGGTTTCTCTTCTCTTCATTCTCAGTTACCACCTATCTCCTATTTTTATTTTGCTCTTCTGATTCCCAATTCTTCACTGATTCTTCTATTTAGTATCCAACATTTGATTTTAATTTTACTAACTTTTGATTCTCTTATCTCTCAAGGCTTTTCCACTCTTTTCTATCAATTGATACTGCTGTAACAAACTTTGTTTTGTTTTTTTTTCCTTAAAAATGTACTTTTCCTCAATGTACTAGTAGTATCATGTCTATTTATCACTCGCCTAATCTCTTTTGATTTTATTGCGAATTTATTTATTTGAATAATTCTTTATCTGTCCTATAAATTATCATTACTATAATCAAAGCTTGTTTTGTATCTCTATTTATTAACTATTGTTTAATGACGAAGTTGACTTTATAGCTGTCGGCCACCATTGCTAGGTACCAACCACTAGTGTCTTCCTTTTATCTACAAGGACTTCGCCGCCCTGGGCTTCTAAGTGTATGAAAGTATGGCACGGAGCGATGGCGCCGAATACCCATATTTACACAAAGAATTTTAGAGCGCCCGCCGCGGGATTCGAACCGTCGACCTCTGGGTTGTGAGTCCAGTGCGCGGTCCGATTGATCCACACGGGCGGGACTATTGTTTAATTTTACATCTAATACATCTAGCTTCTCATTTTTATTCTTCAAAATACGCTCATCATTCTCTTACTATTGATACTTGATTTTTATAAAATAAATTCTCTTTTACTGTCTATTGTTTGCTATCTTCACCCTTTTTTCAAACAAGTGAGGTTTGAGCCCTTACTCAATTTATGGAATGGTTAAAGGATTAACACCAATATTACTATTGTATTTTTTTTGGTAAACTTTTATAACATGCTTAGGACCAAAAATTGTAACAAAACACCGCGACAAAAGAAATAGCAACAGATAAACAGACAGGACAACAATAGGAAAGATTTCAGGAGAAAACAATACACAGTAAATATCAATAAGTTTTTGAATTCAAACTACTATAAATGGTTAGGCGCTTATACTTACATCAAACCCTACTTAATGTACCACCCCCGGCCGAGTTAAAATGCGTAACCGGAAAAGAAGGTGTGCATGCCTGGCACGAAAACTCAAAGCGTGTTCTAGCGTGCTGCTCGTACTGACTCAGAGCAAGGGTGAGATGTAGGTGTAAGGGCAGTGCGTGTTCGTCGGGAACCTAGTGCGTAAGATCAGTCAAGGCCCGTTCTTACACTGAAAATTGCGAATTGCGAGTATATGAAATTATATTTAGAGAACATTTGTAGGCTGGCACTTTTTTTATTTTACAAAAAAGCTTTATTAATGTGAGGAAGGCATAAACCACCTTACGGTGATTTAAGTTACGAACGTAATCGTTGAAAACCCCTTCTTACAAACCACCTGGTTCACAATTTTCGAAAAAAAAACACACGTGTAACTGCAGCGATAATTCTAGCTCGAGTCATCACTGTGTCACGCTGTTACAACCGACGGCGAGGTGCGAGCCCAGTTATTTATTGATGGGGACGAGTTTTTAACACTGGTAGACTGTGAGGTGTGTGGCATCGGCGTGAATAGCACAACAGCAGAGCGCTGATGATTTACCGGTTTAATTACAGACAAACCTGCCTGCAGCAGTCACCAGATGGTGACGGGAGACGAGCACCCATAAATAACGTCACACGCGGAAATATTGCCTATGCAGAGAGGTGCGATCAATTTTGATTTGGTGGTGGGCTGTGATAACGAATATTAAAGGGTTTTTAATGTGTTATTTTATTTTATATTTAGCTAAAAAGATTATTGTCTCGAATTTCATCACGAATTAAGCTATTCTTGTATAGCTTTCAATCGGTAATACTCCCAACCTTACAACTACCCTACCTTTGATTTGCTATCGCTTGTTGGAAGACTTGTTTTTGAACTCTGATATTGTGGTAACTTTCGTTAGTCTTAAGTACACCTGCGTCAATTTCTACTCTAATCAGTCATCTTTCATAAAGTACCGCTCAATCTCCTGAAAGCTTTTTCCGAACGTTTCCGGAACCCAACCGTAGATGTAAATGACCCCCGCGAAGCTGGTGATGGCGTAGAGGTAGAAGATTCCCTGAATGCCCATCAGCTCCAGCAGGTACGGGAAGGCTTTGACCACGGCAAACATGAGCACGTACGCCACGGAGACCACCAAACCTCCGAGCTTACCCTTGACATCGGTGGGCAGCACTTCTCCAATCATGGTCCACGGAAGGACGAGGTAGCCGAGTGCGCTGAAGCACACATAGCCCAGTACGCAACCCAACAACAGGTAGCTTCCAAACGCTTCGTCGCTTTCTCGACCGGCTTCCCGGACAAAGTGGAGGTAGAGGGCCGCTACCGTAGCACAGCTTCCCATCAGAGTTGCCGAAATGATCAGCAGAGGGCGTCGGCCGCACTTTCGTGAGAACCTGAAAAAGATCACGATGTTGAACAGTCCTAACTTGTTTCAAGAACCATATTACCCGGAAGTCAAAATGGACATGATGAAGCGAATCAGTCCGAGGAATACCAACGCGCTGTATTCGTTAAAGCCACGAGCCTGGGCTCCGCCAATCTCCATGAACACATTCAGCGCGTAGAAGATCAGCACGTAAGCTCCGGAAAGTTGCTGGAACAGGAACAGCACCAGCAAGGTCACCAGCGGCTTGTAAACCCGTGGTCGCAGGTAGGGCTTGAGGGACCATTTGAGCTTAATTGTAGAGTCGACCGCTACCGGCCGCAGCGAACTTCGCTCGGTCAGCATCAGCTGACGATACTGGGATTCGGCAAGTTCTTTGTTCCGGTAGACCCAACTCATGACCCGTCGCACTTCGGACGGATCCTTCTTGGTGAAGGTTAGTATCCAGTGGGGAGATTCCGGTATCAATAAAATTAGGAAAAATGAAACCACCGAAAACGCGGTGAAGATGATCGCGATGGCACGCCACTCGAAGAAGAGTGCTGAAATCAAAATCCGTTAAAAAGAACTCTTAAAAAGCAGTTCAAAAATACCCACCCAAAACACACGTCAACAAGATCCCAAACGAAACAAACACACTGTTCAGGCAGAGCAGCATCGCGCGCATCGACACGTGGGACATCTCGCTAACGTAGACAAGCGCAACCGTGGTCAACCCCCCGGAACTGCCCAGTATGATCCTCGCGATGTAGATCATGCGCACGTCCTGCGCGCTCGCGATCAGCGCCCACCCGATGGCGAACGGCACGCACGTCAGCAGCGACACCATCTTCCGGCCGTACTGATCCATCAGCTGGCCCACGACCAGCGATCCCAACGGCAACGCGATCGTCACCACGCTGGCAATCCACGACGCCTCGTCCTTGTTGATCTGGATGGGACTGTCCGGCGTCGACAACTGGGGCAGCAAGATCGCCGAGTAGGTCATGTTGATGCCGGCTTGGACCACCAGCAGGTTGATCAGCATGGCGGCGGAGATCTACGAGGAGAACATTGTTTGCATAAGATCACATAAAAATCTTCCTGAGTTACCTGAGGTAATCCATCTTTCCAAGAGATACTTTTCACTGGGTTTTGAGCCTGCCCGTTGTCTTGACCGTCGGTCGTCGTCGATAGTGGATGCGCCTCCAGGTCGATCGTCTCCGGCTTTGAGGGCTCTTCGGAGGTTGCCTGCTGCACTGACGAGTACCTCGTGCCGTTCTCGGTTGGAGCCATTCCGCAACCCTAAGCGGTGAGGCTCATCCGGTAGAAAAAGAGCTGAAAAAATTGAGTTTTCTTTTTTCGCAGACGTAACTAGCAGTGCTTGCACCCACAGCTGACGGTCGAGAGTAAAATAGTCTTGATTTAGAGTGAGAGAATGATGGTGACCCCTAAGAGCATAATGCTCACAAACTAACGATCACGCACACGAACACAAAATTAAATTGTGTTCAGTTCATGTCAATATTTGTCAAGTAAATTGACACTTTATATTTTCCGCAGGGGTAAACATTTCTAGATTGATCCTTAAAGTAATATGCCCTCGGCCATCATCTCTTTTCATAAATGGTACCCTTTTAAAGGCAGATTTAAAGCTCTTTCTTCTCAGCTAGGTCTTACGCCCCATTTGTTGTTAATTTGACCATCAATGAGCAATTATCACGCCATCTTACACGATGCCACTGTTTGGCATGGCAAAGGTAGTCCCTGACAAATCACTGACTATAGATTACTCAATTAGTGTAATACAACAATGCGACTTCCGTTATCATCTGCTTTGAACAAGTGCTGATAATAAATTATTTCATCCATTGCACAGTGCGAAAAAGGGCCCAAAAAATTACTCCTCTTTTAAAAACATGAAGTTTGATGTGTCGCAAGAGTGATCTTCGGATGTGGCCACCGGAGAAGCTGGGAACCGGTCAAGGAGGCTAAAATACATCTAGAGAATACTTCCCACCTGGAAATTTATCCAAGGCCTTCGGATAATAGAGTCTGGACTGTATTAATATTTACTGACATAAACGGAAATTTTGTGAAAGAATCAATCAACTTATTATACACTCAAACCCCGATGGTTTGACACCAACTGTTGTCAAACGAACGGGGTCACTTTTTAGTTTGACATCCTTTTTACACGAAGTTCACACACACTACCAAACCATTGTTGTGATAATGTGCGTAAAGGTAAAACAAGATTGTCCGTCAGACCTGGACGCAAACGCAAAATTTTGAGCCTGTCATCATAGCCTGCCAGTCATCGACCATTGAACAAAGCAACCCCTTTAGATTGTTCGACTCACAGTTGATAGAAAAATCTAACTGGCACAGCGTTCTGCGTTCACCACTGCGTCGAACGGACAATCTTGTTCTTAGCTTAAGCGCTGTGTATAAAGTGACAGTTTGTCACTTTTTAGTTTGACTTTGACCAACCAACGGGGTACAAACTAAAAAAGTGTCAAACGAAAAAGTGACCAACCACCGGGGCTTGAGTGTATTTACCTAGAAATTTGTACTTCTCAAAATGCTTTAAATTTTGAAATTTTTTTAAATAACAGTTAAAACATTTAATTCATAGACTAATGCTATCAGTTTTTAGTGAAAAATTATCCAAAGAATGTAAAAATGAAGTCCATTTCCGAATTCAACTCATTTTCATTGAGAAAAACATAACACGCTCCTCAAGCGTCTAATTTCTTTCACTCTGCGCATCAAACGATTCTTATCTACTACCTAGCCCAGACGCTTAGTCATCTGATTTAGCTTAGTCGGACTGTTTTCTGTTCCACTTGAGCAAGCGCGCACGTGCAACGAGCTGCGGCTTTTCAAACCCCTCAAAACACGCGCCATTTGCACTGTATTGTTTATGCCGTCGTCGTAGAACTTGCGTACACGCTCTCTTTCCACAGCCTATCGAAAGCCTACATGTAAATATAAATATTTGAAACTAGGTCAATAAACTTAATCGCCCCCACTTTAGTTTGGTTTGCTGATGAGGGGCAACTCGTCGAAGCTGCGGGTTCAGCTCGGTATCGGTCTTAATTAGAAGAGGTTTCACTTGAACGAAGCCATCTTGTACTCACCCCAGCGCAGATATATTGGCCTTATCACGAATGATAACTTGTCACAACAGTTTTGTTCCGCTTCTCGCGAGTTGTCACTCGGAACTGTGTTCAACTCACGGTTCGTCAAGATTTGCGATGAGCACAGCGGTTCAGCACATGTTTGTCTACTTGACAACTGCTGGCGTAGACACAGGTAATAAAACGGTAGAACACCAGGCCAGAATAATCACAACAAAAATCTCACGAAATGAATAACTTTGGCACGATATACACACAGTTGTAATCGCTGCAAGCGTCCGTCCACCATTGAACAGCTGTTCGGTGTTCGGTGCGCAGAATCGAACGCTCGTAGTTCAGCAAGAAGGCTGTGATGTCACAATACCAACACTTGGTCGCAGTGGAAGCTCACAGCTGTATTACTGTGTGTAGCAGAACCGACACACAAGGTTCAAACAGACAAACCGACAAAAGAAAAAAAAAACCATGAATGAATTTTTGGATGTGTGATCTGACGCAGTAGGCGTCGTTGACCGGTCTGCTTCGGTAACACACGCTCACTGCTTTCTGAACAAATTTCAGTCGCATCGACTACTTCGGTTACTGTCTTGAAGGACGTTTGGAACAACGAATCTACAGAACCACAACAGAGCAAACACATTGATACACTACCGGTTCTCTATAAAACAGTCACGTTGTCCAACACAGTCGAGACAAGAGTAACAATGTCGAGACAACATGACCAATTTGAGATAAGATTTATTAGTGCTGTGTTGACAGTCATCGTGCAACTGATAGCAGCGTGTCTCGTCCGTACATTGTTGCACTACTGTGGAATAAAACCAGATCTTTTTGTGTAGAAAAACAAACAAGTCTTTTATTCAAAAAATTGCTTCCCAAACAGCCAACCCTCTAAAAGTCATCTCGCTCCAACTAAGCAGGCCAATCTAACCGCAATCACAATTTGCTAGGCGACGGTTCGTCTCGCGGTTCCGGAATAATTTTGTTGATCCACTCGATCACCCGCATCAGCTGTTCCTTTTTGATCTCGTGCAGCGCGTTCCGGTTCGGCACGAACTGGCCGCGGACGCCCAGCTTGGCCAGCTCGTCGAACGTCGTTTGGCCCCACTCGATCGGCACCAGGGTGTCGCTAGGAAAAGGAGAAATTGTATTATCAAAACATATTTTAAGGGTCAGTTAATAAAGTACAAATTACTTTATTTAAAAAAATTCAAAACCAAAAAAAATAAAAATATATATTTTTAAACAATAATAATAAAACCAAGTCAACATCATTACGATCTAAAATCGAACTTAAAGTACCATGCTTCTCCATCGCAATGAGTTTACAGTATTTTTCTGGAAACGCATGGTGCTTTATGTTCAATTAGTGGACCAAAATCCGTTTCTTTAATCATTTATCAGAACCCTGTTTTGAATATGTAACGTAAAACGTCCTGAAAAATTATTAAAAATTATTTTCAGTCATGAGCTTTTTGGTTTCAAGTCCTCAAATCAGCAAACAAAGTTTTCTTTGATCTGAAAGTGTATTCAGCTATACTTTTAAATTGTCTTAGTATTTTTGATTGGAAGCTCAACTTATCTCTTCTTAGTTTTTTGCGAAAAAATGAAATCCTACTTTTTCAAATTGCAATATTTCTGGAACCGCAAGCCGTACAAAGTCAAGCCAATACTAATTTTAAAGAAAATTACATCCAGCTTTTGAAAATTGTTGGATGACTAGACTTTTTGGTGGTTCATGGGATATTGAATAAATAAGTTGAGTATCTGAATTCAAAAAAAAAGATGTTTATCGATGCCTCTGTGCTCTATTGTTCTAAGTTTGCTGGTTTTCCTATCTAGTTATCATAAGAGACCACAGAAGCATCGATTTATCATATTTTCATATTTTATAACAAACAATCAAATGTTGTTATTTAACAAATTACAGTCCAGACTCGATTATCCGAAGGCCTTGATAAAATTTTACTTTGGATACTCGAATTACGAAAAAAAAGTTTGTTCTCATATTTTAGATTGTCGAGGTTAAGTATGATCCCTGAAATGATGTAGAATTTTTAAATCCGAGATGGCTGCCAAAATGGCGGTGATGAAAAATTGATATTCAAATTTGACTTAAATTTGGTCGCAGAACTTGCATTTTATGTTACAAGTAAGAAAACAAAAAAAATACATTTTTATGATTCGATTATCCGATGTCCTATGCAAGCCTTCGGATAATCGAAACTTCGGATAATTGAAGCTTCAGATAATCGAGTCTGGACTGAATTTGTATTTTGGTTTTTTTCTCTTTCAAATATAAATATTCAGCCATTCCACGTCCAAATCAAAAGTGCTCCGATTAGGCTCAAATTTGGAGTGGAAGTTATTTGGCCCAAATAATCAGACCCGTATTTTTTTGTTTGGTGATTAGGGTGGTCCTATCCGAAATAGGGTGATCCAAAAAATTGCGTTTTTCGTCGATTTTCGCAAAAACCACATTTTTCAAAAAATCATATCTCCGGAACGGCTGAACCAATTTTGGAGCACCACAATTCGAAAGAAAGGTTATTAGTTGGGCTTTTAAGGAAAAATATGTTGAGGTCCAAAAAAACTAGCTGAATATTTGAAAAGGTCATATGAAAATTTCATTTGCCGATTTCAAGGTCTCGGTCTCAAAGAACCTATGTCGGAAAATATGTTTCCCTGATTCCTTGAAATATTTTACAAAACATATCAAAAAATTGCGAATATCCATTAACACGTTTCGGAGATATGATTTTTTGAACAAAAAAAACTGGGTTTTCCGACGCGCCGCGCGCAAAAACTGAAAAATGACGAAAACGGGTAAAAATCAACTTTTTTCACTGAAACTGCGATAACTTGAAAATTTCAGCGATGACCTATACATGTTAGGGTACCAGGTAGTTGTGTCTTCAATTATGCAAATTTTGGTACCTAAACATGTATAGGTCATCGCCTAAATTTTTGAGTTATCACAGTTTTAGTGAAAAAAGTTGATTTTTACCCGTTTTCGTCATTTTTCAGTTTTTGCGCGCGGCGCGTCGAAAAACCCAGTTTTTATGTTCAAAAAATCATATCTCCGAAACGTGTTAATGGATATTCGCAATTTTTGGATACGTTATGTAAAATATTACAAGGAATCAGGGAAAAATATTTTCAGACATAGGCTCTTTGGTCCCGAGACCTTGAAATCGGCAAATGAAATTTTCATATGACCTTTTCAAATATTCAGCTAGTTTTTTTGGACCTCAACATATTTTTCCTTAAAAGCCCATTTAAAAACCTTTCTTTCGAATTGTGGCGCTCCAAAATTGGTTCAGCCGTTCCGGAGATATGATTTTTTGAAAAATGTGGTTTTTGCGAAAATCGACGAAAAACGCATTTTTTTGGATCACCCTATTTCGGATAGGACCACCCTAATCGCCAAACAAAAAAATACGAGTCTAATTATTTGGGCCAAAGAACCCCCACTCCAAATTTTAGCCAAATCGGAGTAGTTTTGATTTGGAGACTTCCTGTTTGACGTGGAATGGCTGTATTTGTGTTCCAAAATCATTCAACACTTTAAATTTGCTTTCATTTGATTCTATCTATTCTTAAATAATATGTTTAAGTATCAATTATTGAATTAAGAAATTTCACAGCAGAAAGCTAAATGTTTATTTTCGTAAAAATGAGAGATTAATGAAAAAACTTGGATTATAGGATTTGATGGCAACAAATGTACAAAAACCTAAATTTATTTTTTTTTTTTCAGTTTTTTGTAAGTTTTCTATATCTACTACACTCAAACCCCGATGGTTTGACATCAACTGCTGTCAAACGAACGGGGTCAATTTTTAGTTTGACACCCTCTTTACACAGAGCTTACACTTCCTACCAAACGTTTGTTTTGACAGTGTGCGTGAGCGCCGTGTAAAAAGTGACGTCACTTTTTAGTTTGACTTTGACCAACTAACGGGGTACAAACTAAAAAAGTGTCAAACGAAAAAGTGACCAACCACCGGGGTTGAGTGTATAGGTATTCGAGAAACTTAAAAAAATAAAAATGAGAAAGCAAAAAAACCTTTTTTTTAAATAATTTTCAGGGATGCGATTTTGCTTGCATAAAGGTTTAAAAATGTAAGCAAATTAATCACACTGAAAATAAGGATTGCTGCCAATATTTTTCAAAAAATAAAACAAAAATCAAAAAAATATTTGCTGCAAAATTGAAGAATAGTAACTATTTTTTCCCATAAAAAGATTTTTTTTGTAATGAAATTGTCCACGAGGGGGGTGGAAGAGGATCTGAGATTTCCAAAAAAGTGTCCACGTCGCTAATCTCTAATCTCTAATCTAACTCAAACGCAACCAGTCCGATGAGAGCATGCTGAAAAGTCTTGTGATTAGATTACGCCCAAGCACTTTTCTTGTCATTATTAATAATTGCAGTACATCCGAGAACCAAAAAAGTGTCCACGTTGTGAACATTATGTCAATTTGGAAAGTTCTCCAAAACTCTAAAAATATTTGAAAGCGATGGCAAATCTGATTTAATATGACCATTTGAAAATTACAGCTTTTTTCTGAAAAAATTGACCTTTTCACACTCTTTTTTGGCTTTCATAACGTGTATCTCGGAATTTATAACACCTACAGCTTTGAAATTTGGAATTTTTCTTAGTTGAAATATTAAATATCAACTAACATCGGCGAAAAAAATATTCATAAATGTAACATTTTGTATTTTTGGCCACCTACTAGCCCAAAGTGCCACTTAGGAACAAAAAAACGTTCGATACTTACCGCTCACCGTGGAACATGAGCAAATCCGGAAGCCGTTCGTCTTCCGTGACACACCCCAGCGAATCGTACACGATGGAACCGGTGTTCAGGAAGGACGAAATCGCAAACGCACCCGCTAAATCCCTGTTCAGGTGGTAAGCCGTGTGCAACGCCAGTGCACCACCCATGGAAAAACCGCCTAAAAGTGCAATTTAGATATATTTTTATTCTGGAAAAAAAAATTTCTCCGGACTAACCAACGATGATCCGATTCGGCGGAACGCCCTGGGACGTTTCACGCTTCAGAATCTCGTTCACCGTGTCGTATATTGACGCCAGCGACGTTCGAATCTCCGGACAGTCCATCTCGATGCGCTTCCGGTTGAACCAGACGTTTGAATTTTCACCTCCCATTGGCGCGTACGGCTGAACCGGTGCCGTCGGAATTATAATCTTAATGTGCGGGAACTCCAGATCTTTGCCCAGCAAAAATCGTAACCATTCCGTTAGTCCGTTGCCGGTGTCACCTAGAAAGCAGAACGAATATACAGCGCACACGACACTTGACCTTAATCGAGCTTAAAATTTTACATAACCATCACCGAGTTCTTGAGGGACGGAATTCAAAGTTGCAATCGCATCGAACCAAAAACCCACCTGATCCGTGGAAAAAAATCAACGTTCCGACATGATTCTTTCCCGTTGGGTTGAACACCTTCTCTATGAGCTTCATAATTTTGAGTCTTAATCAGAACCTGAACAAAGGTGGCTCATAAAAAGTAGCTTCGTCTATGATCCGCGCAACAGGTATCTACTGCTGAAGAGTTGACCAGTGTGACTGACTGACTGATGTCGACCCGAACTCGTTCGTAAAATTTGCGTATGGATGATAAAACAACACATTGAACAGGCACTCTAGTCTGTGTTTACGAAGTAGGCGATGGAAACAGAAAAGAATACTGACGTGCCCACAAAAAGCACGTGAGCGCAGTTTGTTTGAAGAGTCGGTAACATCGTAAAAAGAGTGAAGAACGAGCAATACTATTCGAAATAACAGTTGGTTTGCTTCATTTGTAGGCTGTACACTCAAGCCCCGGTGGTTGGTCACTTTTTTAGTTTGTACCCCGTTGGTTGGTCAAAGTCAAACTAAAAAGTGGCAAACTGTCACTTTATACACAGCGCTTACGCACACTATCACAACAATTGTTTGGTAGTGTGTGTGAACTCTGTTTAAAAAGGATGTCAAACTAAAAAGTGACCCCGTTCGTTTGACAACAGTTGGTGTCAAACCATCGGGGTTTGAGTGTACTAGAATATCCAGTGAGTAAGTAAATTTGAAGAATTTCGATTTTTTACTTAACTCTGATTATACAAGTTGGAAGATTTTATTGTACTGTTTTATTTTATATTTTTCCCAAAAAATTGGGCCCAAGAAATTGGAAATTGGAAATTGAAAATTTTATATTTTGCCCAAAAAATAACGCGATTTACAACAAAGTATAACCTAAGTTTTTATTTTTGAACTTTGACTAGCATTTCAAGCATCTTTTGAGGTCCGAAAACTCCAATTTAAAAACTTAAAAAAAAGAACAGTTGAGAAAACTCAACTATATCTACAATTCAACAACGCCAATGTTTCGAAAAATACTCATATTACAGAAAAAATGGCACCAAAATGGTGTCTCATTAACATTTTTTTTATTGAAATTTGAAAATTCGAATGTTTATTAAAATTTAAGTATCTCATTTAGGTACTTTGGTGGATTGGGTCGACCCAGCATGTTTGAATGGTTGAATGCCTTTTTAATTAAGAAATGCTCTTTTTCAATATTTCATCACCGCCATTTTGGCCGCCATCTTGGATTTAACATTTCTAAATCACTCTAGAGTAGGATCAAACTTAAAAAGCCTGAAAATCAAAAATAAGGCAACGAACAATTGTTTTTTCGTGATTCGATTATCCGAAGTTAATTTTTTTCGAGGCCTTCGGATAATCGAGTCAAGACTGTAACAACAAAACCACAAATGATACCTCTTTGCAGGGACGGAATAATCGCAAAAAAAATCAATTTCGCTTGCGAACTTTCTTCACCCGCGAAAGAGAGGCAAATCTCGCAAAAGAAAATCGCTCCCAAAATTCTCCACGAAAATCAATCTGCCTCAAAATATTTATTTCACTTTGTTTACATCTGTTCGCCCATCTACAAAAAGTGTGACATGTTATGTTACACTTGCAAATGTTGTAGTGAAAAAGATGTTCCGGCGAGTAATCAAGATGATGATTTTTTAAGATTCGAAAAAAACGAAATTTCATACTAAAAAAAATAGACCTGACTTTTCTATGTTAAATTGAATTTGCAATCAAAACATTTTTGATAAAGGGCTCCGTTTTCAAAATAAAGCCGCAAAAGCTCGATTTTTGCGAAATATTTGCAGTTTTTCGATTTTTAAAATGATGAGTGACCATTTCTAAAAATATAGACTAACATTTTTAAAGGGCGTATGATTGAATGTTTGCCTTTTTAAAATTTTAGTCTTGATTAAAAATGTTATAATATTTTTTCCGAAAAGATAAAAATATCACGAGTGTTTCATGTTTTAACATTGCAAATCGGACCATTAGTTGTTGATATATCGACATTAGAAAATTGTGGGTTGTTTGGATGAGACTTAGAAAACTGCAATTTTCCTGATTCTTTTTGTTTAAAAACAATATTTTGTTAAAAAACAATATCAAATATTTCGCATAAATCAAGCTTTCGGTGGATATATTTTGAAAACGGAGCCCTTTTTCTTTTTTTTTTTTTCAATTTAAAATTCAGTTTTACATGAAAAAATTAAGTCTATGTTTTTATTTTCTATAAAATTTTGACTTTGTCCAAAAATCACAAATTTTTCAAAAATTCATAACTTGGTGGCAGATTTTTTTACCATACTTTTCTATGGCTCAAAAGTTGCGGCTTTTTGTCCCCTAAAACATAGCAAAAAATCTCGAAAATTAAAAAATGGGTAATTGGGTTTTCGTGAAAAAAAGTAATTAAAAAATTATCAAATTATTGTTCCGGGTACCTATTTTTTTCAAAGGTCCTCAGCAATCTCTACCACTTTGCCCAAGACACCAAATTGATCAGAAAATTCACTAAAAAATTACAGCTGTTTACGTACCATTTTTGTATGGACAGCTGCCAAAATTATATGGAGACTTGTGTGGAAGAACCAATGACACAAAATTGCTTCTTTGGTTATGAGGTAGATCCCCACAAAGTTTGAGCAAAATTAAAAAATACACAAAGCAATGCACTTTTGATCATAATTTCTATTTCGCGGGACCATATCTCATCATTTTGTTGGCACTCACAGCCTCACGCAAGATGAGAGCTTTACTGCTAACCGAAAGTCGCTATCAACATCTTTTCTCTTGCGCTAACGTTTTCAAAGCACACAAGATATGAAATTGCTTCCAATTACCGGCATCATTTTCTTTTGAACATTAGTTAGTCACTCACTTGAAAAATAATCCAAAAACATGTAAATAATTAGCAAGCACCATAAAAAAAACAAACACGCCGACTCTTTTGACGTTTGACTTTTGACGACCCATTCCAATCGAAGGCTGAAGAAAACCGAGCGAGAAGCGAAGGCAAATAAAGAACAAAGGGTGACCACCAACACCACCAGCAGTGCCTGTTGGAGTGAGCCAGTGATGCCAGGAAACTTTCTCTATGAATGCTACTTTTCGCGAGTGTTCGCTTAAAATTTCATCAGCTGATAATAGAAAAATGGGCGTGGCCCAATGCAACCTCATCTGATTAGAATACATTTGGGAAATATATTTTTTAAATGCTCGTAAAAGGAATAGAATAACTTTTAGTAAAAGTGAAAATAAACAGAAAAAGTTGCTCCACTCGTTGGTGTGCTTGGTCTCAGAACACTCCAGATTATCCAGCATCAATCAAACAACACCGCCTATTATGCTTAAAATGGGTATTTTTCGCCTAACTCTATTTTGCAAAAAGAAAATTAAAACCCATTTGTCATCAAGTATTAAAAACACACCATCAACATATTTTGAAAAATATTAAAATGTTTCGATTTATTGTTTTCGGTTTTTACTTACGCTCCGTACGCGACGCGTAGCTAATTTCGCACAACTTCTATAATACAGATTTAAAAATGATTCTACTGCCGACCTGAAGACACAAAAAGTACATTTAACCTAAAATTCAAGGTACGTAAAATTTCCTGTTTTTCTTCTGCTTTTGATTCCGGAGCCGCGTGACCGGCAAACAACTTAATAAAACCAACAATTTGTTACTACAAGCTAAAAATAAGTTAAATTAATACACATATTGGCGCTAGCAAAAATAAAAGAGAAAACAAATCGGGTAAATTATGCCTACGCGCGTTTTTTTAACCCTACTCATAGTCTGCGATCTTACAAATACACGAACATCGAAGGGGCGGGGGGCTGCTAGGTAAGAAATTGGTTCGATTTCGATACTGGATCCTTTCCGGTAAGCTTGCCCAGCCACCAGAGTTAACAACATTTTGGACTAAAAAGCCGGCGTGTCGGGTCACATTTTCGTATTTTTTTACATGTTTTTTTTTTCTGTACATTCTGTTGCTTTACTCAAAAGAGTAGAACACGATTTCGTCCTTTGATCGCGGGATGCTCTCTAACGTTGACTCTTTTTTATCAGTTTGTAAAATTTAATGAAATCGTATTCGAGAAGACTGTCAAAAGCTCGACGAAATATCAAATAATAGATGGTCAAAATTTTGGTGACCAACTATCTTTTGGTAGCTCGTCGACGTAAATTATTATGTTTCATCCACAAAATCAAAAAGTTTAAATGTTTTATTATGAATTTTATTCATTAAACAAGGTCGGTTTTATGGAAGAAATAATAAAGGTTTGATTTTTACAAAACGAACGAACTTCTGATAATTTTTATCACCTTTTTTGTGGAAAAACTTTGGATTTTAGAATAGTTTTTTCTAAATGCCAAAGTTTTTCAAGAACAGTTTAAAAAAGGGGAAGTACGCTTGCACAAAACTAAAATAGCTGCAACGGACGACTCAACCAGGATGCTGTGTAAAATGCTCTCGCTATCTAAGATATTTTTTTGTTCGAAACCTCGGTGATACTTCCACCTTTTTCCGCTCGTTCCGTTCCTCCTCAACCCCACCCTACAACTGTCCGTACACGGGTAGCCCACAGCCGGCGAACGACGCAAGCTGCTGTAGGGACAGCGTTTCGATGTGCTAGTTCGAGTCGATCGACTGGTCCGCGTCGTCGTTGCCGAGCGTGATCATCATCTTCTCGTCCGAGCTGTCGTTGCTGTCCGAGGACGCGGACGCGGCCGAGTTGGCCACCTCCTGTTGAGAGAGAGAAAGAACGAAGGTGAGTTTTGAACAATGATTTTTTGTCTTGAAGGGGTGACCAAAACTTAGTAATGAATAGTTCTTAAGAATGACACTAATTTACAACATTACTGTTTTTCGAATTGAAATGAAAACGAAAATTCTAAGAACTACTCAAAAAACTAAACAATAAAAATTCTAAATAACAACCTGCGAGTTGTTGAGCTGTTTGATGCTGTAGAGTGGTGGTGGTGGTGGCGGCGGCTGAGGCTGTTGCAAACCCAGCAAAGAGCCGGACGCAATCCAGACGATTCCGGTGCTCGACCCGTTGGATACGGCGACCGGTTGGACGGTACCGGCGGTGGCCCCGCCAGGACCACCGGCCATCATCAGTCCCATCGCGGAGTTTGGACTTGAAAGCGTCGTAACTGCCATCGCAGCTGGCCGCTGAGGCATGCCCGGTTCCAGCTTGGGCTTGGCAAGCTGCCCCAACGGAACCGGGTCGCTGTCCTCGTCGTCCTCCTCCTCCGGCTTGAGGTCCTCCTCGTCCATGTCCATGTCGTCCTCCTCGCCTTCGTCACTCAGCCCACCCGATTTCATCGAATCGCCCAACTGGATAGTAGCGAGCACAACGCAGGTCAAACAAGGAAGTTTCGATACACGTGCAATAGAACATAAAAAGAAATACAAAAAAAAAGTTCAACTTAAAACATCTACTCTCTACAACTCTAGAAAACAATAAAAACCCCAACAACCCTAACCCCAACACGACAAACCTACCTCGAGCAGGTACCGCACGTGGTCCTTTTTCAGCTTGCTGTGCGTCCGGATGTGCTTGGAGAGGTGGTCGCTGCGCATGAACTTCTTGTTGCACTCCGGACACTGGAAGCGCTTCTCGCCGGTGTGGGTGCGCCGGTGTCGCTGCAGCTCGTCCGACCGGGTGAACCGTTTGCCGCAGTACATCCACGAGCACACGAAGGGCCGTTCACCTGAGGATGGATCGGAGCGCGCGGGGGGATTGCCAAGGTCCGGGGGGAAGAGAAATTACAGATCTTCAACTCAATTAAACTTGCCTCATCGTTGTTTTATAGCGTGGTTTGTGCGAAAATCGTCAACGTTTCTGAATGGTTTTCATCAATCTTCAGTTGAAAATGATGTATGAAAAAAGGTGGTGAGAACAAAATATCTTTCAATTTCATGAAGTTTGATATGTCGGATGATAGGGTTTATCTCATATTCCGGAAGTGTCCCAAAGGGGACACCGGTAACCGGTTCTAGAGTAGCCAGGATGGATCAGCAAACAACGGCATGACCGTGGATTGAAATATCTTTCAATTTCATGAAGTTTTATATGTCGGATGATAGGGTTTCTCTCATATTCTGGAAGTGTCCTCAAGGGGCCACCGGTAACCGGTTCTAGAGTAGCCAGGATGGGTTTGCAAACAACGGCATGACCGTAGATTGAAGTATCTTTCAATTTCATGAAGTTTGATACATCGGATGATAGGGTTTCTCTCATATTCCGGAAGTGTCCCCAAGGGGCCACCGGTAACCAGTTCCAGAATGATTAAGCTGAGTCAGCGAACAACCGCAAAACCGAAGACTGACGAATCTTTCAATTTCATGAAGTTTGATACGTCGGATGATAGGGTTTCTCTCATATTCCGGAAGTGTCCCAAAGGGGACACCGGTAACCGGTTCCAGAATGGCCAAGATGGGTCAGCGAACGGCATGACCGTAGATTGACATATCTTTCAATTTCATTAAGTTCGATATATCGGATGATAGGGTTTCTCTTATACAGTAGTTGTTCGGTAACTAGGCTGAGAACGTAGCCCAGTCACCGAATGTTGCTCGTTAGCTGGGCTGAACAAAAAATAACGAAGGGACCACCGATGCATAATATTTTCCAGATGAAATATAAAAATAAAAGTTATTCAAATTTATTTACAATGCTTACTTTTCATATTTCTTTAATTGTAACTTGAAATTAAACAAAAGTTTGAAAAAAGTATTATTATTTATTGAATATGATTTTTGCATCCATTAACCCCTCGGTCATTTTGGTTTGTTTTGGTTTTTTGACGTTTGTCTGCTTTTTAACTGGGCTACAGCCCAGTTATCGAGCGCCCAGTTAAAAAGCAGCCCAGTTAAACAACGCCCAGTTACCGAACAACTACTGTATTCCGAAAGTGTCCCCAGGGATCCACCGGTAACCGGTTCCAGAACAACGGCATGACCGTAGATTGACATATCTTTTAATTTCATGAAGTTTGATGTGCAACATGATGGGTTTTCATCAAAAAAGTCAAGTTGGCCGTTCATCGGGCACCCGGGAACCGGTGCCCGGTTACCCGAAACTGACCAGTAACACTCCGGAGTGATTCTGTCAATCGTTTGTTGTGTTTTCAATAAGTTTTATGGAACAATTTCAACTATCTTAAGTGTAATAGTATCGCATACACGAGAAAAACAAGAGAACAAAATTTGGTCAAAAACTGGATTTTTAAAAGTTTGGGATCGAAAAGGACCCCAATGCCTTATGTGTGATTTTGTTTTAATACCGTCGAGTCGCTATAGATCGTTTAAAAATATTACATCTGAAAACTTGAAATTTTATTATTTACTTTTTTATCATTTCAACACTTTCTAATATTTTAGTATTTGAGAATTTCAGAAAAATAATATTTTAGTGTATTTTTTATATTATTTATGTTGTTTTGTATTAGATTAGATTAGATTAGATAAATTAGAGTATTTTTATGGTATTTTGTTATTTTAGTAGTTTAATGTTAGTAACTTAGAATTTTAAAATTTTAGTTTTTTTTTAATTATGTTTTTGGTATTTTTATAGTTTTGAACATAAATCTTCTTGTAGATAAATTGTAATTATTATTGAAAAATTTAAGTATTTGAAAATAGAAGTACCGTAAACTGGGGTCGATCGGGATACATGGGGCGAATTGGGACAGCAGTTTTAACCATGTTAGAGCACAATATTTTGATTTTTCTGGTTGGTTTCGGTTAGAACAGACTCAGGCCATATTTTAGTATTTTAGTATTTTAGTATTTTAGTATTTTAGTATTTTAGTATTTTAGTATTTTAGTATTTTAGTATTTTAGTATTTTAGTATTTTAGTATTTTAGTATTTTAGTATTTTAGTATTTTAGTATTTTAGTATTTTAGTATTTTAGTATTTTAGTATTTTAGTATTTTAGTATTTTAGTATTTTAGTATTTTAGTATTTTAGTATTTTAGTATTTTAGTATTTTAGTATTTTAGTATTTTAGTATTTTAGTATTTTAGTATTTTAGTATTTTAGTATTTTAGTATTTTAGTATTTTAGTATTTTAGTATTTTAGTATTTTAGTATTTTAGTATTTTAGTATTTTAGTATTTTAGTATTTTAGTATTTTAGTATTTTAGTATTTTAGTATTTTAGTATTTTAGTATTTTAGTATTTTAGTATTTTAGTATTTTAGTATTTTAGTATTTTAGTATTTTAGTATTTTAGTATTTTAGTATTTTAGTATTTTAGTATTTTAGTATTTTAGTATTTTAGTATTTTAGTATTTTAGTATTTTAGTATTTTAGTATTTTAGTATTTTAGTATTTTAGTATTTTAGTATTTTAGTATTTTAGTATTTTAGTATTTTAGTATTTTAGTATTTTAGTATTTTAGTATTTTAGTATTTTAGTATTTTAGTATTTCAGTATTTTAGTATTTTAGTATTTTAGTATTTTAGTATTTTAGTATTTTAGTATTTTAGTATTTTAGTATTTTAGTATTTAAGTATTTTAGTATTTTAGTATTTTAGTATTTTAGTGTTTTAGTATTTTAGTATTTTAGTATTTTAGTATTTTAGTTTTTTAGTATTTTAGTATTTTAGTATTTTAGTATTTTAGTATTTTAGTATTTTAGTATTTTAGTATTTTAGTATTTTAGTATTTTAGTATTTTAGTATTTTAGTATTTTAGTATTTTAGTATTTTAGTATTTTAGTATTTTAGTATTTTAGTATTTTAGTATTTTAGTATTTTAGTATTTTAGTATTTTAGTATTTTATTATTTAACTTTTTAGATTATCTTTTTTATAGTTTTTAGTTTGTTAAATTTTGAATAAGAGTGATTTTTTTATTGTTATAGTTTTGTATGCGTCATCAGCAGGTCAGTCAATGTTCGCTAAGTTTAGTCCTCCAACAAACTTCCTTTCAAATGTCGGCTTTTGTAATCAAATCGTCAGTCTCGCCAAAGATAAAATTCTCTTTTATTTAAATAACGAAAATTCAACATAATGTTCAACAAATCTTCCACTCTCTTGCCCATCACTCACCCGTGTGCCATCGCAGGTGCGCCCTCAGGTGGGACGTCTTGCCGTACACCTTGTTGCAGCCGCTCACGTGGCAGATGTGCTGCTTCTTGCGATCGGGCGGCCCCTCGCCCTTCGTCTCGCAGTTTGGACACGTGCAGGCAACCCGGCGGACGCGGGGTTTCGGAACCTGCTCGTTGCCACTGCTTCCCGTGTTGTCGGCGACGCTGATGTTCACGTTGACCGAGGTGGTTTGCGGTGACGCGACGATTTCGCCCTTGATCTGGTGGTGGTGGTGGGTGGTTGGATTGGTAGTCGTCGTCGTCGTCGCCGCCGGTTGGGGGGACGGTGCCGGGAGGATGTTTACGTTGGCCGTCGAGATGGCAACACTGGCACCACTGCCACTGGTGTTGGTGTTGCCGCCGGATGGGGGGGCCGGTTGTGGTGCGATCGGGATTGCCTCCTGCTTGATGAACCACTTACCGGGGTCGCTTGGATCCGGCTTTATATTTGATAATTGATGCGCCGCTGCCTGCTGAAGGGAGATAGTTTGCCCTGCTTGATTGACCGGGTTCAACTGAGGCTGCGACGCCACTGTTTGCGGTTGAACCGGTTGCATGAAATTTGTCGGGATCACCTGGACGTTTCCGATGCCGGGGATGTTTTGGACCGGGATGGCCTGCAGGCCCGGTATGTTTGGCATCTGGATGATGTTGGCCGCGTTTTGACGGAGCTGGGGCAGGCTGTTCGACGGTATCACCGTGATCTGCTGGCCGACTTGGGGTCCCGCGATCGTGATTGGTTGGGGTTGGGGTTGCTGCTGCTGTTGCTGCTGGGGCTGCTGCTGGTTTTGGGCTTGCTGGGTTCCATCTGCGGTGCCGGCCGATTGGACGGTTGGTGCGGATTGCATTCCGGACACCATGGAGTTGGCCGCGTTCATCTGGGCCTGTGCTTGGGCAAGGTTTTGCGGCTGCTGGAGGATTATGTTTTGCTGCGCTTGAGCTGCCTGCAGACCGGCCAGCGAGTTCAGCGACGTTAGCTGAACCTGCTGGATCTGGCCGTTCGGGGTGATGATATTAGCTACTTGGGGGATCTGGGGTATCACTTGCATCTGCGGCTGGACGTACGCCGAGCCGATTGCTTGTATTGGCACGTGGACGGTTTGGTAGACCGTTTGACCGTTGCCGGTGGAGATGGGCACCTGCACCGGAATGGTCTGCTGCATCGGAAACTGCACCATCTGGGGCATCCCGCCGGCCGGTCGGACTTGCACATTTTGACCTGTGGTGGGGAGATTGAGTTTGTTTGGTTAGCGTTGAGCGAGTGACGAACGAACTTCCTTCACCAAGGGATAATCAAACAAAAAAGCATGCAAAAATGATAGTTTGTAAGAGAACACAAGGAACACAAGCGTGACTGACTGTGTGGTGAAACGATTTAAACAAAAAAAAATGATGAGCGACAATTACCTCCTTCCAGCTTAATGGTAGTTATATTGTTAGGCAAAATGTTCTGAGCGGTAACGGCCGAGTTCGGTATTTGTATGTTGGTACCGGGGATCGTGATGGTCGCCGGTTGAAGCTGCTGAATCTGGGAAGCTTGTTGCGCCTGGACCTGTATCTGCTGCTGCTGCTGTTGCTGTTGTTGCTGGACATTCTGCTGCTGCGCCGTTTGTTGCTGATTCTGCTGTTGAGATTGCGCCTGTTGCTGCTGCTGCTGATTTTGAGCCTGCTGCTGAGCTTGCTGCTGCTGTTGTTGCTGCTGCTGCTGCTGCTGCTGCTGCTGCTGCTGCGCTAGAACATTTGCCGTGCTTGTCGTACCCAGGGGGATTGTTATATTAGTTCCCGGGATAGAAAGCGTAGCCTGACCAGCTGCATGAAAGTACACAGAGAATGCGATCGAATGTTTCGGGTTGGTTACGGGTGTGCGTGCAGTGTTTGAAAATGGTACAACAATTTTTACATCTGGGTGCGGCCAACATGCTGCTGTCCCACTTGAGGACAAAGCGTGAGCTAATGTGTACAGGAAATGAAATGGACAAGGGGAACCACACCACCACTGATTTGACGGAAACGATCAAGTTGGTACGTACCGTTGGGAAGCTGCACTGCTTGGGCCATGTTCTGCAGGAAGTTTCCGGGGATAACTCCGTTGGGCGCCCGTATCAGCTGACCAGACGGGGTTAGGAACGCCTGCTGGCCGTTGATCTGCACCGCCTGGGCGCCGGCGAGCTGGTTGTTCTGGATGCCACCGGGCACGAACAGCGTCTCCTGCCCGTCCACGTTGATCGTCTGCAGCGGCTGAACCATCTGGAACATTCCGTTGGGGTTCTGGATGAGTTGTCCGCCCTGGAGGAACTGCTGGGGCAGTCCCTGCAGGTTCAGGATCTGCGGCTGCTGGATCTGCTGCGGGGACGTGACGAACGTCTTAACCGGAGTTCCCACCGGGGTGGTGTTCGCCGACGTTTGCGCCACCTGCACCGGCGTTCCATCGGCCGTCGTGAGCGTGTTCAGCTGATGCTGGGGCAAGAAGTTCTGCAACTGCTGCAGCGTAATCACCTGAGGCTGCTGTTGCGCGACCTGGGTGAGCTGCTGAACTTGCTGCATTTGGGCCTGGTGTTGCGCCACCGCCGCTTGCTGCTGGGCTTGTTGCTGCTGCTGTTGTTGCTGCTGGCTCTGTTGCTGGGCTTGCGCCTGTTGCTGCTGCTGTTGCTGGGCGGCAGCTACGGCAGAAGCCTGTTGCTGCTGGACAGCTTGTTGGTGTTGCTGCATCTGCTGGGCCTGAAGAAAACGTAAAAATCATCATCAAATCATCAAATTCACCGACGTGCCTTCCGAGATGCAATACTATTAGAAGGACTTTTAGATTTAAAAAAAAAACTTGATACAAACTCACCGCCTGGACCGCCGATTGCTGCTGAGCCTGTTGCTGGGCTTGCTGTTGGGCTTGCTGCTGGGCTTGTTGCTGCTGATGTTGTTGCTGCTGTTGCTGCTGCAACACTTGTTGCGTTGCGCTTTGGGGCTGCGAAGCAGCCATAATTGCCGCGTTGAGTTCATTGCCCTTAAATGTTGATGTTTCGTTAGTTATTTTAATAAAATTTGACTATTCTCCAAATTACAATAGCAAAAATGATAATGAAGGAATGTAAACCCAAGTGTTAGTGAATGAAACAAAACTAAACCTCCACATGAAAACCAAAAATTTTAAAATGAAATCAAGGACATTGGAACCGACCTGCAATCCCTGGGCCTGCAGCTGGGCCACTACGGAGGCACTGACGACTCGAATCTCTTGGCCGGGCGCTAGGTTCGCGCCCTGAGATGAGTCCATCGGTTGGGGGGCGGGAGTTCAGTACCCGCGCTTAACTTTAAACTTGGTTCGCTAGATTTTGTTTCACTTGTTTTCACGTAGCTTGCGCGAGGACACACGAAGTCATTTTAGAGGGGGTTTTGTTTAGTTCTAACGCTAGTTTTCGGATTCGTTGTTCCGACCAGTCTCACTGTTTACGTTTGTTTTATACTTTTTTTCGCAAAATTGATTTATTCCACTGGTGATGGAGATTCTTCGACTAAGGTTCACTAGAAGGGATGGGAAAGGAACAGAGAAGGAACAAAGTCATTAGAACATGATAATTAGAGTTAAAATTCATGAACAATCCGGGTAACAATATTATTCAAAGTGACGCAAATTTCAATTCGCAATCTTTCTTACAGAATCAATAAACCGACCAATTTAAGAATACAAAAAATAATGAATTAAAATATCAGATTTAGAAAAACCTCCAAATCCACAACAAAATTTTCAATTTTATTCAACATAACGAGAGATAATCTAAATAAACTCAAGAGTGACTACCTCATTGAGACATTTTTTATAGTAACGATTAAACGACAATAACATATTTTTAATCTCTCATGGTTTAAATATATTTTCAAAGAAATAAGTCAATCAACAAAATATTAAAAATTGTAATTTTTAATAATATTTTTTGTAATTTTTTTAACTGGATCTAAAATATAAAAGATAACTCAATATATTATTTCTCACTGAGATTTTGATATCATCAAATCAGTTATTTACGAAAGTAGGGGAAATAACCTATTTTAAGCCTAATAAGCGGTCGTGTTTGAATGATGCTGGATAATCTGGAGTGTTCCTTGGAATTTACTGAAACCAAGTACATCAACGAGTAGAGCAACTTTTTGGAAACATTTCTGTTTATTTTCACATTTGCTAAAATTTCTTCTATTCCTATTACAAGCATTTTAAAAAAATATTTCACAAATGTTTTCTAATCAGACAAATTGCATTGTGCCATGCCCATTTTTTTTTTCAGCTTTTTGGTCTGCTTAGTGCTACAATATGTGATTAAACTTTAAGCGAACACTCGCAAAAAGTAGCGTTCATAGAGAAAGTTTCCTGGCATCACTGGCTCACTCCAACAAGCGCTGCTGGTGGTGTTGGTGGTCACCAGCCTGATGGCAAGATTGTCAAATTGTATGTATGGGCCGCGATACTCACATTGGTTGGACCGTGGACCCCGCTATTTGGTCGCTTTACCCCTCTGACGCTAAATATAGGGTAAAAGAGCCAGCAAATGTGCAATTGAAAAAAAGTTTTTTTTGTGAAAAAATATTTCAAATTGTGTTTTTGATGAATAATTTTGAATATGTTTTGTCGAAAAAAAAATAGAAAAAATAAAATACTATCCAGCCTTTTGAGGACGAAATCAATCGTTCACATTTTTTAATGTTAACTTTATTAACATATTTTAGTGTTAAATGAGGTTAAATGTCAATATTCCAAGAAGATAATGTACAGCTTGTGACGATAAACTACGTTTCCTTTACTTGGAAATCGTATCCAGAAGGAAAACGATCACCAGCTATGTTGGTCCGCACCGGGTTCTGAACTCCCATTTGCGAGGCGGAAGCCTTACCGCATGGCTCGGTCTTAACAAAAAAAAATAACTAGACAATAAATAACAATTTCAAATTACAAACCTAAATATTAAATAAACTTATTAAAAATTTACTTATAAATGGCCTGTATACCCTATTTTGTGCAACCAGTTTATGGAGCATTCAACCTATATGGACTGTCAAAAGTGAGGTTCACTTTTTGACAAGCTTGCCACCAGTCTGGTGGTCACCCTTTGTTCTTTATTTCTGGGGTTTTTTTTTTTAGACCCAATAGAGCTATCTTCGTGCGCATGTATTGCGTGTACGTACACGATGGATTTTTAGGTTAAAATTTGTGGTCGCCAGCAAAAACAAATGGTAAGCTAATGTGTGTGAGATCGGACTTAGATAACTCTATAAGTCTTTCTAGTCAGAAATTTACCAATACATTCAAAGTATGTTTACATGACAGCTGGACGTTTGTTTGCATCAGGTTTCCTATCTCTTTCTAGCAAAAAAAAATTGTCAGGCGACTTCTAGCTGGTTTTTTGTTGACTGACTGCCCGATATGTCAGCGAACATACTTCGCAGGGCTGTGACAGCTACAGCTCGATCATTGTTTGCGTCAGGACACTGTGACGAGGAGTTCGTCATTTTTGAGTTAAATTATATTTTTTCACTGGGCCTAGAAAGCCTTATAAACCAAATTTTCAGTTTTTGCTTTTTGGGTGTTTTTTTTTGAAACCAGAAGCCGATTTGTTTGCATCAGGATTCTGCCTTCTCTTTCTCGCAAAAGTAGTTTATCATGCGACTTTTTATTTACTGACCGCCTGATGTCAGCCAACATATTTAGCAGGGACATTGACAGCTCTTTGTTTGCATCACGACACTCTGACGTTCTTCATTTTTGAATTAAATCATAATTGTTTCACTGGACCTATAAAGCATAATTTCAAAGTTCGATAGGAAAAAGAAAAAAAATCTGATCATTTAAAAAGAAAAAAAAACTTAGAATGTGCCAAAATACCAAAACATTCGAAAAAAATATAAAGCCAAATACATTTTGTTTACCAAATTTTGATGTTACCGATCTTATTGAAATTTTCACCGATCTTTACCGATCTGTTAACGATCGGAATCGGTAAACAAAAATGTCAATATTATACACTGCTAAAATAAAGTGTTTTAATTTTAAATTAAATACAAAAGAAAATTGAATAACTGAAAATAATGTATAAAAAATCAAACTTTTAAAAACTTGTTAAGCGATTGTTCTTCTCATGAAGCATTCAATTGCGTGGTCATTCGTGCCATCAACAGCTACCGTAAACCGGGTGACTTTGATAGGATTTCAATTTGTTTTTAGAATATTTTCCAACAGGTAAGGTTTTTCTCAAGATTATTATTTTTAAAACATGTACTGGGGTAGGCCACACAAAGTCCATGCACTATTTTGGAAAAAAAAGTTTTTTCAATAGTGTTTAGAAAAAAAGTTACTTTAAAAATTCTTAGTTTTAATTCCGGGGTGACTTTGATAGTCAAAGTTTTTCTTGTTAAAATCATATTTAAGATGTTCAAACTTTATTTGTACGTTAAATGTATCATTACTAATGTAGCTGATATAGTTTGCAAGAAAAAAAATCAATGTTTATGTTAAGTTAACTAAGTTTATAAGCTTTTTAACAAAATACATATAAATTTCAGGTAAAATTGTTAAAAAGTCGGAATTTTGCCTGAAATTTGTTAAAACTTGTTTTGTTTATACAATTATCGATTTATATTGCATTTTATACTGAATTCGAAGCACGAATCACAAGTTTTCACATTTTACATGAAATTTGTTCAACTGAATTTGATTTTTTTTAATTGTGTTTCAAAAACACATATTATTTATTATTTACAAACTTATTTAACCTTCTCCTAGTGGAAAATTGTCCAAAGAATCCGAAAATGCATTCCGTTTTCCGATTAAAAATCATGTTCATTGAGAAAATCATGACACTTTAAGAAGTTTAAAATAGTGACTTACATCAACATTTTCTTAACTATAGTTAACTAACTTTATAAACCTTTCAAAAATTTATGAAAAGTTCTTCTTGAAGTACTTTGAACACTTCTCTACCACGGTCAGTATGTTTCTGAACCATTCCTTACGTATTTTAATTGTACTCTTCATTCGCAAACCTATCAAAGTCACCCCGGCTATCAAAGTCACCCCGTTTTACGGTACTTCGAAAAGAGCACGTGCAAATGAAATTCCGTCAATGCCGTTCGTTGCACTTCTCGCGCTTTGTTTACCTTCATTAAAATTCTAAAACGCTCTGAGACGCACCGGCGTCTGTACACAAAAACACGTGGTCAAGCTCTCCTTCTCCCTCTGCAGCAGCCCGATAAAAGGGGACAATTTTCCCGGTCCCACCCCAAAATTATCCCCTTCCGGCTGTCAGCAGGAGAGCTTCGCAAAGGGGGAATGAGAATGAGTGGGAGTAAAAGAGTGAAGGAGACGGAATGATCTCGAGAGAATGAGAAGGAAAAGTGCGTAAATTTAATTGTAGTTTTTCAATCATCAAAAATGTTGTTTTGGCATGAAATTGCTTTTTCATATTTTAACATTTTTAGTGATTTATTTTTTGGGTAACCCTTTCCAAACAAAAGAAAATGCTGAGAACGAAGATTCAAAACAAACCATCAAACAAGCCGAGCGCAACACTGTGTGCGTGTGGGCTGGCTCAAGAAAGGGACGCACGATGCGGTCGGGAGAGCCTGAGAGGGAAGTTCTCTCTTGCGTTCGGTCGAGAGAGCGCCCGACTTTGGCAACACCCTGTGAAAGAGCAGTTACGGTTCGTAAAGCAGGAGGCGGGGATAAAGTATTGCACTTGCAGGCAGACGAGTACGCGGCGGCAACATTCGACGAGTCATGTATGAGCTTGAACCGAGTTTGCGATTTAGATGGATTTCTGGACTAAATTAGCGGGATTTGATGATTTGAACTCGAATTTTTAAGGGCTTCAAGGCTCGTTTTAGCTTGCGTTTTGTTTGCTGTATGAAATTTCGTAAAGATTGTGTTTTCTGCAGTAAATTCACATTTTTCTTCCACGGCAAACCAACATGGCGGCGGCTAAGTTGGCCACGATATTCAATTTGTAATCCACAACGATCCGGGCCCAATCCTAGCAATCTACCATACTTCTAGCAATCAGAACACCACAATCACCATTTGGAGGCCGACTTTGGAGTCGGTTCGAGCGCCGGACGGGCGTTTGATGCCCAATTTTGCAATCGTCGCACGGTTCGTACCACTTTTAAATTAGAGCGAGACACAAACTGACACACACTTCTGGGCCTGACTGGCATTGGTGGCGGCACAGCCAGAGAGAGAGAGAGACCCACCCCGAGAGCCCCCGCCCAGAGGAGGGTAAATACGAAACACCCACCGAAAAGTTGCGGATTTTCATTCGAAACCGAGCCTCAATCAAAACGCTGTCAGTCGAGACGACCGACACTCTATAATCACAACAAAGCTTCTCAGACCGGGACCTACCTTCGGTGGAACCGGATCATCGGCCGGTTCCTGGTTCGCGGACTCCATCGTGACTATCCTCTTTTTACACTGGTTCGTACGAGTCAACTCATCACAGTGGGCAACGTCGCCCGTCTAAAAGCAGTTATTCACCAGATTCCTGTCGGTACTCGGTACAGTACGGTTTCCCATTTGCCCGTAATCCGTCCAAGTCGGTACCGCACACAAGTGAGAATATAAGATCTCCCTCCTCTCGTGTGTGTGAGTGTGGCCTCCGGATCTTCTTTTTTCCGGGACAAGCCACGGCCAAATCCGTCTCACCGGGAACACTAAACCCCGCGATTCAACCCCCGATTATTCCACTATCCGCCCACCGTGTAGGCTTCGTTGGTCACCACTTTATACCACTTTTGACAGCTAACGCGCGCGATAGATCACTAACTTTTTTTGCGGAGAAAGAAAGAAAGACCGTCTCCGATGACGACTCTTTGCGTGAAGGTGTGTGGCCTATTCTGTGGCTTGTCTGCCTCTCAAACGCACAGGGGACGCGCAAAGGCCAGCTTGAGAGCAAGAGAGAGCGGCAAAGAGAGCAAACGAGAGAGGGAGCAATCAAGTTCCTCCGCCTTTCACGCATACACGCACGGGGTCGAGGAGGCAGAGGAAAATACGGTAGGATAAAATAATTTTTACCTTCAGATTGGTAAAAATCATGTTTTATATGATAAATAAATTAAAACAAGAAAAAATCAGATGATAAAAATTTAAATTAAAAAAGAATCCATTTCAAAACATTAAATTCCATTTGGTGCCCGACCCTATGGCACACAAAAATAGGTTAATGTTGCTCACCCTGAAGCATACAGCGCGTATAGAGAGCATAAAACGGATAGCTTTTGTTGATGAAGGAAGAGGGAGAGAGAACCAAAAATGTTGATCGGTAGGTGGTATTTTCCAACGGTGCACCCTGCACAAAAGCAGAACCTTAGCAGTTAAATTTGGAGGCAGGGAAAGCAATTTTCCCTGTTTCGAAACGTTAGTTTCTCATGCGCCGACTAGCTGAATCGTTAACATGACTTGCTCTTTTTGGTCGTTCCACGTTCCACGAATTTCATACAAGTTATTAATTAAATCTAAAGTTTTTTTTAAGGTTCGATAATGTATTGTGTTTTACATGTTTATAGGACCTTTAAAAAACTCTAGAAATAAAACATTTGATTGCCGAAGTTACAGAAATGTACAATTAATTGCAAACTATTCGATTATATTTCACAACTTTTTTATAAACAATTATGATACTTTTTTAATATTTTTATAATAAGGGTTTCTAGGCCCAGTAAAAAAAAAATATCTCGAAAATATCGAACTCCTCGCGCTGTGGCACACTGTGGTTCTGATGCAAACAAAGATCAAACACGAGCTGTCACTGTCCCTGCGAAATATGTTAGCTGTCATCGGGCGATAGGCCTTTAAAAACCCAGCTATAAGTGGCATGACAAAAAAAAACTTTTGAAGTAGAAAGAGAAAGCAGATCTGAGACCCAACTTTAGTCAAATTTGAACGGTTAAGTGCCTATCAACCAAATACTTTTCGAAAATTTAAAGTTGGTTAAAGATGCATGCATTTGTGGATTAAGGCGATATTGGTCTTAGAAGGTAATTTCAGACCAATTTGAATTTTTCATGTTAAGTTTTGCGAATCACAATACTTTTCAAATAAATTATTTTCTGATTCTTCTCACGTTTTGAAGGTGTTTCTCACAACTACTGCTGCACGCGAGAGAGTCATCTCTCGTGTTCTTCCGTCTCTTTTCTTCCTGAGCCATGCAACTATGTGTGTGAAAACATCAAACGAAATCAAAACGAGGGGTTGGGATCGCCGAGGGGGAACGAGTCCCGGTCCCTCGAGAGCATAGAAAAGGCGTCAACCCTGTTGCCACGTTTTCCCGGTCGTTCCAGGTCGGGCTCTGGCAGCAGCATAAAAAGGAAGGACAAGGAACGCTTCGCACTCGGGGTAGGCCTTGGTGGGAAATTATTTATTTTTTTATTATGACATTTGCCGCCTTTATAGGACTTTCTCTTTCACTCTGGTTTGATAATTTAGCGGGTAATTGAAGGCTCTTGCCTTGCACACTGGCAGGATGGTTTGCAGTTAGGGACTCCCCTTAACATGAGCTGGTCTTCTCGCTTCCACCCCCACCAAAAAAGTTACGCACGGAAAAGGGGTTGTCCAGTCGGGTCTACCGCTTAAATTTATAATTTCCAGAATTATTTTTTTAAGGGTCTTAGGTATAAACAAAATTTCATTTATTTTTTTTTTTGCTTTTTTTGTGTTTTTAAAGCCGCCACAAAAAGCAAACAAATAAAAAAATGTTTATAGGATCTTTAAAAAAATCCAGATTTATAGCGAATCTCAAAAGGTTTCTTGCTTTAAAAAGATTCATAAAAATCAGTTAACCGTTATTGGATTGGTTAAAAACACATAAATTATATCTAGAGTTCAAAAAAAGTACTATAAGCTATTGTGTTTCATAAGTTTAAAGGACTTTTTCAAAATAAAAACTCTAGAATATAATTTCTATTCACATTGAAAAAAAAATTTAATTCAGCTGTTTAATATGCTCCTAAATTTAACCTGAACGATGTTGTAAAATCGACCAACAAATTAGTTTAAATATTTTTATTATAACGAATTTCATACAAATTAGGCCAGTGAAAATTTCATTCTGGTACACAATGCCCACATTTTTTGAACATTGTTCAAACAAAATAGTGGCTTTGCGATGAAGGGATGGATAGATGCATTTTTATATAAACTTAATTCATGAAATCATCTATTTTTTCAGAATTAAATTCACAAAAAAAAACACTCAACTTTTTCAATAAAATAGTTTTTAAGTCAATCCGAGATTTTAATTTTTAATTTTCCTTTTTACGCTGTATTGAATAAAGTCAAATCCTGAAATCTTGAATTTTGTTCAAACACAACACAAAAAAATAATTCACGTTTTTATTTCAACTGCATAATGGTTGGTGGGGGGGGCAAAAAAGAGCGAGCCGCTCAAAGAGCCGGTTCACTGAAAAGAGCGAATGAACCATGGCTCACAAAAAAAGAACCACGGTTCTTTTTTAACTTCGGTCTTTCTAAAGAACCGTTCCAAGATTAAAGGATTTGTGCACTTGTTATCAGTATAATTTATTGAACTTCGTACAAAAAGTAGCATAAAATTTACATTTGATAGTTGAAAATGCAATTCCAAATTGAAATATAATGGCTTGTAAAAAATATTCCGAAAATATCATTGCTGCCAAACAACACTCAAAAAACATTTGAATTCATTTTCAGTTTCCTACTTGTCTTTGAAATTTCAAAAGAAAATGATTTTCGACACAAAATGAAAAAAAAGTCATTGTATAACTAATTGTTTGATTGCCTTTAAAATTACAAAAACGGATTTTCTCAAAATTTTATCGCTGCCATTTTGGCCGCCAGTTTGGATTAAAAATATCTAAATAATCTAAATGATTCAATTATCTGAAGATTACATGTGATTTTTTTTTTTAGGCCTCTGGATAATCATCGAGTCTGGACTGTAGAACGTATGTCATCATAGAATTTTAATGGCAGATAATTTAAATTCAGGCACGATGAAAACGAAAAAAAACTGGTAAAGTATTTTTTCAAACAAAACAGTCAAACTCGAAAGATGATAATCAGAAGCTGTAGAATAGACTCATCAGCATCAGAACAATATGACCCCCTATAACAAAAATTTTGAGTTGTCCGAATTAATATCTAACACTTTTCCCAAGGCATCGGCTCGATTACAAAATCCGTTTTCTAGAAACATTTTATAGCTTCCGAAATTTGCTTGAAGATTTTTTACGGACGATGCAATATTACAAAATACTTTCTATTTGCGTTGAGGTGTGACATTGTAAAATAGTAGTTTATGCAACAAGTTGCAAAAAGAGGATTTTTTCAGCACGAGTCGTACATTTATCCAACGAGGTTTACCGAGTTGGATAAATACGACAAGTGCTGAAAAAATCAAGTTTTACAACGAGTTCCATACAACATTTTTTGCAATTCCGAAAATACCATTGAGTGAAATTTTAAGTCGAATTTTCATGTATTTTGCCTATAAAACGTTTAAATCAAAAAAAATGTTGAAAAGTGTTACTTTTCGAAACAAGTGCTGAAAAGTTCAACTTTTCAGCACCCATTTCAGTGCTGAAAAGTAGAACTTTTCAGCATTTATTTTGAAAAGTGTTGCTATTCGATTCTGTTATTATTGGTACAGAAAAGTAGGCTATTTCGTCGTTCAAGAATGACAGGAAAAGTAAGTAGTTTCACGACGGAATTGCAAAAAATATATTTGCAGTAAATTTGTTCAATTGTAGAGAATAATGTTTGTTTGTGTGTTTGTTTTTTTTTTCCTGCCTTCAATATAATATTTTTATCTTTTTTGACCATTCATTTATTGTGTATCGCATAGTTTTAATCCTTTGGGCAGAGTTTCGTAATTATATCTGTTTTTTTTCGGACTGAAAGAAAACACGATCGGTTCTTATTTTAGATTTATTTATTTTTTAACATTCTGGTATACCAATAAACATCAAGAGTTGATCAAAAAATGTGTCAATACAAAGTTTTTGATTTCATTTCCACAAAATTTTCATTCCGCTTCCAGCACATCTTGATGAGTTCGTTTCTAAACAATCAATGATTAAAATAAGCATTCAATAACAGTGTTTTGACTTTCACAATAACAATTTAAAATGTATAACTTTACAGGGCTTAATCGAACATCTCCAACAGTCCTTTGACGGAGAGCAAGCGCATCACGTGTTTTGTTTAGGCTTATCGCGATTTTTTGTTTCTTTTATAACGTTACCATACTTTGTGTCTTTTCGAAAATTATTCGTTTACATGCGGGTTTACTTCGCGTTTCTGCTGCTGTACCGGTGACGATGATTTCAATAAATTATGTTTGCATCCTTAAAAAATATTTGTGAATTGGCGGGACTTCCTCAGCTTAACAATACCTGAAATTGTGAAACAGCATTAGAGTTGAGTTCTAGCACAAGGTCGTAACAATCGACAAAGTTTGACGCACGTGAACACACAAAACGGAAACGAATTAAATAATAAAGGACTCAAAAACGAAAGTTAGTAAGAGCACAACACTTTAATTAGAAATTTCAGAGTAACGATCCAATTGTAAAACAAACAGAAAAACATCAGGAATACCGCTCGAAGAGAACAAACCAAATAATAAGATAAGCCAAAAGTTTAAGTCAGCAAATTCCGTAGAATTTGGCTTTGAATTTACCTATCCTATTGAACGAGTCGTACAAAACGTCCATTCTCCGACGAAAGTGCGAGATTCGATCATCTCCGGATCCGTAAGATCGACTTTCGTACTCGGCACAAAAAAACAACAGTTAAATTATGTACATCGACAGAGAGGAAACAACGGGGACAGAAATCCGCATGCAATCCGCCGAACAGGTCCTTCGAAAGAGTGGATCGATTTCTGTGGTGTGATGTGGAGTGTTGTGGTGGGAGAAATGTTTGGTTTTAGGTTGACAACAACGAGCGAGCAACGGTTGAGATCGTTGCACCACGTGCATGCTTTAGTTTACTTTCTTCTTCTGTTGACCTGGAAAGAGCAGAGAAGAGCACGTGTTTAAGGGGGGCCGTTCCGGTCACCAATTACCTGCGCAGTTGATCAACGAGCTCGCAAGTGTGATGATCAGCAGCGGACAAGTGTGCGGAAGCAAAGAAGGGTTTTACAGACCACCACCGGAACGGTCCACGGTGATCTGCTTCCGGAGTCGTTCCTGCTCTTTGCGGATCTCCTCCTGCTCGGCGACGGCCGCGAAGCGCGAGTGCGAAATGTTTCCGGACTTGATGGCGGACATCATCTGGAAAACATGTTAGTGTAAGATCGAGTATCTGGAATTGTGAGAAGTGATCTTGATTGCGTTACCTGAAGGTACTCATCCAGCTCAACCTGACCGTTCATGTTGGTATCGATTTCACGCAGAATGTCGTGAAGCTCCTCACCGCTGACCTCGGCATCTCCAAAGGCCTGAAAAGAAAAGATCATTGGGATAACTTGATCGATTCCGAATCATACGATCAGCTGATCTACCTTCATGGCACGCTTAATATCGGTGATCGAGACGTAGCCCTTCTTATCCTTGTCGATCGTTTCGAAGCGTTTCGTGTACGTGTCGACCTCGGACTTGGACAAATTGACCGGAATCTTTTCCTTGAGCTGACGGTTGACCTGTTGACCCATCTGCGTCTGCAGGAAGTGCTCGCAAGCCGCAATTTGTTTCTCCTTTTCCTCCTTGGACCACTTGAGCTCTTCGGCCATAATGTCGGCAACCATTGGAAGGGCCTCGCTGGCAGCCTGCACGTTCAGGAAGGACAACCGCAGTCTACGGGCAACCATATCAACCAGGGTGCAAGCATATTCACGAATTCCGTACCGCACTTCAGCATCAATGTAGGGGAACTCAGGGTGCAGCTTCTTGCCAATGATGGGCCATCTCTTGCCGGTAAGGGCGGCCATCTTGGCAACCGCAAAGGCACGATCACCGTACGAGATGGCCAAGTGCTTGGCGACCTCGACTTCCAGGCCCAAATCTTGCACCAAGCGGATGTACATGGTTGGGGTCCAGCCCTGGGCGCCCTCGATCCACAAACCGTCGGTAACGCACTCACGTTCCGGTTCCAGTTTGCAAGCCTTGATGGCAGCATCAATCGTATGTTCAGCCATCGCACGGAACGTGGTCCACTTTCCACCGGCAATCGTGATCAGCTTGGACTCACTCACGTGCACAATGTGGTTACGGGCCAACGACTTGGTATCACCCTTGTTAGGATCCTGAACCAGCGGTCTGATGCCACTCCAAGCCGACAGCACATCACCACGACGGACATCAACGTCCTTGTTGAGATAGTTCTTGATCTCACTGAGAATGAACTGAATCTCATCCTCACTGGGCATTGGGCTGCGCGTAACTTCACACGGAGCATCCGTAGTGCCGGCAATAGTACCGTTCAACCATGGCAAGAAGAAGATCACACGACCATCGGAGGTCGCCGGATCCAGCAAGCCCATCTGCTGCGGGCTGTAGTAACCAGGCAGCACAATGTGCACACCCGAGCTGGGACAACAGATCGTCTTGACCGTCGGGTTGTCCATCTTACGGATCGAGTCCGTAAACGGACCAGTTGCGTTGATAACGCACTTGGCCTTAATGGTCCACTCCTTCTTGGAGATATTATCGCGAACCTTGGCTCCACACAGAATGTCCTTTCCACCCTCAGGATCCTTCTTCTTCAGCAACTCCAACACCTCCACGTGGTTGGTGATCGCGGCTCCGTGACGAGCAGCCGTCAACGATACGGCCAAACACATCCGAGCATCGTCCTGTTGGCCGTCGTAATACACGATCGCACCGCACAACTTGTCACCACGCAACATCGGGAACAACTCCAAGGCGTCCTCTCGCGACAGGTAATACGAAGTCTTGACGTTACGATCACCCGCTACCAGATCGTACGCCTTGATACCGACCCAAAAGTACGGAATCTGCCACCACGTGTAAACCGGCAGCATGATCGGCAGCGGTCGCGTCAGGTGAGGCGCCGACCGCAGCATGGAAGCACGCTCGTGCAACGCTTCCTTCACCATCCGGTACTGCTCAATGTCCAGCCCCATGATGGCATTCTGCAGGTACCGAACGCCACCGTGGATCAGCTTGGTCGACTTGGACGAAGTTCCACTAGCGAAGTCGTCCGCCTCAACCAGGGCCGTCTTGAGACCACGTGTGACCGCATCCAGGGCACAACCGGCACCCGTGGCACCCCCACCGATGATCAGCACGTCGAACTCCTCACCCGACTGCAGCGTCTTGACCTGCTCCGATCGCGACGGGAGAGTTCGCTTGCGACGGATTCGCTGCATCTCCTCCATTTGAACCTGCGTGAAACAGAGAGGTTACTCCAAAAACTGTTTCAACCGATCCAAGTCTCGCGCTACTTACATGGTGTGGCGAGACGTCGCTGACACGGAGGGCGTACGTGGACAGAGCGGCACCGATCGCGACGCCGGCGGCCGTAATGCCCAGTTTTCTCAGACGCGATGCCATGGTCTATGCGGTATCTGGAAGTAATGGAAAAAAAGTACTACATCAACACCTGCTAGTGACCTCCAGTTGTTTCGTGTGGCATGCGTCCACAACAATTGAAACAAAAAACTTGGTGTCTGTAGAACAGTACAAGATCACCAATACAACTTGCTCAGTAAGATTGCTAATGCGATTCAGTGGTTCTCTCATTCGAAAAAAAAAATCTAATTTGATTTGGATGAAACATTGTCCATACATTATTTCTTAAATCAGTAGAAGCTATTCTGCATTTTTTTTTTTTTTTTTTCATGCAAGTCTCCATTCAATTTTGGGGGCTGGTCATATAACATGGGTACACAAAATCTGTATCTAGAAAAGGGATTTCCTAATCGAGTTGGTATCTTTGGCAAAGTTGAAGATTATAATTAAGACTGTTCAAAATTAAGCATAAGCATAAGCATAATGCTACACCGTTATTGACCAGGACCTCCAGAAGTTATATCCACGAGCCGTTGAAGATAAGTGAGTGCTATCTTTCCTCGCTTCGCAGCTTCTCAAAGGCCCCTATCATGCTGATCAATACCGGTGCCGGCCACGACCAGTGGTAGAGTCACGGGGAAGTGGATGGGAATGTTAGTCCGATACTTGAGTTGTTCAACATTTCAAAGTGTAATTTTTGAAAAATATTGAAATCTGTGGTCGAAAACATTTAATAACATTTCAATTATTCTCAAAAATCAAAATCAAACCATCCACATTAACGACCCCCGGGTCTTTTGTGGTCTCTATTGCAAGTTTCTGCTCGAACCTAGGAGTCCGAAGGCTTGAATGAGGAGAGCACCCAAAACCTCTTTCTACTCCAAGGATCCTTCCACCCCAGTGTTTGAACTGACGACCTTCGGATTGAGAGTCCAACCGCCGCCAGCGATTCCACCGGAGTAGGCTTGGTTTGGTGTGTTGTTTGTTCTTATGGCATGGAGACGACTCCTACACTTAACGGCCTAACAACCAAGGCCGGGGCCGACATTTTACTTCCTCATCCGATGGAAGGTTGCAGCAGATGGGAATCGAACCCAGAATCATCCGCTTACAAAGCGGACAGCGTAACCATTCGGCCACGCACCGCCACCTTTTCCAATTATTCTACAAATAGTTAATTTCTCATTTCTAGATCTAGATCTGCATATGACGGATAGGTTGTTTTGAAAATTTTATTAGTCTGTTGTAAAGATCAGAAAATTAAAAAAAAAAATATTTTTTTTCATTGCCAATCGAACAATAGTATCAGAGAAACCCTAAACCAAGGGTAAGATTAAAAACACGCTTAAAAGCCATTTCTGATCACTTTTTTTATTTTAAATTTAAAAAAAAAATATAAATATTGAAATAACAATCCATAGTTTCAACATTTGCAAGGAAAACGTGTTATGAAATGCATTTTACACTAGTACAGCTGTTTTGCAATCATTAGTTTTCAAAAAAATAAGATTTGACGAAAACAAAAATTTTAGCAAAACAAAAACTTTTTGCGTTAATAAACATCGAAAATTTTCAAAAGTTACTATGATTTTTAAATCAACCCAAATATGCTTAAAATGATTCTAAACGCAGGGGAATGCTTTTTAAATTGAGCTGATTTCACTTAAAGTTAAATTGAATTATTGAAGGTTTTTAAAAAAATATTTCTTTTGCCGCCCGATTTTTCGGGCCAACTTCGAAGGAGGGGGGGGGGGAACAAAAACATTAAATAAATTTTGTACCAGCCTTATTGAAACTGAATTTAACAATATCTTCAGATTTACTTCAGTAGAATAACATTTTTAGTAGTTTTAGGAATTTACAAAACAAGTGTAAATTTGTATTGTTATTGAAACTAAATATATTCAAATTTACTTCAGTAAAACAAATTTTTTAGTAAATTTAGATTTTCTTTGAATTATGCTTCATAATTGGTTTTGGTGGTATCACAAATGGATATTTTTTATTTAAAAAACAAATAAACTTGAATCAAATTTAAAAATTCTGATTTCTTCATTTATATATTTTTTTGTAAAGGTTAAAATGGCCGATGCAAATATTTAAAATAGTTATTATCACTCAGCTTTGCCGGAGATCGAAGGGAGAAGGGGGGTCAACAAAATAAAAAAAACTAAAAATTGAAATAACAAGCCATGGTCTCATTATTTGAACAAAAAAATGTTTTAAAATGCATTTAACAGTAGAGAGTTCTCCACCAAAACCGGAAATTGATTTTACTTGTATTTTTTTATTTGGTTCAAACTTTGTCCAAAAAAGCTATTGTGTGTCATTAGTTCACCCAATTTCGGCAGTTGTCCTTACAAAAATGGTAGGTACGTAAATATTCGAAAATCTGCAACTTTTGAATGCATTTTCTGATCTATCTGGTGTCTTGTGCAAAGTTGTAGGTATTGTTGAGGAATTTCCAGAAAAAATAATAACATGTAAAAAATCCCGATTTTTTATTTAACTGTTTTTCACTTTAAGTTTCCCAAAATACATATGTTTTTTTTTATTTTCGAGATTTTTTGATATGTTTTATTCAAATATACTTAGAATTTAAAAAAAAATCCATGTACAGTACCACAACATTTTTTTTTCGCTTAAAATTTTGTTTTCATCAAATTAAACATTTATTGAAAACTAATGATTTCAAAACAACTAAACTAGGCTCAAACTTTGTGGGGTCTTCCAATGATCAAAGAAAATGCATTTTAAATTGATTTCAGATGATTGCACTTGCATTTTGTACATTTTTGTAGGAAATTTTCTCAGCATTTTAAAAGTGCAAATCTCATTTAGCATTGGAGCAATTCTCTAGGATTTCGGTCATTCGATTTTTTTTGTATTTTTTAATCCGGCTGAAACTTTTTTGGTGCCTTCGGTATGCCCAAAGAAGCCATTTTGCATCATTAGTTTGTCCATATAATTTTCCATACAAATTTGGCAGCTGTCCATACAAAAATGATGTATGAAAATTCAAAAATTTGTATCTTTTGAAGGAATTTTTTGATCGATTTGGTGTCTTGGGTAAAGTTGTAGGTATGGATATGGACTACACTGGAAAAAAATGATACACGGTAAAAAAAATTGGTGATTTTTTTATTTAACTTTTTATCACCAAAACTTGATTTGCAAAAAAACACTATTTTTAATTTTTTTCATTTTTTGATATGTTTTAGAGGACATAAAATGCCAACTTTTCAGAAATTTCCAGGTTGTGCAAAAAATCATTGAGCGAGTTATGAATTTTTGAATCAATACCAATCGAAATATTGGTCGCAAAAATTTTTCAACTTCATTTTTCGATGTAAAATCAAATTTGCAATCAAAAAGTACTTTAGTGAAATTTTGATAAAGTGCACCGTTTTCATGTTAAATCCATTTTTAGGTGACTTTTTCGAAAATAGTCGCAGTTTTTCATTTTTTTAAATTAGTGCACATGTTTGCCCACTTTTGAAAAAAATATTTTTGAAAAGCTGAGAAAATTCTCTATATTTTGCTTTTTCAGACTCTGTTGATACGACCTTTAGTTGCTGGGTATTGCAATGCAAAGGTTTAAAAACAGGAAAATTGATGTTTTCTAAGTCTCATCCAAACAGTCCACAATTTTTTACTGTCTATATCTCAGCAACTAATGGTCCAATTTTCAATGTTAATATATGAAAAATTTGTAAAATTTTCCGATATTTTTGATAACAATATTTTCAAAATTTTCAAATCAAGAGTAACATTTCAAAAAGCCAAACATTCAATATTACGCCCTTTTAAAATGTTAGTCTTGATTTGAAAATTTTGAAAATATTGTTTTCGGAAAGATCGGAAAATTTTACAATTTTTTTCATATATTAACATTGAAAATCGGACCATTAGTTGCTGAGATATCGACATTGAAAAATGGTGGGCTGTTTGGGTTAGACTTAGAAAACATCAATTTTCCTGTTTTTAAACCTTTGCATTGCAATATCTCAGCAACTAAAGGTCGTATCAACAAAGTCTCAAGAAGCAAAATATAGAGAATTTTCTCAGCATTTCAAAAATATTTTTTTCAAAAGTGGGCAAACATGTGCACTAATTTAAAAAAATGAAAAACTGCGACTATTTTCAAAAAAGTCACCTAAAAATGGATTTAACATGAAAACGGTGCACTTTATCAAAATTTCACCAAAGTACTTTTTGATTGCAAATTTGATTTTACATCGAAAAATGAAGTTGAAAAATTTTTGCGATCAATATTTCGGAGTTCAATTTGTTGGGTGGTGACGCGCGGTCAATTATGTGGCATTGTGTGTGAAAAGAAAAGAATTTTATTTCGTGTTTCATCCTGGTTGGCTTGCCCACAAGCAGAAGAAAATCAGTTCAATTAGTTGGGTGGTGATGCGCGATCAATTATGTGGCATTGTGTGTGAAAAGAAAAGAATTTTATTTCGTGTTTCATCCTGGTTGGCTTGCCCACAAGCAGAAGAAAATCAGTTCAATTTGTTGGGTGGTGACGCGCGGTCAATTATGTGGCATTGTGTGTGAAAAGAAAAGAATGTTATTTCGTGTTTCATCCTGGTTGGCTTGCCCACAAGCAGAAGAAAATCAGTTCAATTAGTTGGGTGGTGATGCGCGGTCAATTATGTGGCATTGTGTGTGAAAAGAAAAGAATTTTATTTCGTGTTTCATCCTGGTTGGCTTGCCCACAAGCAGAAGAAAATCAGTTCAATTAGTTGGGTGGTGACGCGCGGTCAATTATGTGGCATTGTGTGTGAAAAGAAAAGAATTTTATTTCGTGTTTCATCCTGATTGGTTTGCTCAAGTCCTTCCTATATCATCGTTGATCGGGAGGCACGACGTCGTGTGAATTGTTGCATTAAAATAAGTTTAAGTATTACTGTAAATGACTGTAAAAAAGTCCTTCCTATATCATCAATGTCGTCTGGGTAATCGTGATGAAAAATTACATTTATTCAGTATTTAAATAGCTGTGCGCGAGTGTTTTGGTGTGCTAATTAGAAAGACCTTCCCATAGCATCGTTGCTCGGAAGGCTCGCCGACGGGTTTGTTATGAAAGTCCTCCCCATAGCATCGTAGCTCGGGAGGCATCGAAAAGCCAATACCTTATCCTACTAACCCAAAAAAATAATCACGTGATGCTTGAAGGAGATGCTGTGGATTCAACGGTCTCAAGCGGTATCAACAAGTATATAGCGAAAAACTATGTGCTTGATGAGTCTGCAACTTCAACTATCGGACTAACATTCCTCCCTTTTGTTGAACTGCAGGCTTCTTGGGAGGGCGCCGGTATTGACTAATAAAGTCGGGGTCTTCAGGGGTTAAACAGTGAACGGATGGTTGGCTCCCACTGATCATTTTTGATTCATTGTTTAACTTCAGCTGATCTGTCAATAACGGAGTAGCAGCTCATTGGCAGTCAACCATGCTCATGCTCATGCTCATGCAAATTTGATTTTACATCGAAAAATGAAGTTGAAAAATTTTTGCGATCAATATTTCGATTTTTTTTAAAAATCTGTATTGATTCAAAAATTCATAACTCGCTCAATGATTTTTTGCACAACCTGGAAATTTCTGAAAAGTTGGCATTTTATGTCCTCTAAAACATATCAAAAAATTAAAAAAATTAAAAATAGTGTTTTTTTGCAAATCAAGTTTTAGTGATAAAAAGTTAAATAAAAAAATCACCAATTTTTTTTTACCGTGTATCATATTTTTCCAGTGTAGTCCATATCCATACCTACAACTTTGCCGAAGACACCAAATCGATCAAAAAATCCTTCAAAAGATACAGATTTTAGAATTTTCACATATCATTTTTGTATGGACAGCTGCCAAATTTGTATGGAAAATTATATGGACAAACTAATGATGCAAAATGGCTTCTTTGGGCATACCGAAGGCACCAATAAAGTTTAAGCCGGATTAAAAAATACAAAAATTAAAATTGAAGAAAAAGGACCGATTTCGTAGAGAATTGCTCATTGAATGTTTCTGGCCATATTTTTTCTCTGTAACCAGATTTTGCACCAAATTGCACTATTGTTCAAGGTATGTCTTTTTTAGTTCCAAAAACAATATTAAAAAAACGAAAATTTAGAAATATATTTTATGGGAATTTAAATTTAAGTGAAACATGTAACGAATCTTAGAAAATGCAAAAACAACTTAACTTTATAGCTTCGATGTCTTTCAAAACCAACTTGAAATCAAACATGAATAAAAACTGAACATTTAAATAAGTTTGAAAAATTTTAAAATAGGATTTTCAAACAATCACTATTTCTTCATAAATTTAAAACACGGCGGTTTTTTGTCCATACTTGTGTATGGTTCAAAAGATGGCTTATTTGGTCTATCCAAAACTCCAAAAATCGAAGCCTCAAAATTTTGGTCAATCAAAACTGTCTACAATTTTTCAATACTCAACTATTCAAAAGTCATGAAACATTTACCTATAAGGATAACTTTTCAATTTAGATCAATATTTTGTTCTGATGTTTCATGGGTTTTGTAACTTTTCAGATGGTGGTTGTCGATAAAAAAAACTTCTTGTTTCAATAGATTCTTTAGTCCCTTCTAACAGCATACAACATTTCGTTCTTTAATCGAGCTACGTTTGTTCGTAGGTTTTAAAGAAAACCTAGATGTTTGGGTATCAAAAGATCGGAAATTTTATGCCCTTTCCGATTCCACATAGGTTGACTTGTGAATCGTGGACCGGTTCGGATGCCGGCGGATTTTCCTACGACGTAATTCCGGGTTGGTACGAAATTCCAAAGAAAAATCTATTCTATCGATACAAATACCCCCAAAGCGATGTTATACCCACTCCAAAATGTTTATTTAGCAATTCTATGGTAATATATTGAAATTTAGTTTAATTAAAAGTTTGCAAAATTAAGTTTAGATAAGTTTTATATAGAATTTCCAGAGTTATATAAACTTTTATACTAAGTAGTTAGTAAACTTTATATTCAATCCAAATTTTTTTTTTAATCAGTCAAGGATGCCTATTTGGAGTTAGGAGACTGGATTTATGGTGATTTGTCAACAAATAACATTATTTATGTTAATTTTTCGAAAGGTGTACAAACTTTTTTTGCACCTTTTTTATTTTCGTAATAGTATTTGTTATATAACTTTTTATAGAAATCATCTTTTCATGAGCTTTTTGTAGCAAAATGTTTGGCATGAGTTTTTGAACAAAACGTAGTACTAGGTTCCTGTGAGTGCATAATTGGCAAAGGGAGCGCGTAGTCGTAAAAAATATTCGGAGTGAAAAGTGATTTTTTTGTGATTTTCAAAGCCCTTCCTATATCATCGTTGATCGGAAGGCACGGCGTCGGATGGATTGTGTTTAAATTTTTCGAAGGTTTTATTTTTTTGGGGTTGGAAAAGCCATTTCTATATAATGAACGAAAGACGCACTGACAATTTGGATCGTTGAGTTAATAGTGGAGCAAAATAACTGTGTGTGAGTGATTTTGTGTGTTAACCAGAAAGACCTTCCCATAGCATCGTTGCTCGGAAGGCTCGCCGACGGGTCTGTTATGAAAGTCCTCCCCATAGCGTCGTAGCTCGGGAGGCATCGAAAAGCCAATACCTTATCCTACTAACAAAAAAAATTAATCACGTGATGCTTGAAGGAGATGCTGTGGATTCAACGGTCTCAAGCGGTATCAACAAGTATATAGCGAAAAACTATGTGCTTGATGAGTCTGCAACTTCAACTATCGGACTAACATTCCTCCCTTTTGTTGAACTGCAGGCTTCTTGGGAGGGTGCCGGTATTGACTAATAAAGTAGGGATCTTCAGAGGTTAAACAGTGAACGGATGGTTGGCTCCCACTGATCATTTTTGATTCATTGTTTAACTTCAGCTGATCTGTCAATAACGGAGTAGCAGCTCATTGGCAGTCAACCATGCTCATGCTCATGCTCATGCTCAAAACGTAGTACTAGGTTCCTGTCAAACTTTAAATTTTTAACATGTTTCATCACAAAATGTGCATACTGCCCAAGGGGTGTAAATACTTTTTTTACATACTGTATTTCCAGGAAATGTTTTTTTTTATTTTATTTTCAAACTGATGGAGACGCATGATACTCCATATAAAGACGTTTAGAAAATTAACTAGTGCATCATCCTGCTCAAAGCAAGTGTTCATAACATGAGCATCACCATATTGAACACTGGTATTAAACACCATGTCGCAAATCGAACCTTCATTACCACAACACACCAGTTGATTTCAAACTTCGCGAAGCCAATCATAAAACGCGAACAAACATCACACAACTACTATACAAACTATATAGCCAAACAATCCAAAATGGGCACTTCCCCAACCAAACAGAAGCCCAGATGATGTCACTAGTTGCCTGCACAGAATGATTCAGCACGTCTGCTAGTATACGTAATGAATTAAACAATCACGATTTCTTAAGCGGCTCCTCCGAGATGCAATGTGCATTCCTGCCGTGACATAAGCCGATTTCGTCGATGTGACGTGATTTTCAAAATTAAATCACCAGAGCACGCGACCTGAACCGGTTCGAACTCGCGCCTTATGCGCCACGATCAGCTGTTTCTGCAAAAACTAGTCACTCGCTCCAAGACGGCGTCAAGCAGAGCCCGCGCGTAGAGGTCAATCCGAGGTTCTTGTCGCGGATCACGTGGGTCGCAATCTACCTGTTGGTTGTACGATCTTTTTTTGGCTTGAAATGCTTCCTTGGGGATCTCTTTATTCGCGGTTGTACAATTCGATGCAATTGAAGGCGCGCGAAATAACTTGCACTCTTGCACACTTGCACTGTTCGATCGAATTGCGATCTATTAATACCGATTTGTAGTCGCCGTAACACACTGCACCACTCTGCTTCGAGTTACATAAAATGACTTTGAGTAACAGCTGGGATTGGCTTTCTTCTTCAGATTTGATGACATCCACTGGAGATTGCTCTGGACGCGAAGCCCTTCAAGCGTTAATGTCACGAACTTCAAACTATACAGTTGCTGAATCATGTCACGTTTCCACTCAAGCTAACACACATCATCGTCCCCGCGAGCGTTCCAGCGTTTCGCGAAGTTGAGTCAGTCGTCTGACCTTCATCACTGCGTCGCACACACCCACTTGATGCGCTTGATACGGCGCTCTGCAGCGAACTCCCGTGTCCAATGCAACGAAAATTGCAACCATTCTGCACACTTGGCTTCGATTATGTAACGGCGAAAATTTTCCTCAACCACCTTAAATCAATAACTATTTCACCTCTTCAAACGCTAAATCCCACCTTAATTACCTCCAAGAAGCTCACACTAAACTGTTGAACGTCCAAGCAAAACCCCAAACAAACAAAAAAACTTCCACCCCCAAGCACAGAACTCCACGCACGCCGACGTTCAACGGAATCCGTTCAACCGAAAAGGAGACAACCCCTGGAGACACCTGGTGCCCTAGACGACGACGACCGTGCAAACCGTTTCGAGAGGACGACGTCGCGATGCAAACTGGCGATGCAGTTCTGCGAGTAGTGTCCCCTGAGCTGCGACGATAGAGAAAGAGAGAGCTTGTCGCGCAAATCCACACTACTCAGTCAGTGGTTGGCTGAGTGTACTTAATGCTCAACACCATCGGTGGGGGTGATATTTTAATGATTTATATGACTCAACAAAATCTTGAAAGCTCGCAATCAAATTTTCAACAAGTACTAAAAACGAATTCAATACAATTAAACTAATCAAGAAATTCTGGATCAATGTCACCCCCACTAACGGCACCGATGGGGTGAGATAGGTGTGCGAAGCAGGTTGATACAGGCGTTTTCGCTAGTTCTCACTAGCTTTTGTGTGAGAAATAGCGCCGGTAATGTACCGGCTGTAGCATAGACAATTGAACAATGATTAAAAATTTCGAGCTTGATTTCACAAACTCAAAGGGAGCAAATACAATTTTTTTTTCTAATATTTTTGAGCATATCCGAATTTTATCGATAAAATAAAAACGAAACGATTGTTGATTTTTTTTCCAAAAATTAGGTTTATTTATTTAAAAAAATAGAATAATCATGCTATTTTTTCAAATTAGATCATTTTTTCCTTACATACCAATTTTAAAGCCCTTTTTGACTTTCTGAAATTTAATTTTTTTTCGGTGACGGATATAAAATAATAAAATTACAGTTTTTCTGACATTTCGACGTCGTCGTGCTATCTTGTCGCACCCGCCATTTTGACGTTCCGAGAAAAACGCGTTTTAATGTTTGACCTTGAATATTCAAAAACGAGAGCCCGCAATGTAAACAATAACAATCACGTTTTGTTTGGCTCACCATTCTGTGCATTGTCCCGAAGTTTGGTTGAAGTTGGTTGCTGGAGTCCCGAGTTATAATTACACATGTTTACGGTAGTCTAGCTTGTACGACGTACGTGCGACAAACGCATCCTGACATTCTTGGCCTGAAATCCCTTTGGCCTTTTGTCGCACTTACATCAATTTTCAAGGAGTGACAAGATAGCACGACAAGATTGAAACTACTTTCATATGTAAAGTGACAAAAATGCACGGAGTTTTTTCGGTTTTTGTTGAATATCTCAGGATTGAAATCGAATTTTGGGGATCTGTGAAGGTCAAAAGGTGAGGCATTGTGAGCTGCACAAAATGGCGTTCTTAACTCAATTTGGCCCAAAATGCACGTACGACAAGTTAGCACGATGGCGACGATTTGTTAGCAGGACATTTTTGATTGTTTATTATGTTTTAAAGAAGTGATACTTTTTGTTCAATTAGAGGAAAATTTAACATTAAATTAGTTTATTTTCAATCCAAAGGACAAACACATTAAAAATGATTGCATTACTTTCCGATTGTAAACTTATGTTCACATTTGAAAAATATGTGTTTAGCAAATAAAAATTTTAATTGCAAGCCATTAACTAGGGTATTTTAATCATTAGTGGACCCCCTAGTAGAGCCGAAGCACATTTTTCCCAAATTTTCAATATTTTAAGCACTTTTTCATAACCCTTTGTACAAAACAATGAAATCTAAAGTCTTTTGAACAATTTTGACTATTTGTTTCATCAGTTAACTGTTTTTGAGCAGAAAAATATCCATTTGAAAAAAAGTTTTTTTGCCTTGTTATGGACCCCCTTTTCCTATACTGGACCCGGGTCCATAATCCGATTGTGGACCCGGGTCCACTATAGGCAAACTGTTATTTTGATATCAAATTTAACCGATATTTGATGTTTTGATGCATGGTGTAGGTCATTATAAACAAATATGTTTTGTTAACACATTTGGCTTTTAACAACAAAAAACCTAACAGACATTTAAACACATTTATTTCCGAAAAAGGTCAGAGAAAACGTTTCAAAAACCACTATAAACATAAAAATAATAAAAAAAAGTAATCTTGATGCATTTTTATCCATATTAATTACATAAATAGTTTACCGAAACTAAATCATAGATTTGTTTACAATTGCTGATAAAACCACGCATGTTTATTTAAAAAAAATGTTTTGTTATTGATTTATTATTTTAAAATATCATTTCAAACTGCAATTATGATGCTTCAGTTAAGTACAATTAACTATAGTTTTGATTAATTATTAATTCTTACGGCTTCAGCCTTTTTAGTACTTTTAACATGAAATCAGCTATTTTTATACTCATAATTGGTTAATAGGTTGATAACAACAAGCATTTATTGTATGTTTTAATGAAACTTTTGCTTGAATATACACTTTTCTTCATTTTTGAAGGTTCAATTAACAGGGGTCCACTTTTGGAAAAGTTTGGATTTCGTTGTCCTATACTATAGTGCTAAAACGCGTTTGCAAAAAGAAGTAAACATGTTATGTACCTCCATTTGTCTATGACCCCACTCTACTCATATAAAATCGCAATTTCCTCTAACGACGAGACACTTCTCATTACTGGTCGTGGTGCTCGCTCAAATTGGCTTGTCGCGAATTTCAACCCCACCCTGCTGGGATGACTGATGTCGAGCCGAGAGTTGACGCTGACACGCTGTCCAAATTTTCATCATTAGGGCTGGCTGCGTTATAAAACCCACGCGCCGGCGGCGGCGGCGTGTTCAAGCTTAAACGCACGTGGAGAACCGGTGATATTTGGTTTATTGCAACCGAGTAATGATACCTCGAAGCAAAGGCTAATCAAAAGTTTGTATCTCTGATATTTTGTTTAGCGCTGAGTCGTCAAAATAATGTTTTTTTGCAATTCCGTCGTGAAACTACTTACTTTTCCTGTCATTCTTTAACGACGAAATAGCCTACTTTTCTGTACCAAAAATAACAGAATCGTATAGCAACACTTTTCAAAATAAATGCTGAAAAGTTCTACTTTTCAGCACTCAAATGGGTGCTGAAAAGTTGAACTTTTTAGCACTTGTTTCGAAAAGTAACTCTTTTCAACATTTTTTTGATTTAAACGATTTATTGACAAAATACATGAAAATTTGACATAAAATTTCACTCAGTGTGTGTTTATTGGAATTGCAAAAAATGTTGTATGGAACTCGTTGCAAAACTTGATTTTTTCAGCACTCTTCGTATTTATCCAACTCGGTGAACCTCGTTGAATAAATGTACGACTCGTGCTGAAAAAATCCTCTTTTTGCAACTTGTTGCATAAACTACTATTATGCTGTCATGTTGTGAAAAATAAAAAAAAAGCGTACTTTCTAAAAAGCTTTCATGTTACAAATGATGCTCACAGTAATTGAACCATTTTTCAGAAACTTAGTGCACATAAATCAATACTTCAAGGCGCCAAACAATTTAAAAGCTGTTTGCTTGAAATGACACGCGCGTTCCACTCAATAATGCTTCGACATGTGATTCACTCGTGCAAACTGGACGCAAGGCGAGGCGCATCTCTCGTGGACAAACTTTATGAATGAGTTTTACTGCTCTTGATTATCACCTGCTATAAAGCTTAGGGATAATTGAGAGAGTAAATAAAGTTTCACAACAACTGTTACATTTCGATATTTTGTTCACCGTTCAAATCAAAACAGTATTACCAAAGAGTACATGTTAGGGTACCGTCATCATGGGTGACATTGGGTCTGGGGGGTGAGAATGAGTCATACAAAAATCCAGAAAATTGTATGGCCCAATCTCACCCCCTAGAAGCAATGTCACCCCTGATGACGTTACCAAAAGTTGCCGTTTTAATTACCTACTAAAATTGTGATACCCAAACATGTAAAGGTCATTGCTAAAATTTTAAAGTTATCGCAGTTTTAGTGAAAAAAAAGTTGATTTTTTCTCATTTTCGTCTTTTCCTCGATTCGGTCAAAATCCCAGTTTTCATTTTCAATCATATCTAGGAATCCTGTTAATGAACACCTCCTATTTTTTAGTATGTTACGTAAAATTGTTCAAGGAATCCGATAAAAATATTTGAAGACGATGGCTCTTTAAAGTTTCACTGGACTTATTCAAATGTTAGGCTAGATTTTTCGATCTCTACACTATTTTTCCTAGAAAGACCAACTTATCACTTTGTGGTTTGGTTGAGCGTTTTAGCAGAATGCATTACTGTGAATACAAAGAGACGAGTTGTTCCTTTTAATTCCGCTATATATTTTAATATCTTGACAGATACGTATTTCGTCTACTACTTGCAGACTTCATCAGTGTTCTGTTCTCGACTGAAGGTTCATCGCTGGTGTATCCATATTTGTAGTTACTGTAGGTACTACCTCCTCGTTCTTCTTTTGTGCCTGTATAGGTAACAGCTTAAACAGCCACGTTGAGCCGTTACCTGAATCCTTGTTGAGTAAACGTTTGTTGCCTGCCTTGAAGATTTCCAAACTTTCAGCGACAGCCAGCTTCGATGGGTTAGTGATGTGTCTTAAGATGACCGCGTCGCTAGCTGTGATGTTATGTTTTTCCTCGATGATGTGTTCGGTTACTGCTGACTTGAAATGGGGGACAAATCCTTTCCGTTTTTCCTCCATGGCAATTTTGACATATGTGTGTATATGCTCATCCAACCTGGTTTGCAGCAATCTCTTAGTTTGTCCAATGTAGCTCATATCACAGTGGCCGCAGGATACCTCGTAGATGCCGGGTTTGCCTAAAGTCGGTATGGGGTCTTTCGTTGAACCTAAGATGGATTCCAACTGGCTGTTTCTACTGCTGAACACTAAATCGATGCCAAATTTAGCCAGTTTTTGTCGTAATGGGCGTGTTATCCTGTAGTCGAATTCTACTGCTGCTCTTCGCAGTGGCTCTGCTGATGGCGTAAGGGTTGTGAGTGAAGTTCTGTGCAGTTTTCTTTCCTTCTTATCGATGATTGCTTGGATAGTTGTTCTGCTGTAACCGTTGATTTCCGCTGTTTCAAATATGTACTCCAATTCTTTCTGTTTTCCTGCTTCGCTGAGGGGTAAAGTTGTCATCCTATGTATAAAATAATGATATGCTGCCATCTTATGTTGGAATGAATGGTTTGACGTGGCTGGGATTGTTCTTCTGGTGTTTGTTGGCTTCCTGTAGATCTCGAAAGAAAACGAAGATGGGCAACCTGGTTCTCTTAGGATCAGGATGTCTAAGAAAGGTAACTTTCCTTCGACTTCCATTTCGTAAGTGAACTTGATGCTCCTGCGTGCACTGTTTATGGTGTCCAGTACCGTTGTTAGTGAGTCCCTTTTGATGATGCAGAAGATGTCATCTACGTATCTCCACCAACGTTCTGGTAGTAGGTTTTGGTTTGTAGTTCGTGTTCCAAAGCTGCCATGTAAACATCGCTCATGAACGGTGACAGTGGGTTACCCATCGATGCTCCCATCCTCTGTTGGTAGATGCAATCCCTGAACTGGAAGTAGCTCTGTTCCATGCATAATTTGACGAATGTTATATACTGGATCGTTTTTGTCTCCATGGTTCTCCCTCGTATTGTGATTGCAGCCAATCCCGTAGAGTTCCTATTGCGTTTTTACTGGTATGCTTGGGAACAGTGCTGTTACGTCGAAGGAAACCATTATTTCATCCTCAGCTATCGGTCCCGACTCTAAGAGCTCCTTTGTGAACACCTGCGAACTGATGATCGAACGGCTCGGGAAGGGTTTCGGCATACTCTTGAATTCCTCGACAAGCCACTTTGCGATCCGACTGGTTGGGGCATCCACTGCTGAAATGATTTCTCGCATCTCGTTGCCTGGTTTATGCACTTTAGGTAGTGCTTTAATCCTTGGTAGAGTTGGGTTCGGTACTCTCAACGATTTTGCAGTTTTCCCAACCGATTTCAAAAGGCCTGCACATTCTTTGATGGTGTTCTCTACTTTTTTGACCATATCGATTAGCGTGTATCCTCGTTGTAGTGAATATTTTTCCCTGTTTCCGAGTTTCTCAAGAAGTTCCTTGTCGTATTCGTCCCGGTCCATGATTACTACCCGGTTTCCCTTGTCCGCTTTTAGGTAGTACACGGGTTTCTCCTTGAGTTCCTTCACTACTCGTACTTCGGCGTTGTCCTGGTGTTTTGTTGTTGCTTCTCGTATTAATTTGGATACCGTCATCCTGACGCTGTTGATTTGTGCTGGAAGGAGCGGGGAGGTTTTGTCTGTTTTTCGTCGATGCTGTTAGCATTGATAACAGTTTCGATGTCGATAACAATGTTTTCCAGGTTTGGTTTTGATGATACCGCGTACTTAAGACCTTTGTTGAGTAAAGTTAACTGTTCTTCTGAAAAAGTTTCAGAAGAACGATTAACAACGAACTCTTCTAAGGGTTTAACTACTGGTTTCATTGTAGGGGCAATGTGGGAAATCAGTTGTCGGAATTTGTTGTCCAGTATCTTGCGTTTCCTTTCTGATTCGCACTTCTCGGCTACCTTAACCTTCGTCAAAAAGGCTTCGAATTCGATGGGGAATTCTTTGGCTAGTTTCAGATGGAGTGAATAGCATTCGAGAGTTTTGATACTCAGTCTACCGTAGAGTTTTTGATGCTCTCTTTGACAAGCTCTAACTCCACCCTCCGGATGATTTTGCTGTCCGTATGACCCTTCGTCCTAATCTTGTGGCTAGTTGGTGTAACTCGGTGTTCGACGCATTTTTTCAAGAAGGCGATGTCTTTGTGGATACCTGCGATGATTTTCTTCAGTCCGATGAACTTGTTGTGCTCCGAAGGCTTGGTTGCCATGGTAATTGTGGTTTGGTTGAGCGTTTTAGCAGAATTTCCCACATTGCCCCTACAATGAAACCAGTAGTTAAACCCTTAGAAGAGTTCGTTGTTAATCGTTCTTCTGAAACTTTTTCAGAAGAACAGTTAACTTTACTCAACAAAGGTCTTAAGTACGCGGTATCATCAAAACCAAACCTGGAAAACATTGTTATCGACATCGAAACTGTTATCAATGCTAACAGCATCGACGAAAAACAGACAAAACCTCCCCGCTCCTTCCAGCACAAATCAACAGCGTCAGGATGACGGTATCCAAATTAATACGAGAAGCAACAACAAAACACCAGGACAACGCCGAAGTACGAGTAGTGAAGGAACTCAAGGAGAAACCCGTGTACTACCTAAAAGCGGACAAGGGAAACCGGGTAGTAATCATGGACCGGGACGAATACGACAAGGAACTTCTTGAGAAACTCGGAAACAGGGAAAATATTCACTACAACGAGGATACACGCTAATCGATATGGTCAAAAAGTAGAGAACACCATCAAAGAATGTGCAGGCCTTTGAAATCGGTTGGGAAAACTGCAAAATCGTTGAGAGTACCGAACCCAACTCTACCAAGGATTAAAGCACTACCTAAAGTGCATAAACCAGGCAACGAGATGCGAGAAATCATTTCAGCAGTGGATGCCCCAACCAGTCGGATCGCAAAGTGGCTTGTCGAGGAATTCAAGAGTATGCCGAAACCCTTCCCGAGCCGTTCGATCATCAGTTCGCAGGTGATCACAAAGGAGCTCTTAGAGTCGGGACCGATAGCTGAGGATGAAATAATGGTTTCCTTCGACGTAACAGCACTGTTCCCAAGCATACCAGTAAAAACGCAATAGGAACTCTACGGGATTGGCTGCAATCACAATACGAGGGAGAACCATGGAGACAAAAACGATCCAGTATATAACATTCGTCAAATTATGCATGGAACAGAGCTACTTCCAGTTCAGGGATTGCATCTACCAACAGAGGATGGGAGCATCGATGGGTAACCCACTGTCACCGTTCATGAGCGATGTTTACATGGCAGCTTTGGAACACGAACTACAAACCAAAACCTACTACCAGAACGTTGGTGGAGATACGTAGATGACATCTTCTGCATCATCAAAAGGGACTCACTAACAACGGTACTGGACACCATAAACAGTGCACGCAGGAGCATCAAGTTCACTTACGAAATGGAAGTCGAAGGAAAGTTACCTTTCTTAGACATCCTGATCCTAAGAGAACCAGGTTGCCCATCTTCGTTTTCTTTCGAGATCTACAGGAAGCCAACAAACACCAGAAGAACAATCCCAGCCACGTCAAACCATTCATTCCAACATAAGATGGCAGCATATCATTATTTTATACATAGGATGACAACTTTACCCCTCAGCGAAGCAGGAAAACAGAAAGAATTGGAGTACATATTTGAAACAGCGGAAATCAACGGTTACAGCAGAACAACTATCCAAGCAATCATCGATAAGAAGGAAAGAAAACTGCACAGAACTTCACTCACAACCCTTACGCCATCAGCAGAGCCACTGCGAAGAGCAGCAGTAGAATTCGACTACAGGATAACACGCCCATTACGACAAAAACTGGCTAAATTTGGCATCGATTTAGTGTTCAGCAGTAGAAACAGCCAGTTGGAATCCATCTTAGGTTCAACGAAAGACCCCATACCGACTTTAGGCAAACCCGGCATCTACGAGGTATCCTGCGGCCACTGTGATATGAGCTACATTGGACAAACTAAGAGATTGCTGCAAACCAGGTTGGATGAGCATATACACACATATGTCAAAATTGCCATGGAGGAAAACGGAAAGGATTTGTCCCCATTTCAAGTCAGCAGTAACCGAACACATCATCGAGGAAAAACATAACATCACAGCTAGCGACGCGGTCATCTTAAGACACATCACTAACCCATCGAAGCTGGCTGTCGCTGAAAGTTTGGAAATCTTCAAGGCAGGCAACAAACGTTTACTCAACAAGGATTCAGGTAACGGCTCAACGTGGCTGTTTAAGCTGTTACCTATACAGGCACAAAAGAAGAACGAGGAGGTAGTACCTACAGTAACTACAAATATGGATACACCAGCGATGAACCTTCAGTCGAGAACAGAACACTGATGAAGTCTGCAAGTAGTAGACGAAATACGTATCTGTCAAGATATTAAAATATATAGCGGAATTAAAAGGAACAACTCGTCTCTTTGTATTCACAACTTATCACCTTTCATTTGCGTCCAAGACAAAGAAAATCGGTTGAAATGGCGTGGAGTCCTGATTTTTTGAAAAAAAAAATGCGGTTTTTGTTCAAATGACGAAAATTGCAATTTTTGGGACCACCCTAGGAATGGTGTAGGTCGCCCTAGTGGCCAAACAAAAAAAAATACGGGTTTAATTTTTTTGGTCAAGTAACCCCTGAGCAGTTCTCTCAGATTTCGGTCATTCGATTTTTTTTTGTATTTTTTAATCCGACTGAAACTTTTTTGGTGCCTTCGGTATGCCCAAAGAAGCCATTTTGCATCATTAGATTGTCCATTTCCATACAAATTTGGCAGCTGTCCATACAAAAATTATGTACGAAAATTCAAAAATCTGTATCTTTTGAAGGAATTTTTTGATCGATTTTAACTTTTTGTCACTAAAACCTGATTTGAAAAAAAAACACAATTTTTTTTTTAATTTTTGATATGTTTTAGAGGACATCAAATGCCAACTTTTTAGAAATTTCAAAAAATCTTTGACCGAGTTATGACTTTTTTAATCAATACTGATTTTTTCAAAAAAAAAAATATTGGTCGTAAACATTTTTCAACTTCATTTTCGATGTATAATCAAATTTGCAATCAAAAAGTACTCTAGTGAAATTTTGATAAAATGCACCGTTTTCAAGTTAAATCCATTTTTAGGTGACTTTTTTTTAAAATAGTCGCAGTTTTTATACTTTTTCAATCAGTGCACATGTTTGCCCACATTTGAAAAAAATATTTTTGAAAAGCTGAGAAAATTCTCTATATTTTGCTATTTGAACTTTGTTGATACGACCCTTAGTTGCTGAGATATTGCCATGCAAGTGTTTAAAAACAGGAAAATTGAAGTTTTCTAAGTCTCACCAAAACAACCCACCATTTTATAATGTCGATATTTCAGCAACTAATGGTCCGATTTGCAATGTTCAAACATGAAACATTCACAGAAAAAAATATGTAAATTTCCATGTCATGTAAACGACGTTTTCAATGTAAACTTCGAACATGTAAAGTTTAAATCGTATGTAAATTGCTGAATCAGATGTAAAAAGCGATCATGTAAAAACTATTTGCATGTAATTGACAAATCTCATGTAAATAAAATACAGTTTGCAAAATATTGACAGACCGCAAACATGTAAATCTTGAATCAAATGTAAAAAAGTAATAATGTAAATTTGAAACATATGTAAATTTCCAAAACAATGGTTATTCATTGAGTGACAGCGAATCAAAACAAAACAGTTCTTATGAGCTGCTGTTAGGAAGCGGTCGTTTAAAAATGATTTTAATTGGATGCGCTTGCATTAATGCAAGAATCAGGAAATATTATGGTCCACAGTGTTGTTGTTCCCTGGTTTAGGGCAATCAGAAGTTTGGTAAGTGTTGAAAAGATTGAATTTAAGGAAGTGTCGGCTTTAACAAGCAAGCAGTTGATGACAAAATTTAATTAACGTTTTCTTATCCTAGAGTACATCTACAGCAAACCCATCGTGGAGAATTAGTCGAAACGTTGTCTTTGTGACCACTTGGCATTTGCGGAATGTCCACATCAACAGCGCCGTAACTTACATAATTCGCCTCGTGCGGCACACGATCAGGACTTCCACCAGCTGGTGAGCAACTTCTGCGGCGTTTGTTTACATGTTCCGAACCTGGATGCCTGGCCTCCGGAAAAGATTCACCCAGATTAGCGACACTTCTCGGGCAGTTTTTCTCGGTATTGCAGACTGGGACGTTCCTACATGATCAGGTTCTCTTCGGTAAAGATCGGGTTTGATCCGGATGGAATCTGTTACGGCGAAGTCAAGTCTGGCCAGCACTTCTACTCGACAGTTTGTTTTTTTTTTAAACATTTTTTTCTGTTTCATTGATTTTCTTTAGGAGGAATTCTTTATTCCAACTGAAACTGTTAACTTTTGCAGCGATTTTTCATTTTTGACACTTGCTTGACAGTTCGATCCGGATAAGCATGTCCAACGCCCCTGTGACTGAAGCTGTCGGCCACCCAGTCAACTCAATCCGAATTCCGTTTCAAACGCAACAATCGATACAAACTTGGAGCCATTTGTTGCGTTTGAAACGGAATCCGTATACGATTCAAATTGAATTACTTTCCAGAATACAAATTGAACTCACTGGGCAAGAGCTGAAAAAAATCGAATTTCAGAAAAAAAATGCAGTGTTGGCATGCCCAACAAGCTGCACTTTTTGCAGGTGCTTGCATAAAAAAGGACAATGTTTGAAAAATTAATACTTGCTCGAGTCAAGTGAGGTACTTATAAACTATAACTATATAAACTATAACTATATAAACTATAAGGTACTTATAAACTATACTTATAAAATATAATGATTTAAGCTAAACAATGTTATTAGTCCAAAGACGAAGTAAACAATCAGTCAATCTTTCTCATGACAGTTGATGATTTCAAAAGTGAATAGGATTAACCTCGGGATTAACTGTTTCTATACTCTTCGGCTTTGGCCTCATTACCTTGTTTTGCTTAAATTATTTTTGTAAATGTATTTTTAATAATTTCAAATCGTTTTAAAAATATATGAAGAGGTACATCATCTTAGGCCCATTTTCATTGTTGCGCTTGATATAGACTACAGACTTTTTCCCCAAGAAATATTTACAAATCTGCCAGCTCTGCAGATCTTGCTGCTACGATGAACTCAGCGTCTCAGCCGCAGGGAGGGTAAGTTTCTAAACGTCATTTTTTGTTTCCCCAACATAAAAAAAAAAACAAAACATATCTTGATCTTTTTGAGGGTTCTGTATGTTTGTTTTTTCTCCAGCAAAACGGTTTTGGTAAAAGTGGTTTGCGTTCTTCGAAGTTGCAGTTGCAAATCAATCCAGTTAGGACCAGTTTAACAGGATTTTAAGGAGGTTTGCAGTTTTCTAGAAGAATCGATAAACCTGAATTAATCTTTCTTTTTAGACTTTCAGCATGTTCCTGTGAGCTCAACCTGTCCTCGGTGACTCGCGCCTCTATCGAACTGTCAGCAATGACCTGCAATGCTGCGTGGCTGCCAAGGCCAGCAATTTGGTTGACTACTGGTGGAGTTATCAGAGAGAACCAGCAGCCAGCCAGAGCTTTGTGCGCTGCTAGTTCGAGGTCCCAAACTTTCTCTGGAACAATCTGGGAGCGTCTTCTCGCAGTCAATTTTAGAACAGATTCATCGCCGAAGGATGCTTAGGAAAGATCTACTGCAATCGGAACAACCTGCACGGTGGAATGTACGAGGTCATGAAAATCACGATCAGATCCACGACCACGCGTGGGAGGAACTGGTGAACAGAGTGAGTATCTTTGTGTTCTGGGACAATTCGCCGAATTGAAATTAAATTAATTTATTACTTATTGCAGGCTCTTTCTCAGACCAGTGACCTTGCATGACCGATCTTACAGCACCGACATACGAAAAGTGATTAAGCTCAATGAGCATAACAGCCCGAACCATGGGCAACTGCTGGCGGAGAATGTGTGAGCGTTAGATGTTGGCGGCTTGAGCAGACTTGGGTGGTCCCGGCATGGCCGGTAGAGCAGGTGGCATGCTAACCTGATGTCGATCGATGACAATTGGATCATGTAAGTTTTCTACTTTGTTTATTTTAACTCATTTTTAAGAACACATCTTTCTACTATCACTACATAACATTTTCACACAATGTTAAAAAAAATGATATCTGATTTCTATCGATAGTATCACCTACAGTAAGGTGATCGTAAACTATTGCTCCGTTGAATCTCGAATCTGAAAACTTTTTTGGATTCTGGATTCTGGTGTATATTTGTCATCGACAAGATCGAGAATTCGAGATCGAGATCGAGAATCGACGCCAAGGCTCGCGTGGTGGACGGCAGGCACAAGGTCACAATGGTGAAAATATCAATCTAGTAATTGCTTCATTGAATCTAGAATTCAAAAGAGAAATTCTAGATTCAATGGAGCAAAAAATTTTTTTTGGCCGGTGAAGTTTACATTGGATTTATTGGAAATTTACACGATTTTAACAGATTTTCAGTTTGAGAGTTTACAATGAAAGTCATGTAAATTTCCAATGAAGCTGATGTAAATATACATCATTTATCATGATACCTTTTGGTACATGATAAATAATGTAAATCTACACGAATATTTTTTTCTGTGTTCGTGAAATTTTCCAATCTTTTCGAAAAAAATATTTTGAAAATAATTAAATCAAGACTAGCATTTTAAATGGGCGTAATATTTGGCCCTTTTAAAATGTTAGTATTGATTTTCGGAAAGATCGGAAAATTTCACGAATGTTTCATATTTTAACATTGAAAATCGGACCATTAGTTGCTGAAATATCGACATTAGAAAATGGTGGGTTGTTTAGGTGATACTTAGAAAACATCAATTTTCCTGTTTCTTTTCCTTCAAGTGGCTGTATCTCAGCAACCCGAGGTCCAATTTTTAATGTCTCTTGGAACATTTTATAGCAAATTTTTTGAACTTTTCAAATAAAATATTTTCCGAAATGGTCACTCATTAGCACTATTTTTAAAAATCGAAAAACTGCAAATATTTCGCTAAAATCAAACTTTCGGTGGCAATATTTTGAAAACAGAGCCCTTTATCAAAAAATCTGTAAAATACTTTCCGATTGGAAATTTACAATAAAAACATAACGTCAAATTTGTTTTTACATGAAATTTAGATTTTTTTTCCAAAAATCACTTTTTTTGACCATTGAATTTTTTTTTTGAAATTAAATATGTCTTTATTGAACTTTCTTATAATAATTACATTTCATTTACATTCTAAGTGGTATGGCTAAATGCTCTTCATCTTTGTTGTATTTTTCGTTTTATTATTGACTGTTCACATTCATTTATTTACTTCAAATTGTTTTACATTTTTGCATTGAATCGAATACATTTGGGTAAAAAAGAAAAAATCACTTTAACAACTAATCCTAACTTAAAACTAAAAAAAAAGTAAATTCATTGAAATATTCAAAATCATTAGAACGAGTAAACTACGAACTGTATTTTAAGATAAATCCTCCAAGCGTTCTTACTTGTTCCGCACGAGTTTTGCAACCACGCAGTGTTGTTGTCATCTCGATGAAAATGTTCAGAAGTTCTTGTGGTGAAAACAGGTCACTACTGCCTTCATCCGTTGATGCTGGTTGGTTTTCCCTCGGTTGCTGACTGAAGCCAGGAGGTGTTGTATTCTCTGCAACTTTTTGCCGCTGATTCAACGGCAATGGCTGCAGATTTGGAACCACTCGAGCAGATCCCGCTCCTGGTGACGCCAAAGCAGGAAAATCCACGTCCGTGAATGCTGGTGGTGTTTTGCGACGATTTGGTTGGTGCCTCGTCGTCGCTTGCTGCCGAATTTTTACAAACTCAGCTCGTTTTGGGCAGCTTCGATTCTTCGTAGAATGGTCACCGCCGCAATTAAAGCATTTCGCTTCGATGTTCTCGTTGATTGTTTCGCATGCTTGAGTTTTGTGCTCACCTCCGCAGGTTGCACAACGACTCTTGATGAAACAGTTCCTTCCACCATGTCCAAACTGCAAGCAGTTCGAACACTGTGTCACATCACGGTGCACTGGACGATAACGCTCCCAAGTCACGATGATGTTGAAAATTGCCCGAACTGCCTTCAGCTCAGACGGCGTTGTCGATCCTTTCTCGATATGAACCAGGTACAGTTGATCACGATACTTGATGTCCTTGTTGTGTCTCGTCATCTTGAAGACTTCGATTACGTTCAACTTCAGAGTTTTGAGCTCTTCTTTCAGCACACTCACATCCATGTCGTACAGGCCACGGAGGACCTGTTTCATGGGGCGTTTACCTGGATCGTCATGGCTGTAGTATTCAATCTTTGTGTTGTTCAGGAAATCCCGAACGTAGTTGTAATCCTTTCTGGTAGGTAGCAGAATTTTGAGTCCATCAGCACACAAGCGAATGGAAGCTCGTAAAGCACCAGATTTGATAAACCCGGTCAGCCACTTTCGCACCGAATCCGATGACGATGTTTTCACAAAAATGGGTGGCAACTTTTCCCGTCGTTCAAATTCTTCCTTCTCGCTCACGTCCACAGGGAGGGTAGCGAACTGGTTTCCAGACGAATTTTGAGCGTCCTTGCTCAAACTGCCTAGCTTTGCAGGTAGCGCTTCGGCATTCTTTAGCTTCTTCAAATCTGCTGATTCTGCTGGTGAGGACCGCCTCTTTTTCTTGCCGTGAGGCATTTTTTGCACTTTTTAGCACTAATTTGGTGTTGGAGGGACGCACGTCTGACTCGCTGCTCTGCTGATCGCAGACTACTTTTTTTGACCATGTTTCTCTATGGCTCAAAAGTTGCGGGGTTTTGTCCCCTAAAACATATCAAAAAATCTCGAAAATCAAAAAATACGTATTTTGAGAAATTAAGTTTTTGTGACAAAAAAGTTGATTAAAAAATCTGCATTTTTTCCGTGTACCTATTTTTTCTCAATAGTCCTCAACAATACCTATATTGATATATGATGTCGTCATTTTACTTTGGAAACATGTACGTACACGTTTAGGAAGATTTAAGAATTTCTCTATTTTGAAAAAAAAGCTAAAAGATTTGGCGCCAAATTTAATAGCCTAGTATTGTGGGCAACTTCTTGCTGAACAACTATTGGTTTTAGGGAATTGATTAAACAGAGAGAGATAAAAGCCAATGATTTTTTTAAATAATCATTTTTTCTGCGGGTAGTTATAATTTTTATTCAAAGTTTTTGTCCCTCGATCCTGGATAAGATCAAAGAAAGGGGCTAAATATCGAATTTCAAGACAAATTTTCATACTTTTTCAAGCAGAAATTACCACAAAATGTTATAATTACGAGAAAAAAAATCTTAGCATCAAGAAATTAATGATTTTGTTTTTAATACAAAAAATCCAAAAATATACCATACTTTATGTTTCCTTAATTTTAACTCTTTTTTTGTTTTGTGGGATAAAAAATTACAAAAAATATCATTAGCCCTCATTTAAAAAAATAGAGGTCTGTTTTTCATTTTCACCCATTAATTAAATTGAGCTTAAACGAGTTATTGACATTGGTTTCCATCACCAGTAGTTAATTACGAAATGGAAATATTTCTCTCGCAAAGTCTTTGGAAAATGGACAGTCATGATAAAATAAAACATCCCCTTCCGAACTTGGCGTGTCATCCCGGGTTAACTTGCTTATTTATATGACTCATGTACAACATTTGAAATTCATATAAAGTTTCTTAGAATTATTTTCGATGTTTTTATTAAATATTACAACTTAATAAGGCTTCCCTTTAACAATAAAACATTATTATTTTTGGATGCTAAACCATAAAAACATTTAAATTTTAGGTTCAACCAAAACTGAAATCAAGATATTAATCATCGCCGTTAAGGTGTGCTATCACAAACGAGGACATCACTCAACTAACACGAAGGTTATCTCATCCTTCTCGGTAGAAAAAAACACCTCTGTTGGATATTGATTACCATTTCTTTCTCCTAGTCAGTCCTAGTGGTTTAATTTCACGATTTACAAACGAAACAAAAAAATCCAAAAACTCCTTCGCAAAAGACTAAAAATACCCTCACGTATACGTCGTATGGTATAAACAATCAAAAGCTGTGAAATTTTTTGCACGATAGAGTATAGTTTCCATTGACAGGCGACGCCTCACATTTCCCGCGATAAGATGCAAAACGTGATGCATTCAAAACATACCTAATTGACCGAGATACGGGATGCACAAATGGTCCTCGTGCTTCACCTCAATCAGGCCCGGAATAGTTTTGCCGTTCTTATCAGCTGCCAATATTTAATCAAACGCCAACTTCACTAAATCGTCACAATCGAATCGCTCTTCACAATCAGCGGTTCCATTCGATGGGCTTAGAATTAAAAACTGTCCTCAAAATCAAGAATTTCACTGCAAACAAAATCACCGACTGATGAGATAAGAACAAAACTTTCAAGAATGACTTTTCGCCAAATTGTCATATTTACAAAACAAAAAAAATAGAGCCAAGGTGCGCATGTGCCGCATCTTTCCACGAAGAGGATTTGCACTTCGAGCGGGCCAGGTTCATCGTATATGTAACGATGTAGTGAGAAGATAACAGCTGGTTCTGTCACCAGAACCGCATACGAACATGGAATGGTTCGGTGGAGGCGCATGGTGCCTAATGGGTGTAGAGATACCAGGCGACTCCATTAAATCCAAATTTGATGTAAAGTTTTTTTCCTTGATCGAGGAGAAGTCCAAAAAATTAATTTGTAAACTTCAATTTCTGAGTTTTGAATCAAACAGTGTTACAAAATTATTATTTTTAAGTTTAACATCTTTCTGCAATATCGTCGCTTAGTTGCAATCTTGTCCCATTTTTTCAAGAAGAGCTTAAAATGTTTGATTTGACTAAAAGTGGGATTGCAAAAACATCTCATTTTTCTGATTTTTTTGATAAACTGGGAGACAAAGCGAACCCACGAGCAGGGCATGAACACATTGAGTAACGCAGTTTTAAATACAAAATAGTCACATTTCTTTAAAAATGTTTGTTGACATAACGATTTATTATGATATTTTCTATCTTGATAATCATAGTTGAAATCAAGTTTAAAATCGTTTGAAAATACTTGGAATATTAGTCAGTACCGGTGTACAGGAACTCAAAACAATGCTTTGGCAATCTAATCATTGAAACTAAGATGCTGTCAAAGATAAACTTATGAGCAATTCTCTACTAAATCGTTTTTTCCTGTATTTTTAATTTTCAAAAGGGCGTAACATTGAATGTTTTGCTCTTTTGAAATGTTAGACTTGATTTAAAACAATTGAAAATACTATTTTCGAAAAGATCGAAAAATTTCACGAATGTTTCATATTTTAACATTGCAAATCGGACCATTAGTTGCTGAGATATCGATATTAGAAAATAGTGGGTTGTTTGAATGAGACAAAGGTTTCGAAAAATGAAGTTTGAAACTTTTTGCGACCAATATTTCGATTTTTTTGAAAAATATCAGTATTGATTAAAAAAATCATAAATCGTTCAATAATTTGTTGTCCGTTCAGGAAATTTTAGAAAAGTTGGCATTTTATGTTCCCTAAAACATATCAGAAAAAAAATAAAAAAATGTGATTTTTTTAAGCAAATCAAGAAGACACCAAATCGATCAAAAAATTCTTTCATAAGATACAGATTTTTTTAATTTTAATACATCATTTTTGTATGTACAGCTACCTAATTTGTATGCAAAATTATATGGACAAACTAATGATGAAAAATGGCTTCTTTGGGCATATCGAAGGCACCAAAAAAGTTTCAGCCAAATTAAAAAATACAAAAAAACGCAAGACCGAAATCTTAGAGAATTTCTTTCTATTTATAATTTTAAGCCTAATTTGATTTTTAATAAACAATAACTGTCGGCGTTGTACATCATTTAATTTATGCTATGGTTATAAATTTGGTAAAAATCAATGAATTTACGAACAATTATTTTTTCAAAGTTTCACGTCTGTTCAAAAATTCAAAATTTGACAAAAGATTAAAGTGAAGCCGTTGATCATTTTCGAAGGAAATATTCTGTATTAAATTAAACGAATTTCAGCACCAAAAGGAATCAGCATGTGCCGGTTGTTGCCTTCTTGAAGCCACTGAAGGAATTTTTGATCTAAATCAATTGTGCTTCAAAATTTATATAATTTTGTGGTACAATCATTGACGTACTAGTTGGCAATCATTGATTAATGAAGATTTCCATAATGGAAAAAAAAAACTTCAAAAAATAAGTGAAGTTAGACAATTTATACAAATTTATTGATGTTTTAAAGAAAACATAATTAAATACTCGATTAAATATGTTGTTTCAAAACAAATTTCACATTAAAACTGCTCATGTTCGAAAGAAGGTGTGTGTTACAAAGTGTTACAAAAATATTGATATTTTAAAGAATAGATGATATTCCAAAACATGTTTATTGAAAACAGCCAGCCTAAAACTATCAAAAGAACTGTTTATGTTTCAAAAAAAAGAGAATAACCTAGGAGAAAACAAAACATTATTGATGTTTGTTCGTACGACCTTTTGTCGCACATCCTGAGAATACTTATCCTCAAATATCAAATAATTCAAAAACAACGGCAAACGAAGTGTTAAAGAGATGCTACTTCCTAGTACAGACTTCAAGTTTTAATTCCAACCGTGGTTTTCTAATTTTTTATGAGTTTTCCACTCTATCATCAGAATTTCTGTTTGATAGTTGTGTTGGACTTTTTTAAAGTGATTATTTTTAAGACATTCTCTCAAATTCGGTTGATGGTTTAGGTGTGTGAAGAAAAAACTTATTACGGAATACAATTTATTTTACTGTACGGTTTCTAAGGAGTAGGTGTAGGCAGGAGTAGGTTAACGGTTTCTGGTATCTTATTGAGTTTTGAGTACAGCATCACGCTTCTAAGCGGAGGAAGCAAAACAATGTTAGAGTGTAGGTTGTGATTTTCTACTTACTTTTTTGAACGACGATTCTGTCACTGGGTTGATTTTTTATGACGGATTTTTCTTAGAAATGATCATTCTCATTTCTTCTTGATTAGAAGTAGCGTTCTCCAATATTTGTTGTAGATTTTGACAAATGAAAGCTGTTCATTTGGTTTGGTTTCAACTGTTCCGGTATTTGCAGAACAGGAACCACGTGATTTTTCAGCACGAACATCCAGGATCCAGTAATCTTTACGGGAACATTTCGGATTGAAAGAATAAAGAAAAATAATATTTTTTGCCATTCCGCATCCGCGGAACCGAGCTGGAGTTTGCCCCGCGCGATGCATTTATTTTTGTTTTTTCCTCCACTTTGACATTCGTTATCCTGTCCTAATTGATGTGTGTTGTAGTGTTCTGTTGTTTCTGAGATATTCGTTCCAACAAATTAGGAGAAGGAAAAAACTACTTTTCTCCACCTTCCTAACAGTGCTTTCCACCAAACTAAAAAAAAAAAGCTGGACTGCGCCACCACCTCAAGAGAGTGTGATGATCTAGCCCCGTTCTAACCTAAAGCGTTTTGCTTCAAAAGCCACCGCGTCGCCACTTTCTTTTTTGTTTTTTCCTTTTCTCAAACAAAGCACGAGTATTTTGGATGGTTTGAAAAAAAACGAAAAAATACAAAACACCGTGCCAACTCTAAGCCGCGTTGTTCTCCTCTGGTGAGCTGATTCTTTTCCCTGTCTGGCGATAAATGCGAGAACACTTTCGTGTGTGTGTGTGTGGAAGGTCGAAGCTTAGGGTGTGGCACCTGCGACGATTTTCTCGAAAGGGGGGAAAGAGGGGGGCACAGAGGGCACAAGTCTTTGCTCTACTGGAAATGCTCTAATGATCGTCACCTTACTTTTCGTCAACATGAAGATTGTGATTATTGGTTTTGTCGTCCGTTTGAATTAAAGCCCTGCCATTTGTATTTAACACTATTTAATCAAGTTTGCAATCATTAGATTTTGTGTCTTAAAAAAGTTTCGTCTAGATTTGCCGTAAATAAATATAAAAAAATATTTTGTTAAGAGATAAGGCTCGTAGGAATTGTGTTGGAAAACGTTCCGTGTCTGTTACTTCGCGATCCTGATGCACATCGTGTGAACGAAACACAACAAAAAAGAAACTAGTCGCAGAAAAGATTTGGAAAGAGAAAAAAAAAAATAGTAAGAGCTTGGTTGTGGTTGTTGTGAGTCTCTAGAACTTCTCCTCCTCGAGACCGTGCTTGAAGCAGAGCAGGATGGGCGTGCTGACGCCGTCAACGTCGCGGTACTCGAGCATCGCGATCAGACCCTCGCAGTCCATGGACTCGCCGGTGAAGAACTGCAGGTCCTTGAAGCGCGTCAGCAGATCCTTCATCACCTTGTTGATGTTGGTCTTGAACACCTCGACCTGGCTGGGGTCCTTCTCTTCGAGCTTGGTGACCAGCCTGGAAAAGAAAACGGAGAACATAGCATTTTTGTTAGTTTGTTTGTTTTATACAGAGAAGCAAGCAGTTTATCTGAATTTGGCAGTTCACGAACAACAAAGGAAGATTATAAAGTTTCTTCACGTTTATAGATTCAGAAATAAATTGCTGTTTGATCTTTTTGCACTTAATCAATTTCAAGGAATCATATTTTTGGTTAACTTTACACAGTCAGTCTGGCCATAACATATTTTTTTGCTGGCTTGGTATCAAAACCATGAATTTTGCATGGTTTAGTAAATGTCCCTTACCGAATCATTCCTAAGGAAATAATTCCAACTGAACAAATATTTCAATTTCAATAAATGTAAGATTTGACAAAAACAAAAAAAAATAGCGAAACAAAAAACTTTTTAGCGGTACAGTACAGTACTTTTTACAGTACAGTACAGTAACTGAACATCGAAAAATTGAAAAAAAAAATCCAAGGATTTTTGAATTAACCAAACATGTTTAAAATTATTCTAATGGCAGGGGAATGCATTTTAAATTGTTTTCAACTAATAGCACTTAAATTTTCATTTTTTTTTTTTTGTAGTTAGGCCGATGCAAATATTTAAAAAAGGTTTGTCCCTCGGCCCTGGCCGAGGTCAAGGGGGGGGCAAAAAAATATAAAAATTTTAATAACAAGCCATAGTCTTCACATTTAAATGAAAAAAGTGTTTTAAAATACATTTTACACTAGTTCAGTTGTTTTGCAATCTCTAGTTTTCAAAAAATCTAAGATCTGACAAAAATAAAAATTGTATCGAAAAAAAAAGATTTTGCATCGAAAATTTTCAAAAAAAATTAAGATTTTTAATAAACCCAAACATGCTAAAAATGATTTTAAACGCAGAAGAATGTATTTTAATTTGATTTCAGCTGGTTGCACTTGAATTTTCATTGAAATTTTGAAGTTTATTGTAAAAATATTTTTTTTGCCCCCTGATTTTTCGGGCCAATTTTGAAGGGGGGGGTGACAAAAACTTTTAAAAATATTTGTACCAGCCTTATTTGTTAAAATATTTATTTACACCCTGATCACAAAAACTTTTGTAAATATTTGTACCAGCCTTAATTTAAAAAAATCTATTTTTTAAATATAGTCATTTTTGAGTTTCCGAATTAAAAAAAAAACGTTAATTTAAGAATTTAGACATTTATTTGCACATTTTTTTGATATTTTGTTTGTTATGATTTATTAATTTCTAAATTTCTGACTATTAAATTTTCAAACTTTAAAATTTACAATTCATAAATGTTTTAATTTCTGAAATTGATTTTTCTGGCCGTTTACCCTCTACAACCCAACCCCGCCTTTAGATGAACTTCGATTTAAAAACTCGCCAAAAAAATATATTTTCAACCAATTTTTGGAAAGAAGAATTCTTTAAATTTAAGAAAATGTATGGGTTGGAAGTTATACTTGTTTTATGTGACTTTGGCAATGTTTTTAAAAATGACATTTTCAGGGTTGTTACGGTAGAGTCGAAAAAAAATCCGCGCCAAATCCGCGCCGATCTAAAATCCAAAACCACGCAAAATCTACGCCATATAAAAAAAATATCGCGACCAACATTTAAGAAATTTTATTTTTAATGAAGAAAAACTAATTCAGAAAGTATTTGATTGAAAAAAAACTCGTTTTATGTTCAATGGCTCCAATAGAATGAAAGCAATAAATTCATTCAAAAAAATCATCAAGAGACGGCAAGGCAAGGGTCATGAAAGAACAATCTTCAAAATAGAAAATACAATATTTAAAAACCTAAAAATTTAACTTCAAAAATATAACCTCAAAATTAAATCAAAATCTAAAATTATATTATGATAAAATTTTAAATTTCGAAAGTCTAAATGTTCAAAATCTAAGAATTTTTATACAGTTTGTAATCCAAAATCCTCGCTAAAATTTCACTCCGAAAGAAATTTAATTTCCGATATTTAAAATAATGTCTTCTCATAATTTCAAAATCACTTACATAAAATAGGACTTCAAAAATTGTGGAATTCAAGAATTTAAGAATTTTAGAATTTTAGAATTATAGAATGATAGAATCATAGAATTATAGAATTGTAGAATTACAGAATTATAGAATTAAAGAATTAAAGAATTAAAGAATTAAAGAATTAAAGAATTTTAGAATTTTAGAATTTTAGAATTTTAGAATTTTAGAATTTTAGAATTTTAGAATTTTAGAATTTTAGAATTTTAGAATTTTAGAATTTTAGAATTTTAGAATTTTAGAATTTTAGAATTTTAGAATTTTAGAATTTTAGAATTTTAGAATTTTAGAATTTTAGAATTTTAGAATTTTAGAATTTTAGAATTTTAGAATTTTAGAATTTTAGAATTTTAAAATTTTAGAATTTTAGAATTTTAGAATTTTAGAATTTTAGAATTTTAGAATTTTAGAATTTTAAAATTTTAAAATTTTAGAATTTTAGAATCCTAGAATTTTAGAATTTTAGAAATTTAGAAATTTAGAAATTTAGAAATTTAGAAATTTAGAAATTTAGAAATTTAGAAATTTAGAAATTTAAAAATTTAGAAATTTAGAAATTTAGAATTTTAGAATTTTAGAATTTTAGAATTTTAGAAATTTAGAATTTTAGAATTTTAGAATTTTAGAATGTTAGAATGTTAGAATTTTAGAATGTTAGAATTTTAGAATTTTAGAATTTTAGAATTTTAGAATGTTAGAATTTTAGAATTTTAGAATTTTAGAATTTTAGAATTTTAGAATTTTAGAATTTTAGAATTTTAGAATTTTAGAATTTTAGAATTTTAGAATTTTAGAATTTTAGAATTTCAGAATTTTAGAATTTTAAAATTTTAGAATTTTAGAATTTTAGAATTTTAGGATTTTTGAATTTTAGAATTTTAGAATTTTAGAATTTTAGAATTTTAGAATTTTAGAATTTTAGAATTTTAGAATTTTAGAATTTTAGAATTTTAGAATTTTAGAATTTTAGAATTTTAGAATTTTAGAATTTTAGAATTATAGAATTTTAGAATTTTAGAAATTTAGAAATTTAGAAATTTAGAAATTTAGAATTTTAGAATTTTAGAATTTTAGAATTTTAGAATTTTAGAATTTTAGAATTTTAGAATTTTAGAATTTTAGAATTTTAGAATTTTAGAATTTTAGAATTTTAGAATTTTAGAATTTTAGAATTTTAGAAATTTAGAATTTTAGAATTTTAGAATTTTAGAATTTTAGAATTTTAAAATTTTAGAATTTTAGAATTTTAGAATTTTAGAATTTTAGAATTTTAGAATTTTAGAATTTTAGAATTTTAGAATTTTAAAATTTTAAAATTTTAGAATTTTAGAATCCTAGAATTTTAGAATTTTAGAAATTTAGAAATTTAGAAATTTAGAAATTTAGAAATTTAGAAATTTAAAAATTTAGAAATTTAGAATTTTAGAATTTTAGAATTTTAGAATTTTAGAATTTTAGAATTTTAGAATTTTAGAATTTTAGAATTTTAGAAATTTAGAATTTTAGAATTTTAGAATTTTAGAATGTTAGAATTTTAGAATGTTAGAATTTTAGAATTTTAGAATTTTAGAATTTTAGAATTTTAGAATTTTAGAATTTTAGAATTTTAGAATTTTAGAAATTTTGAATTTTAGAATTTTAGAATTTTAGAATTTTAGAATGTTAGAATTTTAGAATGTTAGAATTTTAGAATTTTAGAATTTTAGAATTTTAGAATTTTAGAATTTTAGAATTTTAGAATTTTAGAATTTTAGAATTTCAGAATTTTAGAATTTTAAAATTTTAGAATTTTAGAATTTTAGGATTTTTGAATTTTTGAATTTTTGAATTTTTGAATTTTTGAATTTTTGAATTTTAGAATTTTAGAATTTTAGAATTTTAGAATTATAGAATTTTAGAATTTTAGAATTTTAGAATTTTAGAAATTTAGAATTTTAGAATTTTAGAATTTTAGAATTTTAGAATTTTAGAATTTTAGAATGTTAGAATTTTAGAATGTTAGAATTTTAGAATTTTAGAATTTTAGAATTTTAGAATTTTAGAATTTTAGAATTATAGAATTTTAGAATTTTAGAATTTTAGAATTTTAGAATTTTAGAATTTTAGAATTTTAGAATTTTAGAATTTTAGAATTTTAGAATTTTAGAATTTTAAAATTTTAGAATTTTAGAAATTTAGAATTTTAGAAATTTAGAATTTTAGAATTTTAGAATTTTAAAATTTTAGAATTTTAGAATTTTAGAATTTTAGAATTTTTTTAGATTACGACTTTAGAAATTTCGAAAAAAAATAATTTGTATTTTGATTTTTTTTTTCGTTTTTACTATTAGACATTTTTTTCGATTTTTTGAATTTCTGAAGCTTTGAATTTGGAATGTTTTGATCTTTTTATTTTCGCCAAGAATGTTTAAATTTAGAAAAAAAAATATTTCTACCGATTAAATTCCATTCCAAAATTCGAAAGTGGAGGCCAGCTTCTGTTACGTCCAATTAAGCACGCAGAAAAATGTTTTGTAGAATCAGCCTGTACGAGGTTTGTTTTAACAAATTTTTTGTTGAATATAATCAACGCCGATTTTGCGTTGAAACAAACCTTGATTTTCTCAATCCCACAAAAATATTTTGTTGTTTTGAAAAAGTTGCTTTGACGTTTAGCGTTGATTCAACAAATATCTTGATTTTCAAATCAACAAAATATTTTGTTGATCCAAATATGCTTTATTTTTCTGGATGAGCTCATATTTGGCGCCCACCAGAACAAGCCCCAATAATAGTGTTTGTTACACATTCTAAAGTCATATAGAAAAGTTTGTAATATTTGATTTACAAAATTAAAATTGAATAAATCCAGTATAAAATTAAAAATAAATAAAGTTAAAAATCATTACTCAAAACGCAAAAGAAATTAAATATTCAGAGCCGGAGATGTTAAGAAATGACAAGAAACATATAAAAAATAATTTCTACATAATCTTTATCTTCATTTTTCGACGTTTCATACTAAGAAAATACAAACAAACATTTTCAAAATTGCCATCCGCACGAAATCCGCGCCTAAGCAAAATTAGCCAGCAAATCCGCGCCAGATCCGCGCCATCCGCGCCGTCCGTAACAACCCTGCATTTTTCTAGGGGTCAACTCTGGCTGTGTTTTTGCCTTCCTCATTTTACTGAGGAAAAGCTATAAAATCACTCGCAAAACGAATTTCTTAATTTGACCTCCTAGACCCACCTTCATGTATACTTATCGACTCAGAATCACATTCTGAGCAAATGTCTGTGTGTGTGGTGGGATGTTGATAAAAAAAATGCACTGGATTATCTCGGCACTGGCTGAACCGATTTGGATCGTATTGATCTCATTCGATCCGTCTGGTGTCGACCCGTTTTTTTTATATGGCATATTCATATGAAGTCTGACTTGTCGCTCTTTCGACAACGGACCAATATATTTAACTATGAAAAATGCAATGATTAAAAATGTTGTCAAAATGTTTAGAACTTCCGAACAAAATGTGCGCTTCCCTAACACGGATGTGAACTTCATGTAACTGGCATGTATGGAGTTTTGTACGGAATTTGCACTTCCCGAACACAAACGTGAATTTAAGCATGAAATGAAGATGAAACATCTTCTTCCTATTTAAGTATCTAAACTTCTTCGTCATGATGGTTATCCTTGTAGGATTAACACTGCACCTCCTTTCGTTACAGGTAAATTGTATTAAAGCAGTTAGAAGCACTTCCAGGAATGTACTGCAGGTAAAACGATTTTCAGCGTTTTCCTCCTCCTCCTTCCTCAAAACATACTCACTTCTTCATGTAGTCCTTCAGGTAGGTGGTGAACTGTTTCTTGTCGGCGAAGCCGGTCTCGCACAGCCGGTGGTTCAGCACAATGTCCACGCCGGACTCGGTGGCGGCATCGGTGCCCTCATCGGCCTCCTCCGCTGACGGGTTGGCACCGTCCAGCTGGACATCGCCAATGGTGCGGGACTCGAACTTGCCGTACACCTCGTACATGACCTCGTCCACCAGCTTCACCTTGTAGGTGTCCGAGAACATCTCGTCACCTGGAAGAAAGATTAGGATTTCGTTAGAATTTTTTGACAAATTTACATTTGTATTTTTAAGAAAGAGTGAATCCGTGCGGAAAACAGCTGGTGCGAAAAACATGAAAATGCTTTTCCAGTTTCTTCTTGATCATTAAAACAATTCGAGAAATTTCCAAGCTAAATAAGCTAAGATGACTCATCCGGAAAATTGAAGAAAAAATTCACGTTTTGCTGCATTTTCCTAAAAGGTCAACGCCCCCAGATCGTGACATATTCTGTATAAACCCGAAAAGAGTGAAACTCTCTTTTTACCTCGCCAATAGTCGAGATCGAATAGATTTTTTGGATTCTGAAACGACCTGCCATGACCCCGGAGCCATTGCGGCCATTTCCGGTGCATTCCAGATTGTCGCAAAATCGGTGCACTTCACGCGTCATTTTTCGCAAGAGGCAAACAGCCATTTTCAAAAACACGAAATTTGAACAAAAGCTCAACTTCAATGCAATTTTCTCACTAAACAGTCTTTTGTAGCCAACAAGCTCTTTTCAAAGCGAATTCCAGAACAAAAGTTCCCCCAACTTCACACGTATTCACTTTTCAACACCAACACAAAGCAAGCCTTGCACTTTGGTTCGCACCAGAACGCTTTTGTCCGTCCAAGACAAAAAAAAAAAAAAGTTTTCGCACGAAATTTCCGACGCCGATTCCGCGGCCACGGCCGGTCCTACCGGGGCCACTCCAACGGGGTCGGACGCGTTGCCCGGCACTCTGTCCACTTACCGGTAAAGATATCCTTCCAGATTTTCATTGCGGGAAGATGGAGAAAATTTTACGGCTAAAATTATAAAAACTACGACTCGTCCACCTGAGGATCTCGCCGGAAAAAGAATGTGAATGTGTCAGGCGGAAATGAAGTTGACGTTTAAGTAGGGTGGATCACAGCCATCAGGCAGATGACGGCGGCGCGCGGAGGTAGTTTCGTCGACTTTTTTTGAGGGGGTAGCTCGAAATGACGTACACGCACTTTTTTAATCACTAAAATTTGTAATTAAACTAAATCCAACATTTTTTCGATGGATCAACTATGGTCCCCCTGGAACGAGCTGTCAAGTAGGACCTTTTCTGTCAAGAAGGACCGTGAAGTTATTTTTTGAAAATTCAATTAAAAATCCATTTTGAATCCTTTGCAGTCGTTCAAAGGGTCATTGTGCTCAGAAAAATGAGCTTTATCGCTGTGAACAGTAATATCTAAAATTTAATCTTAATTTTAGGACCCAATTGGGTACTAAAGCCCTATGTAAATTTTTATGTACAACGGTAAAAAATACGATTCAAAACCATTTCTGATCACTTTTTTTTTAATTTTTTTTTTCATAATTTTTTTTTTGACAAGACAACATTTTTTCGATGGATCAACTATGGTCCCCTTGGAACGAGCTGTCAAGTAGGAGCTTTTCTGTCAAGAAGGATCGCGAGGTTAATTTTTCAAAATTGATTTAAAAATCCATTTAAAACTCTTTTTGGTCGTACAAAGGGTCATTGTACTCAGAAAAATAAGCTTTATCGCTGTAAACAATAATATCAGCAATCTAAGCTTCATTTTAGGACCTTAAGAATGAAATTCAGCAGAGTCTTACATTTCTAGAGTTTGTGAAAATATCCTATAAACAAAATTTTGTTTTTTTTTGTGTTTTTGAATACCCCAGACTTAAGGCGGTTTTAAAAACACCAAAAACAAAACATGGTTTATAGAAACTTTCCAAAATTTTAAAATTGTAGAATTCTGGAGTTTTTGTTTTTGAATAGATTCCGCTATCTCGACCGCTCTTGTGTTTCATACACTCAAACCCCGTTGGTTTGACACCAACTGTTGTCAAACAAACGGGGTCACTTTTTAGTTTGACACCCTTCTTACACGGAGTTCACACACACTACTAAACGTTTGTTTTGATAGTGTGCGTGAGCGCCGTGTAAAAAGTGACAGTTCGTCACTTTTTAGTTTGACTTTGACCAACCAACGGGGTACAAACTAAAAAAGTGTCAAACGAAAAAGTGACCAACCACCGGGGGTTGAGTGTATATGTATAAGACCTTTTCAAATAAAACTCTAAAATCTCGTCTAAAATTGTTAAATTGTTTAACTGTTAAATTGTTAAATTGTTAAATTGTTAAATTGTTAAATTGTTAAATTGTTAAATTGTTAAATTGTTAAATTGTTAAATTGTTAAATTGTTAAATTGTTAAATTGTTAAATTGTTAAATTGTTAAATTGTAAAATTGTTAAATTGTTAAATTGTTAAATTGTTAAATTGTTAAATTGTTAAATTGTTAAATTGTTAAATTGTTAAATTGTTAAATTGTTAAATTGTTAAATTGTTAAATTGTTAAATTGTTAAATTGTTAAATTGTTAAATTGTTAAATTGTTAAATTGTTAAATTGTTAAATTGTTAAATTGTTAAATTGTTAAATTGTTAAATTGTTAAATTGTTAAATTATTAAATTGTTAAATTGTTAAATTGTTAAATTGTTAAATTGTTAAATTGTTAAATTGTTAAATTGTTAAATTGTTAAATTGTTAAATTGTTAAATTGTTAAATTGTTAAATTGTTAAATTGTTAAATTGTTAAATTGTTAAATTGTTAAATTGTTAAATTGTTAAATTGTTAAATTGTTAAATTGTTAAATTGTTAAATTGTTAAATTGTTAAATTGTTAAATTGTTAAATTGTTAAATTGTTAAATTGTTAAATTGTTAAATTGTTAAGAGCGAGTCCACGAACAGGGCATACCCCTTTGTATGGGACGTCGTTTGGACCTCACCAATCTGCCTGAAATTTTCAGGGGTTGTTTGTACATATAAAACTAGCATCTGGCCAAAATATGAGCACTCTAGGTCAACGGGAAGTGGGGCAAATCGGGACACAAAGTTTGAAAGTTCAAAAACGTCAAAAATCTTAAAAAGGTTATAACTTAGGCAAAATTCAATTTAATTTCAAAATTCAAAATGCATTTGAAAGGGCTTCAAAATTGCAACAAAATGCAGGGTAGAGCATCTCAATTGGTTATTTCTAAAGGGAGTTATTGGCATTTTAGTGAAAAAATAGCATAATTTTCAAACTCAAATAAAAAAGTGTTCCATCCAGATATCAACTCGGTTCGACCTGCAGCTTGTAGGGGACATCTGGGACTACCATCTGAGACTGAGAACGCTTTGGGTAAGGCAGTTTAACATATTAAATAGACACTTTTACTTTTTGTGAATTTTTTGGTTGTACATTTTTGCTCGGGGGACCCCTTAGATCCCATTTTTTGGTGATAATTTTATCATATTCGTGTTCCTGAGACAATTTCACAATAGAAACATGCATAAAAATGTTTATTTTCATCTATTTTAACCCTTTTAAAAATGAAAGTTAAAAAAAATTGAGAAGCTGCTTTATTTCTGGTGTCATCTAGTATCCTTGGAAACAAACTTGATTTTCAATAAATGTGAATCGAAGATTTTTTTTAACTTTCATTTTTAAAAGGGTTAAAATAGATGAAAATAAACATTTTTATGCATGTTTCTATTGTGAAATTGTCTCAGGAACACGAATATGATAAAATTATCACCAAAAAATGGGATCTAAGGGGTCCCCCGAGCAAAAATGTACAACCAAAAAATTCACAAAAAGTAAAAGTGTCTATTTAATATGTTAAACTGCCTTACCCAAAGCGTTCTCAGTCTCAGATGGTAGTCCCAGATGTCCCCTACAAGCTGCAGGTCGAACCGAGTTGATATCTGGATGGAACACTTTTTTATTTGAGTTTGAAAATTATGCTATTTTTTCACTAAAATGCCAATAACTCCCTTTAGAAATAACCAATTGAGATGCTCTACCCTGCATTTTGTTGCAATTTTGAAGCCCTTTCAGATGCATTTTGAATTTTGAAATTAAATTGAATTTTGCCTAAGTTACAGCCTTTTTAAGATTTTTGACGTTTTTGAACCTTCAAACTTGGTGTCCCGATTTGCCCCACTTCCCGTTGACCTAGGGTGCTCATATTTTGGCCAGATGCTAGTTTTATATGTACAAACAACCCCTGAAAATTTCAGGCAGATTGGTGAAGTCGATGCGAGATGGGTATGCTTTGCTCGTGGACTCGCTCTTAAATTGTTATTATTGCGGGCGTTAATAATAAGAGTTCACGCGCGGTGATACGACCGCAAGATAATGGTCGCATGACAGCCGCATGACTACCGCAGAACAAATTTTTGGCTATTGTCAGGCTTCACCGAACACCAAGATCGGGTGCGCCGTGGTGCGGTTTTCGTGTCACTCTAGAACCCAAACCGAGCTAGGAGCGGCCGTGGCTGACTGGTTACGGTGTTCGCTTTGTAAGCGAATGGTCCTGGGTTCGATTCCCATCTGCTCCCAACGAGAAATCAAATAATATATGAATCTTGAAACTCTAAACATTAACGAAAAATCAAAGTCTCTCGAGTCGGGGTTCGATCCCCCGTCTTTTGGATTGGTAAGCAAAAATGCTAACCACTAGGCCATCGCGACTTGGTAGGCTATGGCTGGAATTAGGAATACTGTTACTATATACGCGCTGGGTCCTTGTCCATTTGACAAGGGTTCGGAAGTTCTAAATAACGTTTGAATCCGATTGATGCAAACGTTCTTCAGGGCGGGGCTTGTCGACTCAAGCTGAGGGACCTCGCGTTCGGCTAGCCAGCGTAGAAATGGGTCACCGAAGCTCGGCAGAGCTAACACCTTCCAAATGCCTATGCGAGTTATTTGCATGTATAGAATATAGATCTAAAAATACATGGAAACAACTCAATTTGTAAGAAGCGACCGCGTGGTCCCGTTTGGTTGGTTGCACACACACACACACACACACACACTCTAGAACCCAAACCGAGCTGTTTATTGTCACACCATAGCAACTGTACCGAAAGCACCTTGGTACACCACCGGTGCACCCAACTGTATACCAAGATGCAACTCAACAGAATGTTTGATCCAAGTAAACCGGAGGCGACATTGTTTTGATTGAGGTTTGTTAGCTATCATTCACATTTTCGGGGTGGCCTGGCGGTTGTGATCTCCGTCTTTTAATCACGAGGTTCCTGGTTCAATCCTGACATAAATATTTTTGAGGTTTTTTTTCAATTTTTATTATCAAAATTAGTGATTACATACATTAAAAAAAACTTCTTCGAACCTGCGACGCTCTAGTCAAAGGGTTAAAGCATTGAATGATTTTTTGTAGTGGAATAGAGAAAACGTTCTGTATTATGCAGGCAGAAAATGCATATTTCAGGATTATATGCACTAGAAGTTAGAGTTTATATTTCATGACACTACGAAATTCTATTTCTAAAGAATTATTCTGAAGAAATAAAAACATTCAAAAAAATAAAATAATAACTGTCGAGATCTCGGACAGCAGTTTTTAGAGCACTTTAAGCTTTTAAATTTGGAAATGGATGTACACATTTTATTGACCTGAGTCTGTTCTAACCGAAACCAACCAGAAAAATCAAAATATTGTGCTCCAACATGGTTAAAACTGCTGTCCCAATTCGCCCCATGTGTCCCGATTGACCCCAGCTTACGGTACTGTAAATTTAAAAAGTTCGTTCGTTGGATTAAAAGTTCGCGTTGGTGAATATTCGTAGAAAGTTCAAACTTTTTAATTTAAAAATTGGGTACTAAAGCCGTATGTCAATTTTTATGTACAACGGTAAATAACACGATTAAAAACAATTTCTAATCACTTTTTTTTCATTTTAATGCAAAATTTTTTTTTGACTAGACAACATTTTTTCGATGGATCAACTATGGTCCCCTTGGAACGAGCTGTCAAGTAGGAACTTTTCTGTCAAGAAGGACCGCGAGGTTAATTTTTCAAAATTGATTTAAAAATCCATTTTAAACTCTTTGTGGTCGTACAAAGGTTCATTGTACTCAGAAAAATAAGCTTTATCGCTGTAAACAATAATATCAGCAATCTAAGCTTCATTTTAGGACCCAATTGGAAAGTTTTTGATACTACCATGCATTTCTGGAACAAAATCGTTGTATCGGTAAAAGTTTTTTACTTTTATTATAAGAAGAAACTTTTTATGACAACAATAAATAACATTTAACATTACAGTGATGATTTTCGAAAAATGTGATGGATTTTATTTATTTCTATTTTTATTTTATTACTAAAACTGCTGCTTTTGGTTGGCCAACTTCCACGTCCAAGCTGTACCGATTCTTACGGTACGCCACTGGTCACGTCCGAAGACCCCGGGTTGAGCAGGTTACGGATGGACGTTTCTTTGGGCAGCAACATCGCGGCCTTAATTTTGCAGCGCGACAGCGATGTAGAGAACAGGGTGGTCTCGTTGCCGACCATCATCAGGACAGGCTTGGAGGAGTTGGCCATTGGTTGTTGATTCGGGAAGGGAAGTCGACGTTTTCCGGCTGGGAAGTAAAGCTGGAAGTAATCCGAGTACGTCAACTCCAGGACTTGCGGCTTTCGTACAGACGGTCCATCCAGAACTGGTGCAAAATATTCTTCTGGATGTTTAGGTAATCGTCAAACATGTCCCGCAACGAGAAATGGACTGCGGGCCCTCAGGACATCCCACACTGTCCCGTCATCACTTCCGGCACATAATGCTGCTGATGGTCGTAAACCGCCGGCACCGAGTGCAATATCCACGCTGACCACCTCCGATTATGCCGATTCTTGTCGTTTCCCTCTTCCGTCGGATCCTTCTCCTCATTGTTAAAATTTATTTTATCGTACTTGTTCGAAATTTCGTCCACCTGGCCACCACCACCGAATACAACCGGTGCGAATCCACATCCCGATCTTCGGCAACCGCATAAGCTGCGTCCTACAAAAACAAACAAAATTAATCACGGACGCCACCAAACACCCAAGCTTCCTTCTTACCAACTCCGGTCGTGAAACAGCTGCAGGTCCTGCAGGAAGCTAGCCTTGTCCTTTTTCGAAAACCAACTTTCCCCCCGACCTCGCCCCGCACCGGCACCACCCACCTTCCGCTGCTGCTGTTTTGGCTCACAAAGGTGTCCGCGTCCGACTCCTGGCTGTGGCCGCGTCCGGATTTGATTCGCTTCGTGGACAACTCACTCACCACCGGCACTACCACGAGAACGACGAAATGAAAGAAATTATATAGTCGAATTAAAAGTAAAAACTTTTAAATCAGTTAGCAATGAGATTTTCAAAAACTGTAGCAGTAAAAGTTTTCATATTCAAAACAAGAAAATAACTTTTAATGGAGCAAATTTTGACCACTTTTTATTTCAACAGTAAGTTACTTTTGCCATTACAGTAATATTTTTTTGTGTGTATAGAGATTTTAGATAGTCAAATTTTTAAAAACATCTTTGTAAGTTAAGCGATCCAAATTTTTGAGTTTTTGAGATTTTTTAATTGAAAATTATGTTTTTTTGCTGATAACAATTTACTGCAATTTACAGCAACCAGTATTTTTGGTTTTTCATATTTTTATAATTTTTGAATTTTCGAATTTCAAGGATTATTTTTATTTCGGAATTTATGAACATGGAGTTTTTAAAATGTTTGATTTTGTTTTCGAAATAACCAAAATTATTCTGGTTACCTATTATTTCATGACTTTTTTTGGGTTATCTCGTTCTGAGCAAAGTCTTAAGAGACAACTTGGCAACACCAAATGGTGCGCTAGTGTGCGTACGCGAAACGTCATACCTCTATCGAGATATTAAAAGTGAGAGTGTGTGAATTCAACATGAAATTAATCTTTTCGAAGTGCTATGGTTAACAGTAAACTTCACAGAAAGTTTAACTCCATGTTGCATACACTCAAACCCCGATGGTTTGACACCAACTGTTGTCAAACAAACGGGGTCACTTTTTAGTTTGACACCCCTTTTACACGGAGTTCACACACACTACCAAACGTTTGTTTTGATAGTGTTCGTAAGTCCGGTGTAAAAAATGACAGTTCATCACTTTTTAGTTTTACTTTGACCAACCAACGAGGTACAAACTAAAAAAGTGTCAAACGAAAAAGTGACCAACCACCGGGGGTTGAGTGTATTTGACAGCTCGATAGGATTTTTTAAATACGCAATTTTAGCACGCTCCCCTCATTCATCGATTCGTCACCCTATCGAAATCCGTTCGTCGATTCATCGAATCACCCCATGGCACTTATCTGGGATTGTTTGACACCTGACAGTTGCACCCCTTTTTTAACCCAAAACCTCACTAATCGTTCGTTAACGTGTACGCTGACAACACAACGCGATTGACGCGAAACAACTGGGGACATCGCAGGGATAATATCCAGGATCAAACATTCGCTGCAGAAAATGCAAATGTAAAAACCGAACTGAACCCTATCGAATTTCGAGCGCAATGTCGTGTCCCGCGAACCTGGAAACCGCCCCCATCGAGTGGCAACCGATTACGCTTACGCTGGTGGAGTATCCCAAAGGTAATTCGTTTTTTTTGTGTGATAGAAAAAGGATATTTTTGACAGTAGTTTTGGAGCGCAAGGATCTTCGGTGTTTACAAAATTAGTTAATCCGTTTTTCTCACCGTAGATGACCTGTTGGGGAAGTTACTGGCGTGGGTTTGCCTGGCACCGTTAGGCATCGGTGCCGGCTTCGTGGCACTGATTCTGTTTCGAAGAGATTTGCATACCGTAAGCGGGTTTGAATTTGGTGGTTTTTGCTGTTGGTGTTGACTTGAAGTTGTTTTTTTTTGTAGATTGTGTTTTTCATTGGGACCCTCGTGAACGAGTCGATAAACATGGTGCTCAAGCACTGGATACAGGAACCGCGGCCGGTGAGCCGGGCGCAGGTGTGGAACGAGTACGGGATGCCGAGTTCACACGCCCAGTTTATGTTCTTTTTCACGCAGTACGTGCTGCTGTTCATATTTATAAGGTCAGTTGGAGTCTGCTGAATGATTGTATTAGGCGTTTAGAATGAAATATTCTTCCTTTTCCACCCCTCCACCAGACTGCACCACATGAACAACAACAACGCCCGGGCCGAGCGGCTCGTTCGGCTGTTGGTCCTAGCGATGTGCTGCGTGGCCACGTGCGCTGTGTGCTGCGGAAGGGTATACCTTCAGTATCACAGTACGCGGCAGGTGCTGGTGGGCGCCCTCGTCGGCACCATCGTCGGTTCCGGGTGGTTCGTGCTAACGCACTACTTCCTGACGCCCTTCTTTCCGCTGGTCGTATCGTGGCGGATCTCGGAGCTCTGCCTGCTGCGGGATACGACGCTCATTCCGAACATTCTGTGGTTCGAGTACACGCGGACGGTGCAGGAGGCTCGGGCCCGGGGCCGCAAACTCGTCAGCATGAAGTCCCAGTGACGGTTCTGGCCGGCGTGGTACGTTAAATAGTGGGCCACTCGTGCACTGATTTAGAGAGACTGGCCAACAGCAAACATTAAACAGAGTTACAACGCAAAGGAGTGCAGTACAATATAAACCAACACGAAACAATAGTGCATGCAACACACAGAGAACACGCTCTCGCTATTACAAATGAATTTTGTAGATTGATATCGAAAGAAGGAAACATTTTGCAACGGACGCACAGATTAAATGAAACACATTGAAATAGGAGAACACTCTCAAAGCAAAACCAATAATAAACGTAATACAATTTAACGACAAATTTAAAGTGTACGTTGTGACCCTCCCTAGAATTTCTGTTCAGTTTTAGCTGTTAACTAATTTATTTCGTTGTATAGAACTGTATAAAAACACGCGTTTTTAATTTCCAAATGAATGTTCGCGAAAAAAAGCACCCCTTTCTACAGAAAACAACACGCAAGCGTTACACACACTCCTCAATCCCCCTCGCTACCACCCCATTAGTTTAGGCTGAGTTAGTTTGTCCGGTTTGTGCTAGGCTTAGCAACTCCCTCCCTCCCGAAACTTGCACCAACAATAGAAATCACCCGAAAGCGACGAGACGACGATTATGTGTAAAAGAAACGCAGAGGACAGTGACGGACGTCGTAACTGTAATAGTTATTTAACAACAACATGAAGAAAAGAAGCTCTGAGTAGATGTAATCCTTTAACAAGAGACATTGAGATAAATAAAAACGAAAGACACACACCTCTTCGAATGAGAAAAAAAAATCTTTTTTTTTAATTTTGACAGCCTGAATAGTTTTTTTTTACAATTCTATTGATAAAAACAATGTTTTTGAACTTTACAAAGGTGACAATAAATGTTCAAACATTTATGTTTAAAGTAAAATTTGAAAGTCAACGATTTGTTTTATTCAAAATTGTTGTGCCTAACATGTTTTAAAAGGCCCAGCGAAAAAATTAGGATGGAGCAACTCATCTAAAAATATTGAAAAAAAAAAATTTTAAGCGACCTGAGAGTTAATTTTAAGACATTTTTTTCACAAAAGTCTCCATAATGACCATTGCACTTGGTGTTATCCTTTTAACGACTCAGTGGATTTAAAAAATTAAATCTAAATTTAAAAATAGAAAAAATGAAAAAAATTAGAATGACAAATAAAAAAAAGAAAATTAAAATAATCAGAAAATTCAGAATTTAAAGATTTTAACGTTCAAAAATAAAAAAATTAAAAGATTATTACTTTCACAATGTAAAATTGCTAAAATAAAAAAAAATAAAAAAAGTGTTTTTTTTTTTATTTGATTTAAAAATAATAATTTTGAAATTTAATAGTTTACAAATTTGCTTATTTAAATGTTTCATAATTTCAATAATTTATAATTTAAAAATTTTATAATTTCAAAAATTTATAATTTAAAAATTTTATAATTTCAAAATTTTATAATTTAAAAAATTTATAATTTCAAAATTTTATAATTTAAAAATTTATAATTTAAAAAATTTAAAATTTCAAAATTTTATAATTTTATAATTTCAAAATTTTATAATTGAGCAATTCTAGCTCAAATCAGGAATTTTTCTGGTACTTTTGTACCCGACCCTCTCCGATTTCAATGAAACTTTGCAGACATGTTATCTTAGTCCTATATGAGCCATTTCTGTGTATATGGAGCCAATAGTACTCGAAAATAACATTTGAGGAAGGCGTAAGGTATTTAAATATTTTTGTATTTTGTAATTTAAAAATTACTGTATCTCGAAGCCGTTGCGTCGTATCAAAAAGTGGTCAAAGACAAACTTGTAGGAAATTGAACGAGCTTTCTGAAAAAAAAAATACACTGAAACAAAAATACACGCCACATCAATGAGATTTTTTGATTTTTAAAACTAAAACTTTAATTTAAAGGTGATGTCACGATTTTTTTTCGTTCAAAATTTTTGAGGAAATAGCCTAAAATGTTACCAAAAGACTGACGAAAAATTCAGGATGGTATGTCTCTCCTAAAAAAATACAAAAATCATTTACTAAAACTGTTTTTTTGAAAAGTGGTCTAAACGTCAACATTTTTAGAAACCAGTAGTGGGGATCGCTTCTCCAGACAATTTTACATAAAAGTCTCCATATTGACCATTGTCCTATGTCCCATTCTTGTGAAGATATAGCGATTTTAAAAATAAAAATGTTGTAAAAACGGATTTTTTGTGGTTTTTGGCAATTTCTATATGACAGACTTGGTTTTTCAGTCTTGTAAATATTTTTACCAGGAAGCTCGTCCAATTTCCCATAAGTTTGCCTTTCCTATATTTTAGGTAAAAAGAAGTTTGCAGTAATTTTTTTAGTGTCACAGGCATAGTCACATTTTTTATAATTTAAATGATAAAAGTGCCATTCTAAAGCAGAAAATGTGAAAACAGGCAAAAAATTAAAAAAGTTACTGTAAAAACATGATAAAATTAGAAAGTTCAAATCTAATGATAGGAGGTGGTAGACCAAACACTACCAAAAACAAACATAAACTAAACAAATTAAAATGCTAAAAATGAAAAAAAAAACAAGAGAAGTACAGTTTTTTGTAGAACAAAAGTTGCTCAAAATGACCTCCTAAACAAGGAAAAAAAAATAAAAATCGAAAAATTTGGGTGGCAGAGGAATAAAACATTTAAAATGTTAGAATTCACAAAATCGAAAATTCGGAGGTTTTAAAATCCACATAAAAAATTTAAATTCAAAAATTGAGGAAATTGAGAATTTAAAGATTTTAACATTCAAAAACAGAATTTTTGATTTTTATAATTTCAACACTTTTGAGTATGAGGGTTTTTTACTGGAATTTTTGAATATAAAAAAAATCATAACTTTTATTAAATTATAAATTACTAAAATTCTAAAAATTCTGGAGTTTTTTTTTTTTGAAAAGACTCAATTAACCAAATTTCCAGTTTTTGCTTTTTGGGTGTTTTTAAAACCGCCTTGAGTCAGGGGTATTAAAAAACACCCAAAAAGTAAAAACTGAATTAACAGAACAGAATTAAAAATATAGGTTCAACAATTTTAAGATTTTATAATTTAAAATAGTAATGGTTTCCAAATTCTCTTATTTAAAAAAATATAGCTTTAAAAAAATTTAATTTCAAATTGTTATAATTTCAAAATTTCTAAATATCGGAATTTTATGGGCTCAAAATAAAAAATTTCAAGTCATAAACATTTTAAATTTTAAAAATCTAGAAATTTGAAATTATATATTTCCAGGACAGTTACAATTTTAAAATTTCAGAATGTTAAAAATGTATCGTTTTTAGTTGCAGAAATGTTTTTTTTGTTGATTCAAAACTACTAAATTTAAAACGCCTGATTTAAAAAATATATATTTTCAATATTTTTTTTTTGGGTTTTTGAACATTTTTTTTTAATCTTTAAAAAAATAAATATCTCCCGGCCCTTGAAAAAGGTCGGCCCGAAAAGACAAGAGCAAAAAAAGTTGGAGTTTTTTTTAAAGGTCCAATAAACCAAATTTCCAGTTTTTGCTTTTTGGGTGTTTTTGAAACCGCCTTGAATCAGGAATATTGAAAAAACACCCAAAAAGCAAAAACTGAAAGTTTGGTTTATTGGACTTCAAAAAAAAACTCCACAAGTATTTTAAAAAAAACGTTAATGAATCCACCCTTAGGTGGTTGGCGCCTTCCTCACATTTAAGGGTGCTATCCAAAATGCAAAAAGTGCGTAAATAACACTTAAGTGCTTATAACTTTTGATAGGGTTGTCAGATCTTCAATGTTTTAGACGCGTTAGAAAGGTCTTTTGAATACCCATCCTACGATAGGTCGCATGAGAGATCCGGACAACGTTTCCATCGAAATATCTGAGATCCGGCCTACAAAAAGTGCATAAATAACTCTGAAGTGTTTATAACTTTTGATAGGGTTGTCAGATCTTCAATGTTTTGGAAGCTCTTTTAAATACCTTTCTAAAAATGTATTGCATGACGGGTTTTCTTGCAAAAACTACCCTTTTTACAATCTTCCGGACTTTTGTTAAAATTGATTTTTTAGCATAACTTTTGAAGTACATAACTAAACTGCATAATTTTTAATAGCGACTTATGGGACCCCAAGACGGATCGAATGACGCCAAAACGGACAACATCGGTTCAGCCAATGTCGAGATAATCGAGTGACAATTTTTTGATCAACATCCCACCACACACACAGACATTTGCTCAAAATTTGATTCTGAGTCGATAGTTATACATGAAGGTGGGTTTAGGACGTCAAATTAAGAAGTTTAATTTCCAAGTGATTTTATAGCCTTTCCTCAGTAAGGTGAGGAAGGCAAAACTTAAAAATTTCAAATAAATTTTTAGTTCAGTCAGCTGGAAACAATTTAAAACGCACTTCCCTGCGTCTAATTTTTTTAAACTTGTTTTTAGATTGTTTTGAAAATATTTTGAGATTTAACATTGAGCGCAAGAGTTTTTTTCTTTAAAAAAAATAATCTTAGATTGCAAACCGACTGTACTGCTGTATTATGTATTTGCCGAGAATTTTTTTCATTGAAATGTTGATATTATGGCATGTGAATTTTTTTTTTAATTCTGAAATTTTTCAAAGTTTTATGTTTTTGAAATTTTGTAATCGAGAAATCTCGACCGTGAGGCGAGAAATATTCTTTCGATCTAGTGCTGTCATCATTACGACTTTTGAACTCAAAAATAAAAAAAATAAAATTCATAGAAATTAGCTCTGAAGCCAATAGTCAGATTTTCAATTGCAAAAAATTAATCTGTTGTAAATTTGGTGGATTTTTTCGAAAACAAATATTTTGAAAATTTAAAATAAACAGAAAATAAGAAACTGCTTAATATTGAATTAAGTTACATGTACACTCTGGATAAAAAAAATCTGAGGAAATGAATATTACGAATTGATTTTCTGGTGGACAAACCTACATGGCAAAAGGCAAATTTCGTAAAAAATATCAAAAACAACTAACCCAATAAAATATTTCAAGGCATGGGCCTGAAGACCCGTCCTCGGATTTCCAGAGATTTTGCAACAAAGTAAAAATAAACTAATATATACTGCTTACTTACTTTATTAATATAATTGTTATTTTAGCAAATAAATATGATTTTGGTTACAGAAAATATTTTCAACGATACAAAATGGCGAACTTTCTAAACGTAATTTCATAATGTATTATATTTATATCATATTGTTATAATGGATGCTGCAGCAAATTGCATTTCTCTGCACTTGTCGCTCAGCTGGAATCGTTATTTTTGTTTGCCATCACGATATTCCCCAAAACTCCTCTTAATCCGCAAACGGATCCAGACTGCTGTCGTAGTCCTGCTCGAACGGATTGCTAGCCGGCGTCGCCGACGCTGTCACCACCTGGCTCGGCTTTTTCGTCGGCGTCGGTTCCCCGGACGCAAACGGATCCTTGCTCTTATCGTACCTAACTTCCTCCCCGCCGTCGTCGTCAAACGGATTTTTAGCCACCACCTTCGCCGGAACTTTCTGCTGTGAGGCTAGTGCAGACGGCGGCTTGGGACTGCCGTACGGAGACTGTTGACGCTTTGGGCTGCGATCGTCGCGCAGACGCAGTTGCTGCTGGGTCGTCACGAGGCTGGCCTGTTGTTGGCGCTGCCGGATGCGTTCCTGTTCCATTAGGCGAAGGCGCATTTCGCTGGTTTCCTGCGCCTCAAGACGGAGTTGGCGACTGCCTTCGTCCTGGCGGAGACGCGCCTCGGCACCGGGACCGTAGTTGGCGTACGGCGTTGGCGCAACGGTGGCCGGTGGTCTTGGGTTTGGTTGCTTCGCAGCGGGGGCACGTGGTCCGGCGTCGGTTGGTGTGAGCAGGGACTGAAAATGGAATTTTGGTTTAGTCTTTTATAATCACAACTTGATTATTCCAAGCGGTTGTTATATTGCGATCGAAATTTAGATCAACTTTCGTTGGTCAACGTAAATTGACTTCTCTTAAACGCTAATATTTGTGTTATTAACATTTCCGAACCCCACTTAAAAATTATTATATTAAAGCATTAGCATAAAGTCTCCTAATAAATATTATTTCTGTTAATTTTTATTCTTATATTCATTTGAATCCTTGAAATTCTTAAAATTCTTAAAATTCTTAAATTTTTTAAAAATTTTAAAATTCTTAAAATTCTTCAAATTATTAAAATTCTTAAAGTTCTTAAAATTTTTAAAAATTTTAAAATTTTTAAAATTCTTAAAATTCTTAAAATATTTAAAATTCTTAAAATTCTTAAAATTCTTAAAATTCTTAAAATTCTTGAAATTCTTAAAATTCTTAAAATTCTTGAAATTCTTGAAATTCTTAAAGTTCTTGAAATTCTTAAAGTTCTTGAAATTCTTAAAAATTCTTAAAATTCTTAAAATTCTTAAAATTCTCAAAATTCTTAAAATTCTTAAAATTCTTAAAATTCTTAAAATTCTTAAAATTCTTAAAATTCCTAAAATTCTTGAAATTCTTGAAATTCTTAAAGTTCTTGAAATTCTTAAAGTTCTTGAAATTCTTAAAATTCTTAAAATTCTTAAAATTCTTAAAATTCTTAAAATTCCTAAAATTCTTAAAATTCTCAAAATTCTTAAAATTCTTAAAATTCTTAAAATTCTTAAAATTCTTAAAATTCCTAAAATTCCTAAAATTCTTGAAATTCTTGAAATTCTTAAAGTTCTTGAAATTCTTAAAGTTCTTGAAATCCTTAAAGTTCTTGAAATTCTTAAAATTCTTAAAATTGTTGAAATTCTTAAAATTTTTAAAACTCTTCAAATTCTTAAAATTCTCGAAATTCTTGAAATTCTTAAAATTCTTAAAATTCTTGAAATTCTTGAAATTTTTGAAATTTTTGAAATTCTTGAAATTCTTGAAATTCTTGAAATTCTTAAAATTGTTGAAAATCTTGAAATTCTTAAAATTCTTATAATTCTTAAAATTCATAAAATTCATAAAATTCTTAAAATTCTTGAAATTCTTAAAATTCTTGAAATTCTTGAAATTCTTAAAGTTCTTGAAATTCTTAAAGTTCTTAAAGTTCTTGAAATTCTTAAAATTGTTGAAATTCTTAAAATTTTTAAAATTCTTCAAATTCTTAAAATTCATGAAATTCTTAAAATTCTTAAATTATTAAAATTCTTGAAATTCTTGATATTTTAATATACATAAAATTCTTGAAATTCTTGAAATTCTTGAAATTCTTGAAATTCTTGAAATTCTTGAAATTCTTGATATTCTTGAAATTCTTGAAATTCTTAAAAAAATTCAAATTCTTAAAATTCTTGAAATTTTTGAAATTCTTAAAATTCTTGAAATTCTTGAAATTCCTGAAATTTTTGAAATTTTTGAAATTTTTGAAATTTTTGAAATTTTTGAAATTCTTGAAATTCTTGAAATTCTTGAAATTCTTGAAATTCTTAAAATTCTTAAAATTCTTTAAACTATTAAAATTATTAAAATTCTTGAAATTCTTAAAATTCTTAATATTCTTGAAATTCTTGAGATTCTTGAAATTCTTAAAATTCTTAAAATTCTTAAAATTCTTAAAATTCTTAAAATTCTTGAAATTCTTGAAATTCTTAATATTCTTAATACACATAAAATTCTTGAAATTCTTAAAAAAAAATCTTGACATTCTAAAAATTCTTGAGTTCTTAAAACTCTTAAAATTCTTAAAATTCTTGAAAATCTTGAAATTCTTGAAATTCTATAAGTTCAAGAAATTCTTAAAATTCTTGAAATTCTTAAAATTCTTAAAATACTTTTGAGATTCTTAAAATTCTTGAAATTCTAAAAACTCTTGAAATTCTTGAAATTCTTAAAATTCTTAAAATTCTTATAATTCTTATAATTCTTAAAATTCATAAAATTCTTAAAATTCTTGAAATTCTTAAAATTCTTAAAATTTTTGAGATTCTTAAAATTCTTAAATTATTAAAATTCTTGAAATTCTTGATATTCTTAATATACATAAAATTCTTGAAATTCTTAAAAAAAATCTTGAAATTCTAAAAATTCTTGAATTCTTAAAACTCTTAAAATTCTTAAAATTCTTGAAAATCTTGAAATTCTTAAAGTTCAATAAATTCGAAATTCTTGAAATTTTTGAAATTCTTGAAATTCATGAAATTCTTAAAATTCCTGAAATTCTTAAAATTCTTGAAATTCTTAAAATTCTTGAAATTCTTGATTTTTTTGAAATTCTTGAAATTTTTGAAATTGTTGAATTTCTTAAAATTTTTAAAACTCTTGAAATTCTTGAAATTTCTAAAATTCTTAATGTTCTCAAAATTTCGTAAAATTCTTGAAATTTTAAAAAATTATTACAATTCTTAAAATTCTAAAAAATCTTGAAATTCTTGAATTTTTTAAAAAATTTGATGTTTTGGAATTCATGAAATTCTTGATATTTTTGAAATTCTTGGGATTCTTGTTATTCTTAAAATTCCTGAAATCCTTAAAATTCTGAAAATCTTAAATTCTTCAAATTCCAAAATTTTTAAAAAGTTTTAGATTTATAAATTTTTATACTTTTAAATTTTTGAGTTTTAAATGTTTAAACTTTTAAATTATTAAGTTTAAAATGTTTAAACTTTCAAATTTTTATGTTTTTAAATTTTTAAACTTTTAAATTTGACGTTTTTAAATTATTGAACTTGTAAATTTACCAGTTTTTTCAATTTTAAAACTCTCAAATATTTAAATTTTTAGTTTCAACTATATTTCAATTAGAAGGCAAAACTATAAAGTTATTATTATTTTAAAATTCTGATATTCTTGAATTCTGAAATTCTAAAATATTGAAATTCTATGATCCTAAAATTTTAAAATCTTATTTTTTTTCTTCACCTTAAGACATAATACAATATTATTATTATCCTAAAATTCTTTGCTTTAAATTTTGTGTTGCTTACTTTTTAAACTGAAATATTTTTTTTTGTAAAAAACGGATACACTTAAAGTAAAAAAAAGATATATTATAAAATTCTTTAATTCTCAAAATTTAAATTCTATAATAGTAAAAAATTAATAAAAATAGCTTATCGAGAAACATGTATAACATAGACAAAAAAAACAAATTCCGAGAAAAATCTGAATTTTTGAATCCAAGAATTTTAAAATTTCTAGAAATGCAAAATTAAAAACAAGACTTAAAACTCGTTGAAAACTTCAAAATAAAAATAATCAATTTGGTTCACTGTTATCCTACAATTCAATAAATCATAAAATTAAAAAATAAAACAATCAAGTCATAAATGTTTAATTCAAAACGATACTTAATCCACCTTCAGGTGGTTGGTGCCTTCCTCGCATTCATAATATGAATATTATATTGAATATTGCATCGTTCCCGAATAAAGGTTTCAGATCTTCAATCTTTCTGGCTCACCGGTATGTCTTTTGATAACCTATCTAACGATAGTTCGCATGATATATCAAGACATTATTTTTATCAAAATAAATGAGAACTGTTTTCAAAAGAAATTATAAATAACATGTAAGTGCTTAAAAAATGTTGATAGGGTAATCAGATTTTCCATATTTTGGGCTCTTTGGGAAGGTCTTTTGATTACCCATCCATCGAAGGGTCGCATGACGGATCCGGATAAAGGTTCAATCAAAATATCTGAGATTCGGTCTCTAATAAGTGTTAAATTAACACTTAAGTACTCATAACTTTTGATAGAGATGTCAGATCTTCCATGTTTTGGACACATTGGAAAGATCTTTTGATTACCCATAAATGGATGGGTCGCATGATAGATCCGGGCAACGTTTTTATCAAAATAGCTGAGATCCGGCCTATAAAAATTGAATAAATAACACAAAAGTGCTCATAACTTTTAATAGGTTCGTCAGATCTTCAATGTTTCAAACTCGTTAGAAAGGTCTTTTGAATGCCTTCCTGAAAATGTTTGAAAAATATTTACTAAGGGCTTGTGGGACCCCAGGACGGATTGAATGATACCAGAACGGTCCAAATCGGTTCAGCCAGTTCGGAGATAATCGAGTGCATTTTTTTTTCGGTGCACAGACTTAAAGACATACACGGTAAACGTGAAGGTGGGTCTACGAGGTCGAATTAAGAAGTTCATTTTTCGAGTGATTTTATAACTTTTCCTCAGTAAAGTGAGGAAGGCAAAAAAAAATAAACTGAAAAAAAATGTTTTTTTTGTTGAGTAACATTCAAAAATTAAAACAAAGACTGAAAAAACAAAATCTGAACCAAACATAAAAAAAAATCAATTTCATGCCATCCACATTAACGACCCCCGGGTCTTTTGTGGTCTCTATTGCAAGTTTCTGCTCGAACCTAGGAGTCCGAAGGCTTGAATGGCTAGAGCACCCACACCTCTTTCTACTCCAAGGAACCTTGCACCCCAATGTTTGAACTGACGACCACCGGAGTAGGCTTGGTTTGGTGTGTTGTTTGTATTTATGGCATGGAGACGACTCCTACACCTGAAATGACTTAACGGCCTAACAACCAAGGCCGGGACCGACATTTTACTTCATCATCCGATGGAAGGTTGCAGCAGATGGGAATCGAACCCAGAATCATCCGCTTACAAAGCGGACAGCGTAACCATTCGCCACGCACTATGATGAGTAACATTCAAAAATTAAAACAAAGACTGAAAAAACAAATTCTGAACCAAAAAAAAACAGTTTAATATCATAATTTGAATGTTTGCGTTTTTTGTGTAAATTTCTAAAATATGTACCTTTAACAATCTCAAGCCTGCTAAAAATTCGGTTTTTTTTTCAGCTAAATACAAGCTAAATCAGAGCCAACGGCTGAGATTTGTACACAAAAATTATGTAATAATATATGAAATCTTGTAAACGTATATTTTAATACGGTTTTCTGATTTTAATTTCAATAGTGAGGTCAAATTTTAAAATTTCCTTTTTATAAATTTAATTAAATTATTTTTTGTCAGATGCGGAATTGATTTTGAAATCTGATATAGTTCAAATAGATTTTTTATCATTTATACCTAGATCGTCAATTTCAATATAACGATCGCTTGCAGTAATCAGCTTGTTAATCTCTTCAGTTTCATCCCTCAGTTTAGTTCGCTTTCATTTCTCAAGGGAAATTTATGCAAACCTCAACCTTGAGTCTAATTCTTTTTAATCGAACATCACCGGGATTTTCCTCTCTAGATCTAGAACCTACCTCCGATCGCCCATCCTCTTCCTCCACAATCAACAGCTTGTTGAACAGTCCCCGCCCAAAGTGTTCCGCCACCACGGAGAACGGCTCCGGCGACCGATCCAGCAGATTATGGAACGCCTCATGCTGCCCGCGGGATTCACTCTGGGCACGCAACGCATCCATCAGCAGAATGTTCTTCTTGTTGCACACCGGACAGTCGCGCTCCGTTTCCGAGTAGCCGCGAATGCAACTAAAACATACGAGATGATTGTTAGTAACTTGAAGAAGTGAGTCTTGAGGTGCGCGCTTACTCCTGGTGGTACGAGTGCTTGCAGAGGAAAAAGAGCGCCGGCCAGGAGAGGGGCTGCTTGCACGTGTCGCAGACCGTGTTCCGGAACTCGACGTTGCCGTGCTGCAGGTGCGCGATGTGCTGCTTGATGGCGACCGACTCTTCGCTGTACTTGCGCGTGAGTTCCGCGTCGTGGCGCGTTGCGTCCTGCTCCTTCTGGAACACCTGCATGAAGTAGTCCCGGACGGGAAGGAGAGTGGGCCCGCTTTCGACGGCCAGGCAGTTGAGGATTTGGAGCGGGGCTTGCAGCTTTTCTTGGGCTGGAACAAAAAGAAAATCGTGGTGAATATTGTACTCGATCGTGATTTCGTTCGAAATTTCTCGATCTACAATCGACAAATTACGACTGACGACCAAGGAAATCTCGATATGTGATTTAAGAAATGTAAGGCTAGAAAAAATGTTTTTACCTTCCTCACCTCAATGAGGAAAGGCTATAAAATCACTCGAAAAATGAACTTCTTTATTAGACATCGTAGACCATCCTTCACGTATACCTATCGACTCAGAATCAAATTCTGAACAAATGTCTGTGTGTGTGTCTGGATGTTAGTCCGTGCACCGAAAAATATGCACGCAATTATCTCCGGATTTGCTGAACCGATTTTAACCGTTTTGGTCTCATTCGATCCGTCTTGGGATCCCACAAGACCCTAGTTAATATGATGAAGTTTAATAAAGTACTTCAAAAGTTATGCTAAAAAACGATTTCGTATTAAGTCCGGAAGATTGTAAATAGCGTAGTTTTTGAGAGAAAACTCGTCATGTAATACATTTTTAAAAAGGTATTTAAAAAACATTTCCAACGAGTCCAAAACGTTGAAGATCTGAAAATCCTATCAAAAGTTATAAGCACTTAAGTGTTATTTATGCACTTTTTGGAGGCCGGATCTCAAATATTTTGATGAAAACGTTGTCCGGATCCACCATGCGACCTGTCTTTGTATAGGTAATCAAAAGACCTTTCCAATAAGCTTAAAACGTTGAAGATCTGACAACCCTACCAAAAGTTATAAGTGTTATTTATACACTTTTTAGGCCGGATCTCAGATATTTTGTTAAAAATAAGTCTTATTTATACTCTATTTTTTGAGGCTCTGTAGTGTATTAACTTTATGAATGTAAGGAAGGCACCACCCACCTAAAGGTGGATTAACCCTTTCAGGCCCAAAAATCAAAATTTTCTGAAGTAGCCTATAATTTCGTATGGCCTTAAGGATCATTTTCCAATCATTAACTAAAAAAAGATTTTTTTTGAAAATTCAGGCCTGAAAGGGTTAAGAAACGTTTTTTTTAAGTTTATTTGTCGAGAAAAGAAATTTAAAAAAAATATGATATTTTCGTAATTTTTTTATCCTTATTTTTTTAAACCGTTGGTTGTTGGAAAAGCTTTCATATTTTTTAAAATTCTCACAGATTTTGAATTTTCTGTTGTGTTTAAATGTTTTAGTTGTTCATACTGTTTTTGCAGTTTATTAAACTTTTAGATCCTTAATTTTTTAAACGTAAATTTATAAATACAAAAGTTTAGATGAAAATGTTAAATACAAATTTGTTAATCTTTCAAAAAAAAATCTAAAAATTAAAATAATTTTGATTTTTTGAGTTCATACAATTTTATAAACAACGTTAATTTTGACAAGATTTTGATGTATCTTAATAAAAAAAATGTTTTAAAGGTTTATAAAATTTTTGAAACTTCTAAAATTTCAGAACCTTAATTTATTAATTTTTAATTAATCAATTTGTTATTCCATAATTTTCTAAAACCGTAAAATTTTGGAGAAGTTTTATATTTTTGAATTTTAGAAAATATAAATTTTTTAATAATGTTTCAAAATTTTAAAATATTTTAAATTTTTGAAATTTTTGAAGTTCTTGAAGAGCTAATTCTTATTTTTTCAAAACAATAGATTTTTAAAATGCATTTATATTTTTTTTTAAATTTTGAATTTTATTTCTGATGTTTTTAAAATTTATGATGTGTTTTTTATTTTTTGATTGTGCAAAATATTTGAAATTTATAATATTTTTAAAGTTTTTTTTTTTATTTTTAGAGCAGGCAAAAACCTTTCTTACTAATTTAAATATATCTCTGAAATTTTAAATTTTCAGTCGTTTTTATTTTTTAATTTTAAATTTTTAATATTTTTGTGCTAAATTTTTTTGAGAAGTTGTAGTATTTTTTAAACTTTGAATTTTCTTTCTAATGTATTTAAATATTTTGCTTTTTTTGAAATTTTTTGATTTTTAAAATATTTTTTGAACTTAAAATTATAACCAAAACTTTCAAAACTAAAATAAAAAAATAAAAATAAAAAATATTCAAAAATCCGAAAAAAAGCCAAAATGCTCCAAAAATTGAAAAAGCTTAAAAAATTTAAAAAAACTGCAAAGGTTTAAAAAAATTAAAAAAGACATTTTAAAAATATCTAAATCTAAAAAAATCAAAAACAGCAAAAACTTCAGAAATAAAACTGAAAATTAAAAAAATATAAAGCATCTTCAAAATCTAACGTTTTAAAAAAAACAATAGCTTCAAGAACTTCAAAAATTTCAGAAATTTCAAGTATTTTAAAGATTGAAAATTTTTAAAAACATCACAAATTTTAATAAACGTTATTAAAAAGGAGAATGGGCAAATTTGGTCCAAGGATGTACACGAACGGGACCAACTTTTTTCGAAAGATCTCTCTGAGACATGAAAAAAAAGTCTTCTGGACCAACTCTCTAAACCCCGGGGTTCAAAAGTTACAAGTTGTTGAAGTTAGAGCATTTTGGGTTAAAATGTACAAAAAATCGTATTTTTGCTATTTATAAAATCATTCATAAAATCTCTGTTTCATTATGGATTTCGATTTTCTTGACTTCATTCGACGCGAATCAGTAAAAACTATGAGTTCTGATATATCTTAGCATGATTGAAACATGATTTCTCTTGTTTTTATCCGTTTGAACCGTTTGTGCAAGAGGCATCCCATAGAAACAAGTCGAAACTTCAAGGTTTTGAAACCGGGTCCAACCCAGACTGCTTCAGTGAGTATGGAAGGCTTCAGTGCAATGTTGTAACAACTTATTGGGATGGTCTGAGTCATCCGAGAACTCCTTGGAGTTAAGACCGGTGATTCTACCGCCGTAACAAGCAAGATGTCGGCGGTTTTTGACCACGGATCATACCCGCATGGCTTCAGTGAGTATGGTAGACTACTATGCTGATGTGTTGGAGTGTCCTGGGTTCTCCTAGGACTCCCTGGAGTTAAGATCTGTGGGTCTACTACCGTGACAAGCAAAATGTCGACCGGTTTTGACAACGGAACATACCCGCATAGCTTCAGTGAGTGTGGTAGACTACTTTGCTAATGTGTTAGGATGTCCTGGGTCATCCAAGGACTCCCTGGAGTTATGATCTGTAGGTCTACGGCTGTTACAAGGACTCTCTGGGATGGTCCAGAACATCCCAACATAACAGCAATACAGTCTGAAATACTCACTGAATCTTTGCGGTTATGATGCGCGGTTAAAAATCATCGACCTTTTTCTTGTTACAGTGACCCAAATATCTAAACTCCTAGGATGACCAAAGACATCCCAACACATTAACAAAGCAGTCTACCATACTGTCTGAAGCCATGCGGGTATGATCCGTGGTCAAAAACCGCCGACATCTTGCTTGTTACGGCGGTAGAATCACCGGTCTTAACTCCAAGGAGTTCTCGGATGACTCAGACCATCCCAATAAGTTGTTACAACATTGCACTGAAGCCTTCCATACTCACTGAAGCAGTCTGGGTTGGACCCGGTTTCAAAACCTTGAAGTTTCGACTTGTTTCTATGGGATGCCTCTTGCACAAACGGTTCAAACGGATAAAAACAAGAGAAATCATGTTTCAATCATGCTAAGATATATCAGAACTCATAGTTTTTACTGATTCGCGTCGAATGAAGTCAAGAAAATCGAAATCCATAATGAAACAGAGATTTTATGAATGATTTTATAAATAGCAAAAATACGATTTTTTGTACATTTTAACCCAAAATGCTCTAACTTCAACAACTTGTAACTTTTGAACCCCGGGGTTTAGAGAGTTGGTCCAGAAGACTTTTTTTCATGTCACGGCGAGATCTTTCGAAAAAAGTTGGTCCCGTTCGTGTACATCCTTGGACCAGCTCCTATACAAATTTGCCCATTCTCCTTTCTTTGAAAAATCTTAAATTTTTAAATTTTAAGCTCTTTTTAAAATGTTCGATGTTTTTGACATTTTTGTTGTTTTTGGGTTTTCTGTAGTTTTTTTTTTAATTTTTGTAGTTTTTTTTATTTTTAAGTTTTTTGGAGTTTAACAAAAATAATTCATGAAATTTTTGAAGTTTTTTGAAAATGATCTATGATTTTTTTAAACGTTTGTTTTAATTACAAAAAGATGTTTTTTCGTTTAATATTTTTAATTTTAAACGTTATTTTTGGAAAAGATTTCAGGCCGTTGCAAATATTTTTCTAAATTTATGTACCCTAATTTATAAAATTCCGATGTACAGCACAGCAAAAAAAAATCGCAAAAAATATTCCCTCAGTACTTAGAAATTTTTGAAACTAAAGATTGCAAAACAACTGGACAGGTGTATAATTTAGAACACTCTTTTCATTAGGCTGGTACAAATATTTTTAAAAGTTTTTGTCTACCCCCCTTCAAAATTGGCCCGAAAAATCAGGGGGCAAAAAAAATATTTTTACAATAAACTTCAAAATATAAATGAATATTCAAGGGCAACCAGCTGAAATCAAATTAAAACACATTCTCCTGCGTTTAAAATCATTTTTAGCATGTTTGGGTTTATTAAAAAATCTTAAGACTTTTTGAAAATTTTCGATGCAAAATCTTTTTTTTCGATACAATTTTTGTTTTTGTCAGATTTTAGATTTTTTGAAAACTAATGATTGCAAAACAACTGAACTAGTGTAAAATGCATTTTAAAACACTTTTTTCATTTAAATGTGAAGTTTATGGCTTGGTATTCAATTTAAAAAATATATTTTTAAATTTTGAATTTTAGGTTGTTTTAAAACAGTGAATTTTTCAAGTTTTCCTTCTAAAAACTAATAACAATTTAATTCAAAAAATAAAATATGAGCAAAAAAAAAATCCTAATTTCTTTAATTGATCGTAATTTCTCGATTGTTAGTTGTAATTTGTCGATGGTAGATCGTAATCTGACTATCGAGAAATCTCGAACGTGAGTCGAGCAATTAAGATCAAGTGCAATAATCCCCCGGAACATCTTTTGAAAGTGGCTATCGTTAACGAAGAAACGCTCAACTCACCGATGACTTGCAGCACCTGCGACAGCAGCTTCGGCGGAGCGGCCTGGTCGTTCTTAAGTCCATTCAACGCCAACAGCCACAGCGAGGCATCGCTTTGGCCCAACTTTCGGCAGCACGCCAGTAGGTTCTCGTAGTCTCGATTCTTCAGATAGTGCCGCACAATCAGATGGTGCAGTTTGTCCTCCTCGTAGAGATACATGACGCCGGGCCAGAACTGGTGCACCCGGCACTGGATCAGCACGTGGCTCTTGTCGTACCGGTCGGCGTTCTGCTTCAGCGTATCGAGCAGCTTGCGCTCCACGGCCGGGGCTTCGCGCCACCGGTGCAGATAGTGCTCGATCAGGCTGTTGTAGACGAACTTGCTGCACGAGGGCAGATTTAGGATGAGATGTTCGAGAAAATCGATCAGGAGTTCGCTGTTGGAGAAGAGATGCACGAAGTCTTCCGGGTTGCCGCGCTCGCTGTTTAGGCCGTTTTCCAGCAGGAAGCTGGAGGTGAGGTCATCGCCAAAGTGGTCCTGCAGGGCGCTCGTGCCCAGGTCGGTGCGGACGTAGTCCGTGCAAAGTTTCTTCAGCAGGGCGATGGTTTGACCCGGGCAGTGCTCCATCAGGAGAAAGCCGTACTTTTTAACGTTTCGTTCCGCTTCGTGGAAATCCAGCTGGGAGATGTACTTCAGGGCGTCCTCGTAACGGCACAGATCTTCCGTCAGGATGCTCAGACAGAGATCGTGCTTGCCGTGCGCTTTGGCCAGCGCGAGAGCCTGCTCAACCGATGCGTTACGACAGACCTTGATGGCCACGTCAACGTCGAACAGGTTCAGCTTATTTTCGTTCTCCAAAAACTGTTTCAACTGCTCGGTCCTGTCCAACCTGGTGAAGCAGTTCAGCAGCAGCGTCGTGTGATCCGCACTGGCACGACCAGACTTGTGAATCGCCTGCAGGTAATCCGTCAAGTAGTGAATGTGACGAGCGTCCAAAAAGCGTCGAATCACGTACGAAGGCTCCAAAAATCCAATCGTCTTGGTGTACTGATCAACAGACCCGGAAAAGTCCCCCTTACTGTACAGATGATCTCCGTACTGCTTGAATATCCCGGCCAACCCGTCCGTGTCGTACTGATTGCTCTTGGCGATCCGCACCGCAATGTCGTACAAATTCTTCTTAAACAGCAAGTTCAGCTTGCTCTGCAGGTCCTTCTCGTCCAAGTGAAAAATCTGCTTGTTCTCAGTCAAAATATAGCACGAGCCAAACTCCGTCAGAATCGCCGCCACCTCGTCAATCGGACACGTGTACACGATAAACTTGTTCTGAATATCAATCACGGTCAGCACAAACCCAGCCCCGTTCGAGCCGCTAACCCGAGTATTCTTCGACACTATCAACAGGTGCGATCGGAACCACTGCAGCAGCGTCTTCTTGCCGTCCAGGGCGTAACACGGCCCGCGCCCATCCGACGTGTAGCAATACACGGCATCATCTCGCCCGACCATAAAGTGGCCCTCGTTGTGACCGGTTTGCAGCGCGCAACAACCAACCGGCGATTGCATCGTGTCCAGATTTATCCGAATCTCCTTGTCACGACTCTGCAGGTTGTACAAATACACCCCCGAATCGGAGCAGACAAACATTTGCGTTATCTTATTAAAGTGCTTAAACGCAATCCCGCTAATCGATGCCGTCCCCGCCGTCAGCTGCTTCAGCGTCTTCGACCGATCCCTACTAACATCCCCCCTGTAAAGCGAAATGTTCCCCTTGGCAAACCCAATCGCCATAAACTGTCCGCCTTCGGAAACCGCAAGCGCACTTGGCACCGACACCATCGTCCGCACCGTCCGCAAGCACTGCGCCCCCGCAATCGCCGTCACCTTCCCCAAATTCCACACCTTAAACGAGGGTCCATTAATGTCCTCGCCCACCGTAACCAGCAGGTTGTTCTGTTTGGAAATGTCGCACAGCAGAATCGAGCCCTCGTGGCCCTTGAAGGAGATCGGTTCCCAGCTCCGGTTGAAGCTGTGGATCATCCCCTCCGAGTCGCACATCACGATCACGTTGTTACCGCTGGCGGTGGCCGTGATGCGTGCGTCCTGCAGCGTCTCCGCGACCCGGTCCTTGTCGACGCCCTTCCGCAGGTCGAAAAAGGTAAACTTTCGCCACTGGGGAGGAAAGGAAGGCAGAGGCGTCAGCTTATCACTTCTAATTACAGAATTTAAAACGTCTTACCTCGAAAATCGCCATTGCGAAGGCTCAATTAACGCCAAGTGAACGATAGAAAACTTAAATACTAATTTTTAACACCTTAATCACAAATTACTAGCAAAAGATTACCAGAATTTTGAATGTTTTGATGAATAATCGAACTTTTTTCGCTATCAGCTCCCACCCATCTGTCAAAATCACCTTTGTTTTGGTGGCGCAGGGCTGGACACGGAGGAAACTCTCCTCTGCTTTCACACGCTTATTCAAAGTTACGCAATACACTCAAACCCCAATGGTTTGACACCAACTGTTGTCAAACGGGGTCACTTTTTAGTTTGACACCCCTTTTACACGGAGTTCACACACACTACCAAACTTTTTTTTTCAAACTTCATCATCCCGGTACGAGAATCGAACTCACGACCTCTGGATTGGAAACCCAGCACGCGGCTAGTCGAAACCCATCCCCTACCGGTCAGTATTCCCAGTGAGTAGAATTACTCTTTGAAGGGATCTGACTTTGCCGAGCCAGGCAGGAATCGAACCCATCACCTTCCGCTTACAAGGTGAAACCCGTAACCTCACGGCCACGGAAGCTCGGCAACGTTTGTTTTGATAGTGTGCGTGAGCGCCGTGTAAAAAGTGACAGTTCGTCACTTTTTAGTTTGACTTTGACCAACCAACGGGGTACAAACTAAAAAAGTGTAAAACGAAAAAGTTACCAACCACCGGGGGTTGAGTGTAGAGATCCTAAATAGGGAGACTGGACGAAGTGAATTTGACGTACCCAAACAGACGCGAGTTTGACGTATCTAAACGAGCATTTGCCTTTACGCACAGCAAAACTTATCAGTGTTGCCAAGCTCAAAACATACGTTGCCAGATCGATTTAGCAAGCTTAGACCAGTCTCCCTATAGAGATATCCACGCGCGAGAGTGTGTTAGTGTTTAACAAAATTACACTCAGACATAGGCAAATCGAGTAGAATAATTCGTCTGTCAAAATCAGCTGTGTCCCTTGTTCTACCACGAGCACGTGGTAAACAGCTGGTTTTTACAGACGATTGATCTACTCGATTTGCCTATGTCTGCGAAAAAAAAGGGTAAACAAAATCAGCTGCTTGGAATTCAGCCAATCACAATCGTTCAAAACTAAAACAATACTTCAAATACAAATACTAACACAGAATGATGGTGTGCGTGAGAGAAACCGTGGAGATCTCAATTTAGGGTCTCTAGTTGAGTGTACATTGATATTTTTACTCAGTTTTTGTTCGCAGAGTTCGGAAAACCACTCACACTCACAAATCGAGTAGGCTTCCTCACAGCAAACACTCTCGTTACTCTCCGTGAGTGTGAGGGCTGAGTAAATTTACTCATATTTGAGTAAAATGAGGGCGTGAGTAGGCCGTTTCCAACAGTTTGTTATTTATAGAATCAATGAACATATGAATCCAAAATCAAACGTCTTTATCAATCGGTTTTACATTCGAGGTAGCGTCAATGTCTATGGTTTTGTGTTTGTATTAATTAGACATATACTTTTTTTTGTTGTCTGTCTGGTATATTTTTTTTCATTGCTGAAAAAGAAACCTTGGATTGTTGAAGTCCAGTGGCTGGCGGATGGGCAATTATTTTCATAATTTTAAGATGGGCGACCGGCGAGCCAATAAACCAAATTTCCAGTTTTTGCTTTTTGGGTGTTTTTCAATACCCCTGATTCAAGGCGGTTTCAAAAACACCCAAAAAGCAAAAACTGGAAATTTGGTTTATGAGCAATTCTCTACGAAATCGGTCTTTTTTCTTCAATTTTAATTTTTGTATTTTTTAATCCGACTGAAACTTTTTTGGTGCCTTCGGTATGCCTAAAGAAGCCATTTTGCATCATTAGTTTGTCCATATAATTTTCCATACAAATTTGGCAGCTGTCCATACAAAAATGATGTATGAAAATTCAAAAATCTGTATCTTTTGAAGGAATTTTTTGATCGATTTGGTGTCTTCGACAAAGTTGTAGGTATGGATACGGACTACACTGGAAAAAATAATACACGGTAAAAAAAATTTGGTGATTTTTTTATTTAACTTTTTATCACTAAAACTTGATTTACAAAAAAACACTATTTTTATTTTTTTTTTTTTTTGATATGATATAGAGGACATAAAATGCCAACTTTGTGCAAAAAATCATTGACCGAGTTATAAAATTTTTAATAAATACTGATTTTTTCAAAAAATCGAAATTTTGGTCGTAAAAATTTTTCAACTTCATTTTTCGATGTAAAATCAAATTTGCAATCAAAAAGTACTTCAGTAAAATTTTGATTAAGTGCACCGTTTTCAAGTTATAGCCATATTTAAGTGACTTTTTTGAAAATAGTCGCAGTTTTTCATTTTTTAAAATTAGTGCACATGTTTGCCCAGTTTTGAAAAAAATATTTTTGAAAAGCTGAGAAAATTCTCTATATTTTGCTTCTTCGGACTTTGTTGATACAACCCATAGTTGCTGAGATATTGCCATGCAAGCAGTGTTGCAAAAGAGTGATAGAAAAGCTATCAATAGATTATCTCTGCACCAAAAATATCCGAGAGTATAGCGGCCGTCACTATAGCTTGTGAGATCTCTTCTTGTGTCTCGTGATTCCCAGCGATGTCATTCTCTCTCTATCACTCCTTCCCTTTTCCTCGACTATGCGCTCTCACCGCTGAGTCTCTCAACCTCTCCGAAAACTGCAATGAGAGAACGCGAGATGGCGATTAGGAGCCGACCACGCATGACGCCCCTTCAAACTGCGTTTGCAAAATTGGTTTTGTGGCGGCTTTTGTGGTTAAACGCTGTTGCGGTAGGATGATCGTGGAAGCGAGAATGAGAGAGAAAAGGAAAATGTCAATCGCGAGTGGGTAAACACAAAAACGTGTTCGGCTATGTTCGGCGCTGAGAGTTTCAATGAAGAGAGAAGAGCAGTTGTATTTGAGGCATGAATATTCAGGCGAGATAATTGTAGTTGCTGAGAGGTGATATTTTGATATTTTAACAACCCTGCATGCAAGTGTTTAAAAACAGGAAAATTGATGTTTTCTAAGTCTCACCCAAACAACCCACCATTTTCCATCGTCAATATCTCAGCAACTAATGGTCCGATTTACAATGTTAATATATGAAACATTTGTGAAATTTTCCGATCTTTTCGAAAAAAATATTTTCAAAATTTTCAAATCAAGAATAACATTTCAAAAAGACCAAACATTCAATATTACGCCCTTTTGATATGTTAGTCTGGATTTAAAATTTTTGAAAATAATTTTTTCGAAAAGATCGGAAAATTTCACGAATGTTTCATATTTAAACATTGTAAATCGGACCATTAGTTGCTGAGATATCGACATTAGAAAATGGTGGGTTGTTTGGGCGAGACTTAGAAAACATCAATTTTACTGTTTTTAAACACTTGCATGGCAATATCTCAGCAACTATGGGTTGTATCAACAAAGTCCGAAGAAGCAAAATATAGAGAATTTTCTCAGCTTTTCAAAAATATTTTTTTCAAAACTGAGCAAACATGTGCACTAATTTTAAAAAATGAAAAACTGCGACTATTTTCAAAAAAGTCACTTAAATATGGCTATAACTTGAAAACGGTGCACTTTATCAAATTTGCACTAAAGTACTTTTTGATTGCAAATTTGATTTTACATCGAAAAATGAAGTTGAAAAATTTTTACGACGTAAATTTCGATTTTTTGAAAAAATCAGTATTGATTAAAAAATTCATAACTCGGTCAATGATTTTTTGCACAACCTGGAAATTTCTGAAAAGTTGGCATTTTATGTCCTCTAAAACATATAAAAAAATAAAAAAAATTATAAATAGTGTTTTTTTGTAAATCAAGTTTCAGTAATAAAAAATTAAATAAAAAAATCACCAAATTTTTTTTACCGTGTATTATTTTTTTCCAGTGTAGTCCGTATCCATACCTACAACTTTGTCGAAGACACCAAATCGATCAAAAAATTCCTTCAAAAGATACAGATTTTTGAATTTTCATACATCATTTTTGTATGGACAGCTGCCAAATTTGTATAGAAAATTATATGGACAAACTAATGATGCAAAATGGCTTCTTTGGGCATACCGAAGGCACCAAAAAAGTTTCAGTCGGATTAAAAAATACAAAAAAAAAATCGAATGACCGGAATCCTAGAGAACTGCTCTTATTGGTCCTTTTTTAAAAAAAAAACTCCAGACTTTGTATGCTAATCGTTGTGGAACTGAAAAAAATCGTATGAAAAAGTGTAAAAAGTGCGATAACGAACTCAGCAAAGTGCAATTTTCAGTAACAGTGTACAAAACTGTCACTTCGAAAATCGGCCGCCGCGGCCAGACCTTTTTTTTTCGAACAAGACTGTTCTTTTTTTTGACATTTTTCGAACTCTCACCAACACCAACACGCGCACACAGTTCAAGCAACACTGCTGTTGCAATCCGAACCGCGCGAGTCATCATCATTCATCGTCGTCAAGCAGCAGCAGTGGCCAAGATCCAGATTTTTCCGTCTCGTTATTTTTTCGCGTTCGGAAGTTACAAGTCGGTGGTTCGAGTCCCGTGCGCAATCCGTGTTACTTCCCGGATGGAATCGTCGTCGTCGTCGTCGCCGTTGCCACCGAGCGTTCCGGGATCGTGTGGCTGAGGAGAGTAAACTCTACGGGGACACGACGTCGTCGTCCCCCTCTCTCGAATCTGCTGACGGCTGGCAAAAGAAAGATGGTCGTCGACCAAAATTGAAACGCATTTCGTCGTCGTCGCCTACTTGGTGGAAGATTGGATTGACGGTGTGTGTCGAGGTCGTTTCCTTTTGCGTTTTTGCTTGGCGCGACTGCCAGACTGAGCAGATTCTGTGGGAAGCGCGACTTCCGGTCCGGGAACAGCTGGTCCAGCCCACCGTAATGGGGCGAAAATAGCCGTGACTCATTCGACGAAGAAGCAAAGTTGTGCGCAAAATTCGTCTTGAAAAATTTTGCGAGTAATTCTGGGGAATTGTTTTGGAGAAAAAGTGAACAACAAAGTTTTGCCAAAAAACACAGATTGCAAATCAATCGAAAAGCTTAACCGAGTGGAATGAATGATTAATAATCTGTCCTTCAAAAGTTCGAAGCCCAGCAGAACCAGCAGGAGCCAATCTCGTGGCGAGTGAGGGGAGAAAAAATTTCACTCGACTCGTGTCACTTTTCTTTTCCACCCCGCAGTCGGTCGAAGAGGCAAGGCAAGAAGACGAAGAAGGAAAAAAATACACCCATTTCATTAGTGTACGTGTGTGTGTGTGTGCGCGCGCTTGTATGTGTGCAGTGCCGCGCGGTTCGAAACAAACACCGTCTTAATTTTGGTTGAAGGTTGCGTGAAATGCAATTTTCGGTCGTCGCAGTTGCCTAACGGAATCGACGTGATTTTTTGTTGTCGTTGGTCTGCCCGGAGGAATTTTGCCCGGAGAACATCGGACGTTCATTTTTGGATTGGTGGTATCGAGCGGCTAAACCATGTGGAGTCCTTCGTACGAGATTATCGTGGAAACGCTGACCGGGTCCGAGTTTGAGGTGACCGTCAGCGATCGGGACACCGTCGGCTACATCAAGTCCAAGATCCAGAAGTATGAAGGTATGTGTTGGGGAATCTTTGTAGAATGCTAAGCTTCATGTCGTTAATTTGAAATATTTAGCGGACACCATGAAGGTGCCACATTTCTATCTAAATAAAATAATAGATTAATTCAACGTTTTGCCTTTGCTCTTCTTGCGCATTCTGGTCAAAAGAAGTGTATTTATAAATGCCGTTGTTTGCTGACCCATTGTGGCTAATCCGGAATCGGTTACCGGTGGCCCCTTGGGGACACTTCCGGAATATGAGAGAACCCCTATCATCTGACGCATCAAACTTCATGAAATTGAAAGATATGTCAACCAACAGTCAGCGAACAACGGCATGACCGTAGATTGACATATCTTTCAATTTCATGAAGTTTGATATGTCGGATGATAGGATTTCTCTCATATTCCGGGAGTGTCCCCAAAGGACCACCGGTAACCGGATCCAGATTGGCCAAGATGGGTCAGCGAACATTGGCCGTAGATTGACATATCTTTCAATTTCATGAAGTTTGATATGTCGGATGATAGGGTTTCTCTCATATTGCGGGAGTGTCCCCAAAGGGCCACCGGTAACCGGTTCTAGATTGACCAGGATGGGTCAGCGAACATTGGCATGACCGTAGATTGACATATCTTTCAATTTCATGAAGTTTGATACGTCGAATGATAGGGATTCTCTCATATTCCGGAAGTGTCCCCAAGGCGCCACCGGTAACTGGTTCCAGATTGGCCAGGATGGTTCAGCAGTTAACGACATTACCAAAGATGGATATATCTTTCAATTTCATAAACTTTGATATGCAACATGATGGGTTTTCAGCAAAAAAATCAAATTAGCCGTTCATCGAGTACCCGGGAACCGGTTCCAGGTTACCCGGAAGTGGCCACTAACACTCCAGAGTGGTTCTGGCAATCGTGTATTGTGTTTTTAGTAAGTTATATGGAACAATTTCAACTATCATGAGAGTATTGGTATCACATATACGTGAAAAACAGTAAAATATGAGCTTTTCGGATATTCCGGATTTCCGGAACCGGTAGGTAACCTGGCCGTGATATTAATATTTGTGGTCAAAGTACAGGTTTATACCTGTCGAATGCAATCCGGAGCATCCTGATTGGTTGAAATTTGCCGGAGATACAGGTCGTCAAAGTTGGGGTCTCAATAAGGCCTTTTTTCGGTTGTAGCCGATTCCCGGTGGCCACAGCGACCAAATCCTGTTTTTTAGAATGATTTCGGAAAGGGGACGTTCCAAGCTTTCATTTGTGACTAAAAGAACCGGAATCGGTCAAATACTGAATTTTTGACATTTTTTTAAAGTTTGGGGTCGAAAAGGACCCCAATACCTTTATAGTAACTTTAGCTATGGACGCTCCCCTAGGGGTCGTCCAAGGTTTATTTGTTTTGTAAAATGTGTATTTATACTATAAATTTAATGTCAGAAAATTTCAAGGCTCTAGCATGTATATAGCAAAAGTTATGGCAAATTTAATTTTCAAAAAGGCCGAAAAGGACCCCAATACCGTAGGAAGGTAAATAAAATTTGACAAAATTTCCCCATAGAGTTATCTAAGCCCGATCTCACGCACACTAGCACGCCATTTGTTTTGCTGGCGGGTACAAAATTTAACCTCAATCTTTTTCGTAAACGTACACGCAATACATGCGCACGTAGATAACTCTATAGTGCTGTGCCAATTTAGCAAAATAAAAAAAATATAGCATGTAGTTTATGAAAAATTGGGCAAAATTTTCCCATAAAGTTAGAGCAAAATTCAACAATAAAAAAATAGGTTATCCCGGGCAGACGGTAATAACAAAATTAATAATATTTCAATAACAAATCCTGTTAAAATAACAAAAAGTGTTATTATTTTATCCTGAACTTAAACTTCTAGAAGAAAAAATAATAACAGTTTCTGATGAAATAATAAGAGTTGGTATTGAAGTGATATTATATTGAAAATGTTTATTAACACGCTAATAAGAGGAAATGTTATACATTTCAAAAACTCTTTTAATAACAAGATTTGTTATTCGTTTGGTATTCTGACTTGGAAATTAAATTACCGTAAATAGCACAAATGGAAAAGTTTCGAAGTGTCCATAACACAATCTGTTATTATTTTTTCTTTTGTTAAATATGTTTAGATCTTTCCCGAGCAGACGGAAATAACTTGGGAATAACATTTTTTGATATTTGAAAATACTAGGCCAATAACATTTAATGTTATTTATAAAAAGATTTGTTATTCGTCGTTATGATTTTTTTGTTATTGGATTGTTATTGTAATAACAAACTAATAACATTTTTAGTTATTCTTCGAATAAATCTTTGTTATTATTTTTTGTTATTTTAACAACTAATCCGATCATCCCAATAACAGTTGGCGGTATTCTTCCATAACAAAAAATGTTATTTTAAAGTTGTTTTGCCTTTCAACCAATATCAGACCAATAACAAATTTTGTTATGATAACATAAATTGTTATTAAACCCTTATGCCAAAATGTATTTTTCATGAAGATTCCATAACACATTCCGTTATTTTAACAGTATTTGTGATTGAAATGGCATGAATTTTGTTATTACGGTCTGCCCGGGTTGCGATAATTTTGACCAATTTCGCCGGGGTCATTATTTTGGTCATGAAATGGGGCCCTTAATCTAAAATTATTCGAAAAAGTTAGAATTTTGAAAGCAGATTTTTTTTAAATTATTTGATATACTCCCTACGGATTTTTGCTAAAATTGGCTAAAACTAGGGATATTTTTTACCAATTTCGTCGGGGTCATTATTTTGGACATGAAATGGGGTCCTTAAGCTGAAATTATTCTAAAAAGTTGAAATTTTGATAGTCGATTTTTTTTATTATTTGATATACCCTTCTAAGGGACTTTGCTAAAATTGACTAGAACTATGGAATAATTTTGACCAATTTCATTGGGCCCATAAAATGGGGTCCTTAAGCTAAAATTAATCCGATAAAATTATCTTTTGAAAGCTGTTTTTTTATTCCTTAAATCTTGTCATTCCTTCATGACTCCTTCTGTGTTATTGGTTTGTTATTGAAATAACAACATAATAACAGTTTCAGTTATTCAAATCTTTGTTATATAACATACTCCGATATACTCACAATATCAAAAACTGACCTTTCCAAGTTATTTCCGTGTGCTCGGGTATCCCGAGCAGACGGAAATAACTTGGGAATAACATTTTTTGATATTTAAAAATACTAGGGCAATAACATTTTATGTTATTTATAACAAGATTTGTTATTCGACGTTATGATTTTTTTTGTTATTGGATTGTTATTGTAATAACAGACTAACAATACTTTTAGTTATTCTTCGAACAAATCTTTGTTATTATTTTTTGTTATTTTAACAATTATTCTTCCATAACAAAAAATGTTATTTCAAAGTTGTTTTGACTTTCAACCAATATCAGACCAATAACAAATTTTGTTATGATAGCATAAATTGTTATTGAACTCTTATCCAAAAAATGATTTTTCAAGAAGATTCCATAACACTTTCTGTTATTTTAACAGTATTTGTTATTGAAATGGCATGAATTTAGTTATTTCCGTCTGTTCGGGTATGCCTGATGATTGTTTTTTAAATGTTGGAATGTCACATGAAGTAGCTACTACACTACGGCAAACAAAATCGCACTTTTTGACAGTTTGCCTCCCGGGCAGACGGTAATAACAAAATTCATGCCATTTCAATAACAAATTCTGTTAAAATAACAAAAAGTGTTATGGATTCTTCTTGAAAAATTCATTTTTGAATAAGAGTTGAATAACAGTTTATGTTATCATAACAAAATTTGTTATTGGTCTGATATTGATTGAAAGCAAACACAACTTGGGAATAACATTTTTTGTTATGGAAGAATAACTTCAAATGTTATTGCGATGATCGGATTAGTTGTTAAAATAACAAAAACTAATAACAAAGATTTGTTCGAAGAATAACTAAACATGTTATAAGTCTGTTATTACAATAACATTCCAATAACAAAGAATCATAACGGCGAATAACAAAACTTGTTATAAATAACAAAATATGTTATTGGCTAAGTATTTTCAAATATCAAATAAAGTTATTCCAAAGTTATTACCGTCTGCTCGGGCTGCTTTGTTTGTTTGCCTGGATTTGTTTGTACAAACGTCAGCCTGCATACATTTTGCCTTGTTTGCGAATTTGCCGCAAACAAGTTCTGAGTTTGGCAAACTGTCAAACACGGAAAAGTGCGAGTTTGTTTGCGGTAGTGTGATAGCTCCTTGAATTACCCGATCAAAGATTGAATGATTTTTCATAGGATCTGTTCAATAACAATTTTTTGACTAAGTGTTGGGAATGTTATTATTTTTTCTCATTATCGATGATCATGACGTTCTGATAACAAACGGGAATAAAATGTGGTTTTTGCAAAAAAATGACGAAAATTGCCACTTTTGGGATCACCCTAGCACGGTGTAGGTCATCCTAACGGCCAAACAAAAAAATATGGGTTTAATTATTTTGGCCAAGGAATCTTCACAAAAACTTTTTTTTTCGATTTGTGCCCTTTTCAAATGGAATTGCTGAATACATTTGTGTTCTTTCACAACTGCTATCCTTTTTGCTTTTCTCAGACTTTGTATGAAATCGTTTTAAGCATACTTCATCATAACAACTTTATAACAGATAATTTATCAGGTTCATAATCCAGGTAAGTCTACAAGGCCTTATTGAAAAGTCATTTTTTTCGAGTGAGGAAGGCTAAAAGGAACACCTCAAATTATCAATCTGTGGCAACACTTTCGCCAAAACGCCAAACCATTCAACTTGATATATCCACCCCAACATCTTTAAAGTGCGCGCGACGACGACGACGACGCGTTGGCAATAACAACAAAATTGCGTCTTGACCTAAAAGACAGCCTTCTTTCGCGAGAGACGAGGACGTCAGAGTTCCGCCGCGGCCACGACCGACCGATGCGGCGGCGCTCGTTTAATTTTAGTAGATACTCAAAACGACCCCGTCTGCCCGTTTGGTTCGTGTGGTTGGTTGTTTTGTCTTCTAATGTTTTCCCTTTTTGACCGGCTAGATTGTGGCTTGGTCCTGTCTGTCTGTGGTGGGGTGGGTTGGCTGCTATTAATTAGGAGCTTTCATACTCTAGCTATAGGAACTTTTGGCGCCGACCAAAAATAGCCACAATTGGCCTCAGGTATGGCTTTAGGGATGGAGTGGGGTTGTAATTATTGAGGGAGCCAGGAACTGCTATTTTTAGTATAGTGCAATTGATCAGTTTTCTTCCCAGAAGTGTCCTGCAGATTCTGTTTTACAACAATCCTGCAATCAATGTAATGCCACTCTTATGAAAGGGTACACAATGAAACGTCAATTAATTATTGCTTCTCGCCTTGCATCGACGTCCTTCCTAGTAATTATGCGCCAGCACCTGGATGAAAAAGTGAAGCCTTGTCCTAAAATAAACAGTAATTTATCGGGCTGTTTTCCAAGCTCCAACTAGGTATGTACTCCCACCGGGGGGGCCGGGGTCGATATCGAATATCCTCGTCGCGCCTGTTTGCCCTTCCCGGGAACCATCTCCATGCCAACTGCTGGCGTTCCAGCCAGTGCAGGGGTTAGAACCGTCACACTGGGAAAAAAGGGACCCGTAGCCCCATGAATTAGATGCCGCTGAAATTTTAACTTGGAAATATATGTTTATTATGTAAAAAACTCCGGGGAATCGAATGGTGATGGTTTCGTCTGCCGGAGATAATGGGAAAGGGTCCATTTTGCCCAAATATCCCCTAAAATGCAACCTTTTTATATTATATGCTACATTACGAGAAATACCGCAGGTTTTTAGACTTCAAAATAAGTGAACTTTATGTAAAAAACTATGACAAATCGATTGGTGAAGGTTTCACGTGCCGGAGACACCGAGAAAGGTCTCATTTTGCCCCAATTAACCCTATATTCGATTTTTCATGTAATTTGCTCCACATCGTAAAGTGCCGCAGTTTTTTAGACTTCAAAATAAGTGAACTTTATGTAAAAAACCATGACAAATCGATTGGTGAAGGTTTCACGTGCCGGAGACACCGAGAAAGGTCTTATTTTGCCCCAATTATCTCTATATTCGATTTTTTCATGTAATTTGCTCCACATCGTAAAGTGCCGCAGTTTTTCAGACTTCAAAGTAAGTGAACTTTATGTAAAAAACCATGACAAATCGATTGGTGAAGGTTTCACGTGCCGGAGACACCGAGAAAGGTCTCATTTTGCCCCAATTATCCCTATATTCGATTTTTTCATGTAATTTGCTCCACATCGTAAAGTGCCGCAGTTTTTTAGACTTCAAAATACGTGAACTTTATATAAAAAACCATGACAAATCGATTGGTGAAGGTTTCACTTGCCGGAGACACCGAGAAAGGTCTCATTTTGCCCCAATTAACCCTATATTCGATTTTTCATGTAATTTGCTCCACATCGTAAAGTGCCGCAGTTTTTCAGACTTCAAAATACGTGAACTTTATATAAAAAACCATGACAAATCGATTGGTGAAGGTTTCACGTGCCGGAGACACCGAGAAAGGTCTTATTTTGCCCCAATTATCCCTATATTCGATTTTTTCATGTAATTTGCTCCACATCGTAAAGTGCCGCAGTTTTTCAGACTTCAAAATAAGTGAACTTTATGTAAAAAACCATGACAAATCGATTGGTGAAGGTTTCACGTGCCGGAGACACCGAGAAAGGTCTTATTTTGCCCCAATTATCCCTATATTCGATTTTTTCATGTAATTTGCTCCACATCGTAAAGTGCCGCAGTTTTTCAGACTTCAAAATAAGTGAACTTTATGTAAAAAACCATGACAAATCGATTGGTGAAAATTTTTATGCACCGGAGACACCAGAAATAGGTCCGTTTGCCCCAAATGTCCCTTATATGGAAAAATGTGCATTTCCTAACATTATTCATCAATAAAGAAATAGATGGTGTTCGAACGAAAGTTGGTATCGGACATATTCAGGTCCGACCAGGTCAGCGATAGCCTCATTATGTCCAATAAATTGGCTTCAGGAGTCGTTTTACGAGCGAGGTGAGTCCGAGCGTGTTTGTAACGTTTGTGTGTATGCTCGCCTGGTTGCTCATCATAGAAGCACAACGGGTAAGGCTGCAATGTTTAATATTTTTAGAATAAGTGATTTTTTCAAACTATATAACACTTGCAAATTAGATTAAAAAATCGAATATAGGGTTATTTGGAGCAAAATGAGACCTTTCCCGGTGTCTCCGGCACGTGAAACCTTCACCAATCGATTTGTCATGGTTTTTTACATAAAGTTCACTTATTTTGAAGTCTGAAAAACTGCGGCACTTTACGATGTGGAGCAAATTACATGAAAAAATCGAATATAGGGATAATTGGGGCAAAATGAGACCTTTCTCGGTGTCTCCGGCACGTGAAACCTTCACCAATCGATTTGTCATGATTTTTTACATAAAGTTCACTTATTTTGAAGTCTAAAAAACTGCGGCACTTTACGATGTGGAGCAAATTACATGAAAAATCGAATATAGGGTTAATTGGGGCAAAATAAGACCTTTCTCGGTGTCTCCGGCACGTGAAACCTTCACCAATCGATTTGTCATGGTTTTTACATAAAGTTCACTTATTTTGAAGTCTAAAAAACTGCGGCACTTTACGATGTGGAGCAAATTACATGAAAAATCGAATATAGGGTTAATTGGGGCAAAATAAGACCTTTCTCGGTGTCTCCGGCACGTGAAACCTTCACCAATCGATTTGTCATGGTTTTTTACATAAAGTTCACTTATTTTGAAGTCTAAAAAACTGCGGCACTTTACGATGTGGAGCAAATTACATGAAAAATCGAATATAGGGTTAATTGGGGCAAAATAAGACCTTTCTCGGTGTCTCCGGCACGTGAAACCTTCACCAATCGATTTGTCATGGTTTTTTACATAAAGTTCACTTATTTTGAAGTCTAAAAACCTGCGGTATTTCTCGTAATGTAGCATATAATATAAAAAGGTTGCATTTTAGGGGATATTTGGGCAAAATGGACCCTTTCCCATTATCTCCGGCAGACGAAACCATCACCATTTGATTCCCCGGATTTTTTTACATAATAAACATATATTTCCAAGTTAAAATTTCAGCGGCATCTAATTCATGGGGCTGCCGGTCCCTTTTTTCCCAGTGTGCGTTGGATGGCGACGTCGCGACGCGCCCAACTACTGCGGCGTGGGCGTCAATATTCAATCTCTAGAAGCCAGAAAAGTGCACTTTTATCATCATCACTTGCAGCGGGATGCACTGTGATGAGACCAGTTGAATACAATCAATAAGGACTTCATTAGTGGCTGGAATAAAAGTCCAAAATGAGCCATCGTTAGTTTGTTCGTCGAAATGGTCAAAATATGAACATTCCAGCCGGTATTAGAAATAATCCAACCGGGTGCTTATCAAGTACTCTGGCGCAAGCTTATCAATCCGAAAACATTGCCGCAAATGTGAATGTAACCAGTCAAGGTCGAACGAGTTCGTGGCGCGTGATGATTTTTTTTTCGCTTTGCCTGTATTTTTTTTTGCTGTTGTTTTTGTTAGCGATTGCAGCTCAATTTAGAATTTCGCGGAGCTAATTTTGGACAGCATTTGTTTTCTGTTGGGCCGTGCAAACCAAACAGCTGCCTCTTTAGCTAGCAATCGATTTTTTTTGACGGGTGAAATCAATTTCTCTTTTTAATACTTTTAAAAACCTCATTGTTTTTTTTAATTTTTAAACCTTAATTTGAAACTAAGATATCTTCGGAACTAGAGGTGGGCAAAAAAGATCGAGCTGCTCAAAGAGCTGGTTCACTAAAAAGAGCGAACGAACCGTGGCTCTGAAAAAAAGAACCGCGGTTCTTTTTAAACTTCGGTCTTTTGGAAGAACCGTTTCAAGATGGCATGATTTATGTTATAAATATAAGTGATTGAATTAAAAAAAGTACTTATAATTTTGTTTTTGATAATTGAAAATGCAATTTCAAATATTTCAATTCTAATAAAAATTTATCTCAAAAGTAAATTATTGTCTAAACAAAATGAACAAAAATCATTGTACAGCTGATGTTACACTAAAGTAATACCAGAATACGAATTTGAGCATTTCAAATTGCAAAATAAACACGTTTGTCCAATTAAACTTTAGCGTTTATAGGCTTTATCGATTGAATCAGAATGTACCTAGAAAAGAGTTCACAGAATATTTTCTTCAAATAAAACATCAGCATTAGTTCAATTCTTGCAGAAATAAACTCAATAAAACACAATTTTTCCAGCATCCTAGATTTAAGTTTGGATCAATTACTCGAATGTTTAGGTTTTAGTAGAAATCTTGACAAAGAGACCACCAAGACTTATGGTTTCCAAGGGCATCTTCTCGTTATAGTTTTAATTTGTTTTATCAAATAATTTATAAAAGTCCAATGTGAAATCCAAGGTGAAATCTATATATATAAAAAATTTCGACGGTTTTGTTCGAACGCGAATCAATTCAACACGGAATTTCGGATCGAGGTGCTGTTTGTTGCGTTGGGTTCGTATGAGTCCAAGGATGGTTCTTACGCCAAAAAGTTACAACTTTGGCCACTCTGGAACCGATTCCGGAAAATCGGCAGATTGTATGGGTAAAGTTACGTAGAATCAAATTTTGATCACAGTAGGCTGACAAGGAAAGAGCTAAAAACGTCAACAAACGAAAAAAGGAAAAGACGAAGTTTTTCGGGTAAGGCTTGTAACTTATAAAATCACACGATTCTTTAAAAAAAACCCTCTTTATCCAAACTTTGAAAAAGAGCGAAAGATCCGTTCAAAAGAGCGGACCTTTTTAATAAGCGAACGAAAATGAGCGGCTCCTAAAAAAGAGCGGTATTGCCCACCTCTATTGGGAACTGCAATTTGCGTAAATCTACTAAAATTTTCTTCATTCTGCAATTCTAGAGTTTTGTTAGAAAATGTCCTATAAACAAAGGGAATTCCAAGCTTATAAGATATATTTAAAAAAAACTCTGGAATTTTACACTTTTCAAATTTAGGCTATATTATTCAATCTGCACATTCTTTTTGTGACCCCTTCAAGAAAAATGGACAAAACATAATGTGTTTTACATTTCACCTGTTTAGTTGTTCTGCAATCATAAGTTTCTAAAATATGTAAGCATTGGCGATTTTTTTTGCTTAAAAAAGGTTCTAGCGGTACTGTTCATTAGATGGGGGCGAATAAGCTTAAAACAAATGCTGCAGTACTTTTAAAATTACAAAAACTTTTAAGAATTGAACTTTTTGTTTTTGAGTATTTTAAAGTTTAATAATTATACATTATATTACATTATTTTTCCGTTTTTTTTTGTTTGTTTTTACGTTTTAAACTGTAATGTATAAGTATTTAATTTTTTTTATTTCAATAGTCTAAAGTAAAACAAAATTAATTTTAGAGCATTAGAACTTCAGAATTTATAAGATTTAGTAGAGCACATCAAAAGTTATGCTTAAAAAACTGCTGCATAGAAATTTCACAATTTGCAAAAAATTGTGGTTTTTGCATGACAACCTGCCATATCATATATTTTTAGATAAGTTCGGAAATACTTTTTTTTGTGGATTAAAAATTTTCAAGATCTGACTTACCTATCCTACAAAAAATGGTCTGAATTTACATAACCTCAAATGGTCGGGTCTGATCGCCACGAAAAAGCCGTGTAGAAGGATGCCATTTTTCTCAAAAGCGGTGTCTGTATAATCTTGACAATAAGTCTGTAGGTCTGTTTTTTACTCATTACTTATTTTTATAAGGACCTCTTAGGTGCTGCGAACACGTTCCATAAACCATGTGGACACTTAAGGGGGATTGGAATCACTCTATAAATGAGAGGAAGGTAACAACCACCTAAAGGTGGATTAGGGGAAGGTGGGGCAAGACGACCATACGGGGCAAGAGGAACAATCGCTCGTACGGCCGTAATTTTTACAATTTTGATTATTTCCAGTATGAGGAATTGTTGCTAGCAATGCAATTAGCTGATTCTACTACCACATAACCGCCAAAGCGACGTAAACGCCACGGGGCATAAGATTTAATGAAGTTTTTTCAAAACCTTTGTTTTCTTATAATATTTGGAATGTACAAAATAAGGCTCACGGTTCGTTTTAAGACTCATTTTATCAAAATGCTATTTTTCCTAGATCAGTAGTGTTCCAACCAATGACTTGCACCTATTAGAGAGTATGATTAAGCTTTTGGTTATTTTTGTTGAGAGCTTTTAAAAAATCTTGTTCAGGTGGGGCAAGTGTACCATATGGATTTTTAGTATGGAAAAAATTACGAATTGCTGCAACAACATATTTTATTGGGAAATAAATACATGAAAGTACTTAAAAACTGATAAACAATTGTTAAAAAAAAATACAAAACAAAGTGATATTATGAAAATTTACTATCTATCTTAATAATATTTTTTTTTGTGAAAACGATAAAATTTTTAGTAAAACATTATTATTTTGTCTAAAAATGGAAGAAACCTTTCAAATACATTCTAATCTGATGTATCTAAGTGATAACAGTTCAATTGTTAGCAAATTAACATGTTTTTTCATGCATTGTTCCTCTTGCCCCAACGGGTTGTTCGTCTTGCCCCACTAGTTGAGTAGAACGTACGGAAAATCAAAATTTTTAAAATCAATTTTTTACATAAAAAACAGGATTTTTTTAAAACTTGCTCAGACAAAGTCTTAGTCAAGACCTAGAATAAGATGATTATAATAAAATCCGACAGTTTTTTTTAATTTTTTAATGGGTTATAACGAGCATTTCCTTAGCTTGTTACACTTGCCCCACTTTCCCCTAAGTAACGTTTTGTTTTCAAAAACTTCAAAATTCCAATGCCATTTTAAGTGCAATCAGCTGAAATCAATTTAAAACGCATGCGTTTAGAATCATTTTTAGCATGCTTGGGTTGATTTAAAAATCTTTTGTATTTTTGAAAATGTTCGATGATTATTAGCGCAAAAAGTTGTTTCCCTAGAAAATATGGTTTCTTCAAATCTTACATTTTTTGAAAACATATGATTTCAAAACATCTGAATTAGTATGAAATGCATTTTAAAACACTGATTCCATGCAAATGTTTAAACTATGGCTTGTTATTTCGATATTTACATTTATTTTTTTATTTTTTGCTGCTAGGGTCACTAGGTTGCCAGATAAATCTGGGAATGTCAGTTTTTTTTATCTGTCAATCAGAATAACGATTCATCCTTTTCAGTGCCAGATATTTACAGATTTTGCCTGTTTTTTTTTTTCACTTTATGTTCATTTAGAACAACTTTTTGATTAAAATTAACAAATTTAATTGATAATCAAAAATATTAGAATTTGTTTGTCTTAAAAAATTGAATTCTACCTTTTTTAGGCCAGAAAAACAATAAAACCATACATGCTTTTAAATTAATTCATATCCTCCCTTACCTTCATCAGTGTGATTTGTTAGATTTTTGTACGCAGATTTTTTTCTAGATTTTTTATCAATAGTTTGCCAGATTTTTCAAATTTTGACCTGGTAACCCTGAATGCTGCCGATAGAAAATCCTCTTTTAAACTTTGTATTGTGATCTTTAGAAACAAAAGTAAGAATTTTTTTAATAACAAATGCCTCGATGCTAACCATCTGCTTTTTAGGTTTGGACGATTGATGAAATAATGTATTAAATTTATACATATTAAAAAAAAAACAAACTATTCGCTCTACAGCATTGCCTTGGCGTTCCCGATTACGAGATTCCTACTCGAAACTAGGTGTCCGAAACTTGATTTTTGAGGCAATTGCAAACCTCTTTTTACACCTAAGCTTCTATCCACCCCGGGATTCGAACTGACGACCTTTGGATTGTTAGTCCTAACCCCTTTAGGTTAGACCGGGGCCAACATTTACTTCCCCATCCGACGGAAGGCGTGGTCAGACAAATCTCGTCACGAAAAATGCCACCGGGACCGTCTGGGATCGAACCCAAGCCGACTGGGTGAGAGACAACCACGCTTACCCCTACACCCAGTCCCCTACACATATTATATTTAATATATTTAATAACAGAACTGGAAACATTTTTAATGACAAGCAAAATCAAATTTCAATAACTGAAATACCAATCTTCGGCAAATGATCTGTCAAACCAGACATGCATCTGCACTAAAAGCTCTTCTTAACGGCACTCAGCTTGTTCTAGATGGCATTTTCGTTTAATGTAATGTTATGCTTGTTGCCAGGTAAAAACCTCTTGTTTTTGGCATGAATAATGCTGTTGCGTCCGCAATTAGCTTTTTACCCCAAATTTAGCTTCTTACACGATCATAAAACTGATGACCTTGGACGTACTCTCGAATATCCAGCTCTTTGTACAAGGCCTCAACAATTGTTCTATTGTGCAGTTTAGAAGTCATTTTGGACTCTCTATTGTGATACACAGAAAAAAAAGTGTAAATTTACCCGACACTGAAACCATGTTTTGAACGTAAACAGGCTTAATGTAAATTTGAAATTTCATTTAAAACGATGAATTGCATTTAAACACCCTTCTCGTAAAATGAGATTCGATGTAAAACATGAATCTAATGTAAATAGAACTTTTGTTCCTGGGAAATATTAAATTTTAAATTTTGAAATGCATGTAATTGTACTTCTGATGTAAAATTTTCTTAATGTAAATTTAAAAAGCATTTAATTTCAAGTACATATTTTTCTGTTTGCCAAATGACAGCTCACGCAGTCGACAAAAACAAATCGGTTGATAATTATTAAAGTTTGGAGCGCTGCGCAGTAAAGAGGGAGTGTTTTCGCATTAACTGCTCATTTTTGCGACGATTAAAAAAGGCAAGTGTATTGTTGTAGCAACAGTATATTATTGCTTTGGATTTTTGAGCATTTCTTAAGTGGGTTCAGAAGGTAAGATTTTCAAAAGGCTTTCTGCTTCTCGCTCGTTCTTAGAGTATGTTGTAAGTATCAACTGACATAAGCAGGATGCACTGTTTGTTTATTTTTAGTTTTTTGGCTACTTTTTGGCTGACGCACGGAGTGATTTGTTTACCTTTTTTCGACACCCTCCGCAAACGTCACACCATACAAAATTGCTGCAGGATCTTTTCCGGAGAGATCCGGTAAAAGATCCGGCAGCAATTTGTATTGATTTGACGTTTGCTGAGGGTTCCGAAAAGTTAGGTTATGTTACTGCTTGCAAAAGGCAATAATTTAGTTTGGTCTAAATTCTCTCTAATCGAAATAAATAGGTGGAAATTCCAATCGCAGTTTCACAAACTTACATAATGCAACTTCCGGATGTTTTTGACAAAAGTTGTCAACCGGGTTGTGGCCGGGCGCTATGGGGAATGCGTCCCAGCACAGCTGTGGGGCTTGCTCATCCGACTTCTGGGACATAAAACCACAGCAGCATTTGACTGCGTTGACTGCGTTACCTCGGGAAACCCCAAATCCAGGAACGCCGTTTCACCCTCGATCTGCAGTTTGGACATGGCACGCGCGTTTCCCTCAACGGGTACGCCCTTAGCGTAGTTCGCCAGAAGTTGGTCACCTCAAACTGTTTATGTTCCTTCCCGACGCTGCGCAAACAGTGTCGTCAATCTGAATCTGAACAACTCGTCCGCTAGCTGAACAGCTGCCATAAGGCGCGGAGATGAGTTCCGAGCTGAAAATAGTAAGTTTTGGCTTAAACAAATTGTACATTATTTTCAGATTAACTAACCATCAGCTTTGCCGTATTGGACACCAGACAGTACGTGCCGTTTCGGGCGCAGCAAAGGGTCAGGGTCGTATACGAGGCGAGTTACGCTTCACACGAGATTTTGGTGCGGGGGGCATGGTGACTTTGTAGTACGACGGGGCCCAGTAGTTGGTGTAGTTATTCTGCGTTCGAACAAGCGCCACAAGCAGGTCCGCTGAGACGGCTGGAGCCTTCCGTACGTATTTATGCGCCAGCAGATATGTCTCGACCACAATCTTGGCAAACTGGTGGATTCAAGTGTGAGCGATCTTGTTGCGGGAAGCTGGCCCTTTCCAGCAAGACTAGCGATGACTGAGGATAGTACTCAACTGTAAGTACAATGTTTAATAAATATTTTTTCAGGCCAAATTTTGTCCAGTCATAAGTTTACCAGATTGAAATTGCGAAACCAGCCAACGGATTCCGGGCAGAAATTTGCTCCATTGCGCTCGTTTAGTGGCAAACTGCTTATCGTTGTTGTTCTTGAACGACCTTGACCAGGATATTTTGACCATTCAAAACTGCGACCTTTTGGAACCGGGACCGGTGTTGATCTGGTCAACGACGCACTGCAGCTTGTACGCGGCGCGCAGCTTCGGAATGCGGCTGTTTCGGTGCTTGACGAAGCCACGCTTGTAGACCAGCCTGCGGATGAGCATGAGCAAGGGGTACACATAGGTGATGAAGGTGGCGTTGTTTATCTGACGCAGATGAAACAGCTGCAGCAACTTGCGGTCCTTTGGGGCGACCATATAGATAGCACGGATCACGAAAGTCACCTTCGGCTCGGCCGGAATGTTGATGTTTCGATCACCTTACGCTCCATGCGGGCATCTTCGTGGTGTACTTGGCCGCGCGCAGCAGGTCGCGACGGAGCAGATTGAGCTTGCGGCACCTTCGCAGGCGGTCACCTGAGCCGGTAGTTTGTTCTCGTTATTGTCCATGCTGGCGCCGGCTCCTTGACGGCCGAAACAGTCTTCGCTACAGCGGGTAATTAAAATATGATCAGCCACAAATTTCAACGTTCTATGTCGATAAAAACAAAGAGCTACCTGGTGCTGTGCAAGTTTCACGTCAAAAAGACCGAAAAAGGTTTTTTCCGGAGGCCTACTGCGGCTCGGAACTCCACGCGGACCGTTTACAAAAAAAAACACGCTGATGGTGAAGAAATTTATTAAATAATTTGACAGCAAAACATTGGCAAAACAAAACCATCTCATAATCTACACACCGATCTAGATAAAACAACGTGGTGTACACATCTAGTGTGTACAATCTACTCATTGTGAGCGTTAGGTTTATGTTTCGTTTTAGCATAGACACCCACCATTTACACTCTAGAGAAAATCTAGTAATCATATTAGGTTTAATCCGTATTTTTCTTGCTTTTTTTAAATTAATGTTAAAATGTATTGATCTTTTATTTTAATCGTGCAATATTTGTTTTGATCCGCTATTTTCGGCTGCAGTTTTTTTTTTCCTTTGGGCGGTAAGGCTAAAACCGCGGTTGGTCCATATCACATCGTCTGCAGTTTTCAGACTCGGAGTGTGAGAGGAGCGGAAAGGTGGGCACTAGTTCATTCATCATTTGTGGTAAAACGGTGTAAGGTTTGGGTTAAGCAAGCCTCTGCGAGCTTGCAAGGACGTCTTATTCGCGACTCCACCGAGACAGGACCCAGGGAGACGACTCCTGCACCTGGACTGAGCTAACTCCACTTAAGCTTTAGCTTAGTCCGGTGCCAACATTTACTTCCCGTCAGACGGAAGGCGTGATCAGACAAATCTCGTCTCGAAAAATGCCACCGGGACCGTCTGGGATCGAACCCAGGCCGACGGTGAGAGGCAATCACGCTTACCCTTACACCACGGTTCCCAAAATAAAGGTAAGTGAAATTTAATTTGATGCGAGAGTATATGGGATTTAATTATTTATTTATTTATTTTTTTGATAGATTGAAGGTCGTTGTCGTCGGTTCAGTACTGTCTGTTTAAGAAGTTTTGGCCACCGTTGTCTGTCGAAGCGGCTTACACGGCATGATCGTTTCCTAAATAGGGAAGTGGCGTTACATCGTGCTGCCATCTGGGTTTTTGAAGTACAAAAGTGGAAAAGTGCCGAGTCATCTTCTAAAAAAGACGGCGTCCTATCTCGCCCAGCAAAATGGTCAACCGATGACGTTTAAAATAATGCCGTAAGTAGAAACAGAGTTAAATGTTTTTTTTTATAAACATATTTGATTTCAGTTAATTCGTCGATAAACGAAACACTTACATAAAAAGTGAATTTTAACGGGCAAAAAAGACATTTCATCCCTTTCGCTAACCCCGTTGAATTTAGATTTTGATGTATTTATCATAAGCATTAACTTGTATTGTTTTAAGCACTTTGAATTGTATGTTTTGTTTAGTATTGAGTTTAAATAGATTCAATACAAAACCGTAAGCATGCATTTCAAAGAAGGTTTTGTACCAATACAAATCGCTATGCTATTGAAAATTACATCTGATTCTAGATTCAACGGGGGAAAAAAATTTACACCTTTTGTAAATTTACGTTAGTTTCATCGGAAATTTACATGTTTTCAAAGCATAATTTGTTCGGATTATTTACATTGGATGGCATTTAAATTTACAATGAATTTGATGTAAATTCGCATCATTAATGACGTGCACTTTTGGTACATCATAAATGATGTAAATTTACCGGATTTTTTTTTTCTGTGTAGATCACACAAATCCTCGTGCCCTCGCCTATAAGAAGGCGATCAGAATTGTAATCCCCATCCAGTACCACCAAGCCCCGGCTAAAGGGCACACCTAATAAACATCACCCAGAACCGACGACCAGGCCTTTTCTTCTTCGATTCGGACCAAGCCCAACCAAGGAGTCTTTACAGTCCACTCCCCGTCCTGCTGAGGACAATCCCGGCTGTCGAGGAGGTGTCTCGGCGCAGACAAATGCGTAGAAAACATTGGTTCATTAGAAAAAACTAATTTAGTGATATTTGCATGTGAATGTTGTCTTAAGCTCTTAAAAAAAAACTTCTTAAAAGCTCTTTGAGTGCGTTTAAAGGTTCTTAGGCTATAGACGAATCCAGTTTGAAATGGCCGCTACACGGAGAAAAAAGAGCTCCCAAAATTGTGAACAAGCGTTCATGAAAAAGGGAACCACGAACAAAGTGTTCAAATGGTTCCCATTTTCATGAACGCCTGTTCACGATTTTGAGAACTCTTTTTTCTCCGTGTAGGTGGCCAAAGGTGTTATAAATGACAGCTTCCATGTATTTGAATATGGGAGCTCAGGAAAACTCAATTTTTAAGCAATAAAATGATTATTTATGATAAAAGTATTGATTGATTAGGTTTACAAAATGTGTCTAGAATGCTATTAAAATAAAAACTGTTCGAAAAATTTGCAATCGAGATAAGTAGGGAATCAGCATCTAATTCCAGCGTGCCTCTTTTGTTGCCATATCAGCACTTTGACATTCAATTACAGCTCATAAAAAGCGTTTTCAACTGAATTCGAGTGATAATTAGCTCAATAAGAAGTGAGCAAGCAAGTTTGTATCAAAAGTTTTGCAAAATTAATTGTTTAAATAGTGAAAATGAGCAATTTGGACGGAATTAGGAGCGAGTGCTTAACCTGCCAAACATACGAGAATTTCCCCTACACCATTCGATTCAGCAGGAATATTTAGTTTTCATATGTTAAGTACTTGATTTTAAAAGAATATTAACAAAAAGTATGAAAATCAAGACATTTAGTATGAGAGCTGGCAAATCTCTCAGCTTTCGCTGGATTTGTCTATATATCACTTAGTTTTCGATATTATTTTTCGGGGTCTTCGGGAGCTTTAAAGATCAGCGTCAGGCCTGCGTACACATGAAGCAATCCAAAATGTCAGTTCACTGCTAGCATGTGACTGTAAGCCTACTGTGTCCGTTCAACCACTGCCGCCTGACTCGTGCCGGTCGGCTGCTGGAGAATGAGAGACGTGAAAAAAATGAGCTACACTCACTCAATTCGTGTCGTATGACTGACTCGTAAAATCCTCTCTAAACACTATTTTGACTATTTTTAAGTAATTGAATGGTTCTAGACTGTGCAAAACACTTAAAACAACCATTACTTATATTTAAAATTACATTTCCACGCATAAATACCAACTTTTTGTGTAAAAACTTGTTTCTTTATGTGTATGCGTGCAACGTCGAATGAGCGTTGGTCGACTACTGCCTCGCATTGCAGCTGCTCAGTGAGCTAGGGCACTCACGACTGAGTCGGGAATGTTTATGTCACGGTTTTGCGGTTTAGTGAATGGATCTCAAAAATTCGAGTCAGCGTCACCGATTTTCACGTCATGACCCCTGACATTTTCAGCTCTGGTAATTAGTGTAGTCTAATCACTGGCACAACATGCTGGGTTTCATCTATGCGAAATGCTAAACAAGATCATCTAAAAGAGGAGTTAGAACGGATGCATGTCTGTGTCAAACTGCCACAAGAAAATTACGTAATTGTCAGCATCATAATTTGACGTTTCTTTTGCTGAAATTTCAGTTGTGTTGACAACTATTTTACTTAAATTTCAGTAAATCATCTGTCAAAGTGACAAATATCAGTTAACTGAGAATTCAGAAAAATCTAAATTACTGAATCGTTTACTTAAATTTCAGTAGATAAAAATTCATTAAACTTTTTTCAGCAACAAAAATTTGTTGTGAAGTTATGAACTTTTATTCTCGACGGTTGGATAATTCATGCTTTAAGTTCATAGTTCAAAACTTTGTGACGTATTACGCCTAATTTTCCTGGATTTGCATCTATATCCACATTACTTTTTTTCACATGCCTAAGCATATTCAATGTTGTACAGCTTAGTTACATGATGCTATTTTGTACTCTATATATTCCCCAACAATGATGATCTATTGAAAAGTAAACCAGCACCGTGCTTTTATGTCCAGTCCATTATTGTTGCTACTTGGAACAATCCCATGATAATTTGCCAAAAGTGTTCTATTTATAGATTAGTGTTTCCAATGCAGTTCAGTAAACGTTTCAAAAAAGCTCTTCTCAAATTACATCCTGTTATGGCATCGTTCGTAACAACAACATTGTTTTGTTTTTTAGGTTTAGGTTTTCTAGATAATACGTTTTTTTTAAATACAGTTTTATTACGTATACTAACCGATTCCCTTTTCTCACTCTTTCCCTCCCGCAGGAATCCCGGTCAGCCAGCAGCACCTGCTGTACCAGCACCGGGAGCTGGCGGACGCGACCGAGATGCGGGACGTCCCGCTGGTCAACGGGTCCCGGCTCAAGCTGGTGCTGGGCATGAAGGGTGGCCCGATATCGTCCAAGCGGGTCGTCACCATCTCCGACTACGAAAACTGGTTCGACATGAGCGACGTGCTGTCAAGGTCAGTGTTACTAATTTATGTTGTGGGTTGGTCGCCGTTCCTGGAACGTTAGAATCTATTTATAGCTGCTGCCGCACTCGGCAAACTTTTAGTGGTGCATTGTTTCCAGCAGATTGCGCTTCCTCTCGATAACGATTAAGTGCGAGCGAACATCCAATTTCACAGTTTGTCTTCATTTTTGCCACCATGTCGGATGTCACGTGCCCGCCCCTCCCTTCTTCTGCCTTGCAACAGATCGATGCCAATTGATCTACTTTACAAGCAAGTCGTAGTCGTTTCATTCTGGTGGGCTCACGACGTGAGACCAATCTTCGCAGAACACAACCATATGACAAGAGAGTGTAGTTATAAATAACTAGGCTTAGTGATTTTTCACGCTCAAAAATTGCAAATTTCACGGGGACCTCAATTTCAAAACACCAAATTTCACGCAAATTTCGCGGAACGTGAAAAATGTTAAAATAACTATAAAAACCTTTTGTTTAAATTACAGAAACTGCTTTTTATGCTTCATTATATATTATTTAAATAACCTAAAAACAATTTGAATAAATTTGAACCTGACACAAAAAAAATTCTCCTGATTTTCCTAAAAGATTCCACCTGGTTAATGGATGGGCTCTATATATATTTTTAAACAAAATGTAGGGCATGCGTATTCTCATTTATTGAACTGTTTTTTTTTTTATATTTGACTAATAAAGCTCAAAAGTTTTCGTGAATTTCCTTCATTTTACTGAATTTCATATCAAAGCAAGATTCAACAATCTTGTCCAGCCAAAATAAGTTCAAAACCAAAAAGTTAAATTTTTTGCGACATTTATCACATTAAAAATAAGTTTAATTATTTTATTCAAAATGAAATTTTTAACATTTTTAATTTATTTTACTTGCTCTTGTTAGTGATTTAGTTATAGAAGTTGTTCCAAAATGGATTATGATGCAACACACAGCTGAAAGGAACTCCAAATCTCTGTTAAGAATTGCAAAAGAACTGATTTTATCTTGATTATTCACCAAGAAATCCGAATTGAATTGAAAAAAAAATCAAAATGACTCAGAAAAATTAGAAACGTTTTTAAAAGTTGATTTCAAAGCAAAAAATGCCCTTCATTTTAATTTGAATAAAACAATGCTTGATTCTTTTAATTTCTTCGAACTTAGAACTTCTTAACTATACCTTTCAAATAAAATGCAGTAAAAATTTTATTACAGCCAATGAAAATATTACTAAACTAACCTAAAGGAACCATCACAACGTCCTTCCTTAATCTGTTTCCAATAAATTACAAATTACTAAACTTAATAAGTTTCTAAAAAAAATTTAACAATTCCTCAAATGGTTCATATCAAGCATTTCAATTGTAAACTAATAAAATTTACTTAAATAGTCTGTATGGGTAAAATATTTATTATGTTGTTATTTAAAAAAAAATATTTGAGAAAATTGATAGATTTCACGTTACGCCGTCTTCGAAATCTTAAAAAATCATTAATCCTGTGTTAGTAATTAAACCAGGGTATTCACTCGCTTATTTCTACAGTATGTTATAAGATTATTTTTATTCTCATTCTAGTTTCATAAATCATTTTGAGAAAAATAGTTACAGTTTTACACAAACATAAAATTTCACGGGATTTCGCGGAAAAAGCCAAATTTCACGGATTTCACGCTGTCCGCGAAATCGTGAAATTTCACTAACCCTATAAATAACTGCCAGACATCACCTCACAGTTGAAAAGGGGGCCTCGTGATTTTTTTTTTTGCTTCTTCAGTATCGTTCACTCCCCGGAAATGTCGTCGCAGGCAAAGGAGGACACTCCCCCGCCACCACTTCTTCGTCTCCGAAGACAGACGACAAAGGAGATTTCCTCCTACCTTCACGGATCCGAGATATTCCAGTTTTTCAATTTGAATATTATCTCGCTCGCGGGGCTGTAGTTGTGCACAGATGTCGTTTGAATTCAGAAATCTTCTGCACCGCGATGACGACTTCGTCGTCGAAGCTCTGGATTGCTGCGCGCACACAACACACCCATATCAACACAGACAGAGAGCGAGCGCGCGCGCAACTCCCGCGAGATTCGGGCAATCGTGTTACGTGATCTGTTAATTGATTTTATTGTGTGTGGCGGTTGTGCTGTGGAATGTGAGCGAGTTCATCATATTTTTTGCGCACCGGCATTCCGTGCTCTCTGGAATGTTTGCACTGTAGAATGGCGTAGTTCTGCGAACTTGGCGTTCCTGGGGTGTAAGTCACCCTGGATATTAATGTTTCTCGTACTGCAGGCAAGACGCGGCCAACTTCAAGACGCCCGGCCTGAAGCTGCTGGTCAACAAGAAGAACATCCACCGGCTGATGAAGGTGCGCGCCGAGAAGGCGTCGGACAACATCAAGGGATCCGTGTCCAGGACCATCGGCAGCCAGAGCTGTGCCGACCTGGACGCGGAAGAGTTTGAGCGTGAAACGCAGAAGGAACGCGATGATAAAATCACGGCAGAGGTTCGTACGGTGAGTGCTTTCGAAGCTAACATTGTACTAACAAGTGTCCTTTTTATCCCTCAGAAATTGAATCAAATCAAAACCAAGCTGAACATGAAGAAAAAGAAACTAGCGAGTGGCGCCCTCTCGGAAGAAGTCGTCGTCAAAGAGGAAAGATCCCCCATTGCCCGTCCCACCTTTTCGGCTGGTCCGATCGGTTCGACGGTGCCACACTACCAGCGCCCCCACACATCAACGACCCAGCTGGCCGGCGCCAGCATAGCGACGGCCACGCGGGAGCCCTTTCTACCACATATCAACTTCCAGAGCGCCATCACGACCAGCACCAATCCGAACGTCGCCATCGCACCCACAAGTGCAAACACCCGTCGGGCGGAACTGGACCGCCACTCGCAGATCCGCGAAAATCTCCAGCGCAATCGTTCCTTCAAAACCATCAGTGCTAAGAACCTGAACCACCACCACCACCTGTCCGGTAACGACATTACGGTGCGCGATCCGAGCAGGCTCGAACGGTCGCTGTCGTACCATTCGAACGGTATCTTCAACCGGATGGACTCGGACCCGACGACGGGCGGCCGTAGCCACCACGCGACCGCCGCCAGCTACAACAGCACCCAGTCCCAGCACCAGCTCTCGTCCGCGTCGCTTCACGACATCATCGAGCTGCTCAAGTATAATCCCTCCAAGCTGCGAACCATTTCGCACGACGCCCTCAACAAAATGGTCTCGTCCAAGAAGCACCACGGCGGCGGCGGCGGCGGCAGTCACACGTCCAGCGCCAAACTCGTAGACAACGCTTCCCTCAAGAACATCGACGAGTTCATCCGGGACTACGACGTGACGATGACAAACCGGCTCAAGACGATGGCCGGCGGCGACTGTTCCGCGAATCTGCTCGCGGAAAGCATGTTCAACAAGGAGGCGGCCAGCGCAGCAGCTGGGTTCGCCTCGGCGGAGATTGCCTTCGACAAGGGGTCCACCGGCAGCGGGCTGGACAAGACGTTCCGCACGCTGTACAAGTCCACCTCGGATGGTAAGCATTTTTATTCGGTTGACAATAAGAATTAATTTCAGGGTGGCCACTCAAGTTAGGAAAGTCGGGAATTTGAGATTTTTTTGTTAAAAAGTTGGGAAACATCTGGAATTCCAATCATACTCGTTTGAAATTTATTTTCTATCTCTTGAATAATTTTGTTAATTTTTTTACTCAGCTACATTCAATCCGTGTTGAGCACTTCTAAACAACAAATTTAAGCATTTAAAAACAAATTCAAACTATTCAAATACTTGTTACTTTATGAAAATACAAAAAAATATTGCAATTTCAAAAATGACTGAATCGATTCAAGGAAGGATTTTTCATTGAAATAAAATTGAAGACATTAAAATACAGTCCATACTCCATAATCGGAAGACTCGCTTATCCGAATCCGACTTCAGATAAAGCAGATCAATAGATTTTTTTTTTCTTGCTTTTGACATAAAAATCGAGTTGGGTGATCCCATTTTAGTCAAATTTGAATGGTTAATTGCCTTAAAAATTACGAAGCACATTTTCTCGGTATTTCATCGCCGCCATTTTGGCCGCCATCTTGAATTTATAAATTCAAAAACTTTTTAAAGTAGTTTAGGAGTCACACTTAATCTCAATAATTAAAAATATGATAGAGCAATTCCAGCTCAAATCAGGAATTTTTCTGGTACTTTTGTACCCGACCCTTTCCGATTTCAATGAAACTTTGTAGACATGTTATCCTAGGCCTATATAAGCCATTTTTGTGTATATGGAGCCAATAGTACTCGAAAATATAATTTGAGAAGGGCGTAAGATATTTAAATATTTTTGTATTTTGCAATTTCAATGTTACTGTATCTCGAAGCAGTTGCATCGTATCATAAAGTGGTCAAAGACAAACTTGTAGAAAATTGGACAAGCTTTCTGAAAAAAATACACTGAAACAAAAATACACGCCACATCTATGAGATTTTTCAGTTTTTAAGTTTAAAAGTTAAATTTGACGGTGATGTCACGGTTTTTTTTCGCTCAAAATTTTTGAAGAAATTTTAACATAAAGACTCATGAAAAATGCAGGATGGTGTGTCTCTCCTAAAAAAATACAAAAATCATTTACTGCAACTGTTTTTTTGAAAAGAGGTCGAAAAGTCATTTTTTTCAAAATCGATAATGGGAATCGATTCCCCAAACAATTTTACAATAAAGTCTCCATATTGACCATTGCCCCTAGTCCAATCCTTAGGAAGATACAGCGGTTTTAAAAATAAAAATGTTGAAAAAAAATAGGTTTTTGGGGGGTTTTGGCAATTTTTATATGACAGACTTGGTTTTTCAGTCTCGTGAATATTTTAACCGGAAAGCTCGTCCCATTTCCCATAAGTTTGCCTCTGACAGTTTTTTCATTTTGACTTGTCTTATTATTTACGTATGCTTATTTACTATCCAGGTTTCAACCACACTGAAAAAAATATTCTATTTACAGTTATGAGCAATGTAATTAAACTTATATCTGTAAGCCCATACATTTAATTGAAATGCAAAATCAAAGATATACTTATGGGAAAATGGAAGAGTTTTCCGGTAAAAATATTTACGAGACTGAAAAACCAAGTCTGTCATACAGAAATTGCCAAAAACCACCAAAATACCTATTTTTTCAACAATTTTATTTTTAAAACCGCTGTATCTTCCCAACGATTGGACTTAGGGCAATAGTCAAAATGAAGACTTTTATGTAAAATTGTCTGGAGAATCGATTCTCACTATCGATTTTGAAAAATGTTGACGTTTAGACCACTTTTCAAAAAAACAGTTGTAGTAAATGATTTTTGTATTTTTTTTTAGGAGAGACATACTATCCTGCATTTTTCGTGAGTCTCTTTGTAACATTTTAGGCTATTTCCTCAAAAATTTTGAGCGAAAAAAAATCGTGACATCACGATTGGTCTAATACCTCCTTAAATTGCCACGACTAGCTGTCTGATCTGGATTGTACTAAGAAATTAATAAATCAAAATTGATTTTTAGAAATAAATACCTAATAACGAAAATTAATAAGGAAACTTGATAAAAATATTTGTTTGCTGAACTAACAATATATTTACTTATTTGAAAAAATAAAGATGTCCTGAGTCCTGAGGCAATTCTTGAAAAAAAAACTAATGACAAAATTTAATATTACCTCCTAGGTTATTTTTTTGGCAGTGTCTTTTCTTCTCCTATTGAAACAAAGGACCAAAAAAATAATGTTTGACAATGTTTGAAAAGCATCATAAAACTTTATCGAAATCATGAGTGCCTCAAGTACTTTTTTTTACATGTCTTAAGTTTTTGTTTTTACTAAATTTGTCAACAATTTTTTTTTTAAATTTGTTTAGAAATTAGGCTGTTGTAATTATTTTTCAAATTTTTTTACATTTCAAAATGGGCTAAAAATTTATTTTCCCTAAAAGAGCACTCAGCTAGCAAAATCTAAACGAAGAAATAAAGTTTCTTTTGTTTTTGCCTGTATTTGTTTGCAGAAACGACAGCCTGCATACATTTTGCTTTGTTTACGATATTGCCGCAAACAAGTTTGCGAGTTTAGCAAACTGTCAAACACTAGGCTAATACCTCCTTCAATCTGTCATACTGTGACAAACAAACAAACTCGCACTCTGTCGTGTTTGATAGTTTGCCAAACTCGCAATCTGCGAGTTCGTGTGTCGTGGTCTAATACCTCCTTAAGTGACATATCAGTATGACAGATTCAAGGAGGTATTAGACTATGGCAAACAATCAAACAAACTCGCCCTTTGTGTTGTGTTGTATTTTGTTTATGTTGTGCTTGATTTTCAAATTTAATTTAGTGATTTTTTTTAGCAAAGGTATGACAAATGTGGAAAACAAAAGTCTCGATGCTAGTACCAGTTTTTTTTTTTGGGTTGGGAGGATTGCCCAAACACCAACTTTTTTCGAAAGCAATGGAAAAAAATATTACCAAGAAAAATCAAATCTTGATCTTGAAATACCAGCAACGAATGCTGAATCATCAGCAAATGATCTGTCAAACTGACACAAGAAAATTACTGAATTTTCAGCAAAACAATTTGACTTTTGCTGAAATTCCAGTTTTTTAAGCTGAAATATCAGTGAATCATCTGACAATAAGTGACAATAAACAATTAACTGAGAATTTTGTTAATTCTAAATTACTGAATCGTTGACTGAAATTTCAGTTGATAAAAATTCAGTAAAACTTTACTGAATTTCAGCGAAAACACTGAATTTCAGCGGCCAGAGTCGAGGGACAAAAACATGTTTAGATGTTCACTTTTTCATGAATAGTTTTTGCAATCATTTTTTGGGTGAAAATTTTATATTATTTGACTTCCTGGAAACTTCGGGAATTCGAAAATGCTGGGATTTGAGTGGCCACTAGGGTGACAATTGAAAATTCAAATTTTAGGAAATCCCCGGAGATACGCGATTTATTAAGCAAATTATACCTCTACGTCAATTTTGAGGAAAATTAGTTAAGGTTTAGGGGTCGCATTGAGCGTTGAAGTTTGCATTGGAATTAAAAAAAAAAGTGTGGAGAAAAGCAAAAATTACGATCACTCTGGAATTTTGTCGAAGAGTGCACAATGATTCGAGTTGATCCGGAAAAGTATTTAGCAATTTAAAGAAGACGTTTTTGTATGAAAAGATTTATTTCATTAAATTCGCGACCCCTAAACCTCAACTGATTTTGCCAAAAATTGGCACAGATGCTTAATTTTGTCTAAGGAATCGAACCCTGATGGCCACCCTGTATTACAAATCTATCTTTTCCATTGCAGACAACAGCACGTACGAGCTGCCCAAGCTGCTGATTCGCGAGGATTCCCCCGTGGAATCGTTCCATAGTTCCTACCCGCAGCTGGAGACGGTTGCGCTGCGCGGCGAATCGCCCAAGAACTTCAACTCGATGGCGAAGCTGCAGGCCGAGGCGGGTGCGGCCGCGGCTGAAGGTCAATCTTCGCTGGCGCCCGGTCCCGCCGAAAAGAGCAAGCTCACGTCCGGATCGCTGCTGCAGCTGTACGAGCATCCACCGCCGGCCACGACGGCTGCGATTGGTGGCGGGGCGTCCGGTAGTGGTGGTGGTAGTGGGGGAACTTGGGCTCCGCACTACGGTGGCGTTGGTCATCATCATCACTCGGACTTGGGGATTAATGAGCTGGAGCTGAAGTTCATCAACAACGGGTTGATGGAGAAGAGTGGTAGCGGTGCGACGGCCAGTGGCGGTTCCGTGTTCAAACTGCCGGCGGTTTCGAACCTGGAGATCAACCACTGGAACGCGTTGTCCAACGATTCGGTGAATAACTATGCGCGATCCGGCGACGGTAAGGACAAGGAAGAGGAGCAGGCCTCCAATCCGCGTACGTCGAACGGGTTCATTCACAGTGATTTGTCCATTTCGTCGGACGAGGATGATCTGTTTAGCATATCGGACCTGATTTACAAGAGCCAGGCCAACAAGTCCAAGTCGATCGATTTGAACGAGTTTCGCAAAACGTTCGGCAGCAGTCCGACGCTGTTGAACAACTTTGGAGGTACCAACTGTAACCTAGCGCCACAGCTGTCCCGGCTGGACGCGATCCCGTCGCAGTACCGGAGAGGTTACACCAACCTGAACGATGCGGGTTTGTCCTGCTCAACGTCGGAGCTGGAGTGTGTCAACGCGACCACTAAGAAAAAGACTGGAGGCAGCGACAACGGTGAGTTGTCGCCGCTGCTAAAGCATCGTAACAATGACCACGTGGCGTACGTGCGGAGTTACGAGAACCTGAACCGCTACAAGGCGTTTTCGATGAAGAACGGAGAGTCCAGTGATATTTTACGGTGTCAACAGGGTGGCGGGCAGCTTCTGCCCGGTATTAGCAATTTAGATAGTATCGTCGACTCGGATTTGAACAGCAGCAGCGGAAGCGGCTCGAATCTGATCGACGACAGCTTTACCGATTTCGAGTATAGGTTTTCCAGACTGAGCTGTTCCGGTGGCGGTTGTAGTAGTACCAATACAAGTAGCAATACTCAAACTAGCAGTAGCAGTAGTAGTAATCAAACCAATGGTGCAACCGGCGCAACCCATCGGTTACTCCCGTTGACCGATCCGAACCACCGAACACGACTGATGTACGGCCATCCGCCTGCGTTCAACAACACGTCGTCTCCGTTTAGCAACAATAACCACACCCACAACAACCATCATCACCATCACCACCACCACCCCACCAACAGCAACAACAACAATAACTCGGCATCGGCAGCCAACTACTATTTCCCCTCGGACGAAAGTCTCTTCAACATCGACTCCTTCTTCGACGACTTTGTAGAGATCGACACCAGTGATATCTTTGACAATACCGAGTACATCAACATTGGCGACAGCCGCAGCTCGAACGCGTCCTCCTCGAAGCTGCGCTCGCAAAAGTCGTCCTCCGCCAACAAACAGTCACTGCTGCTGCCGGAAATCCTCCAGCAGGACGAGCTACTCCTCAAAACTCACCCCGGCGGCAGCTTCTCGGAGAGCGCCTCGGAAGAGCTGCTCGGTGACGAAGGCGCGTCCGCGTCCGCGATCCGACAAATTGACGCTGGCGTCGATCCCTCCACCCACGACCGCGACAGCATCGAGCGCGAACTTCCCAGCAAGAAGCCGCCGTCGGTTCACCACCATCCCGCCGAGCCGGTCAAGTCGAAGAAGCTGCGGTGCGCCCAGTGTAACCGCAAGCTGGGCGTCATCATGATCATGCGGTGCCACTGCGAGAAGATCTTCTGCGCCCAGCATCGGTACGCGGAGGCGCACAACTGCTCGTACGACTTTAAGCTCGAGGGCAAGAAGCTGCTGGAGCGCGAGAATCCGCTCGTGGTGGCGCAGAAGCTGCCCAAGATTTAGAAAGCTCTTGCTTTTGTCCTTGAACGATGTTATCTTTATCTGAACTCAGTGTGTGAGCTAAGCGCGATGCAGAAATGGGCGGCTCTATTTAGGTTTTTTTTTTTTTTTGTTGTTTTTGCTTAGAAGAAATAAAGAAAGTTTTTACAATTAACTTTATCCAATTTGTAATAGGCAGTGTTTTAGAAAGTAAACACTTGAATTAATAATTTAACATGTATCTATTCAAAGTCCTCCATTTAATGCATCATTGATTACCCACCACGCTGACACCGGAATTGTTTCGCCTTATTACTCTCATACGTATTTAAGTTTGTTTGTAGTAATAAATTGGCAAAGTCACTAGAAATCATAAAAAAAGACAGAAAAGAAGAAAAAAAGTTTAGCTAGATTCTCTATCAATTTTATCGAACAAACGTTTAAATTAATTCGAAAGTAGGGTGAAAAAAAGTTTGAAAAAAGGAAACAAAAAAAAAAAATCTTAGCCACAGAAATACAGGAAATTAGTTTGAAACACAAAACAAAAAATTCTTGGCTCGGAAACCATCAAAACACACACACACACACCAAAGGCATGATTTTCAAAATCACAAAAAAAAAAGTTGGAACTGAACTAAAAGCGTGTGTGAACTACTAGTAGTCAGAGTTGGTCGAAATAAAAATTGTCAAACACACACACCCAGTAGTAGCAGCAGCTCAAATGTGCGAGCTAGAAGCATATGATTGGTTTGTCAACACAACTGCGCGTTGGTCGCCCGAAAGCACGACGAAAGCAGCGCATCTCAACTAGAATTAGTGGTAAAGAAAAAAAAAGTTGAATATTTACGCTATTTTTGTTCTTAATTTTAGAAAATGGTGGATTTTCCAGTAGTTTCTTATTACCGATATAACCAATATATAGATGGTAACATTACACTACACAGCTACTAGCAGTAAATGTAAAACACTATAAAACGATGCCGTATGATACCGATCGTAACTGATCGTAACTGGAATGGTGAAAACAATGTTATAATCCTAGTACACACGAGAACCATTTAATCAACTCTATCTATCACACACTGGTAAAGCTACTAGTATCACATATGGTCGTAAGTTCAGAGCTAATAGAAGTGTTTATTCTTTGCAAACAAAAAAAAAACAATTAATTTATTACTTATCAAAAACTATTAAAAAAAAGTCCAATAAAAACTCGAAAAAAGCTCACAAAGAAATTTCGTCGTTCGTTTTGCTTTATTTGTGATGACCCTTCATTATGTTACAAAGAACAACGGTAAAAATGCATCAGGAGTAGAGACATTGCCATCAACATTTCCATCACTCTAGAACATTTCTCGGGTTAGTTTTCAAAACGTTGTGATGACCCTTCATTATGTTACAAAGAACAACGGTAAAAATGCATCAGGAGTAGAGACATTGCCATCAACATTTCCATCACTCTAGAACATTTCTCGGGTTAGTTTTCAAAACGTCCTTAGAGCCAAATCCCTCAAGTGGAGGAAAACGATGAACAAGTTTTTGACCATTATTTTAATTCTTATTAATATGTAAGAGGGTTTCAAAGGCATATTTTTAGTCAAAATGATTGCTTTGACTATAAGTAGGCTTAGTGATTTTTCACGCTCAAAAATTGCAAATTTCACGGGGACCTCAATTTCAAAACACCAAATTTCACGCAAATTTCGCGGAACGTGAAAAATGTTAAAATAACTATAAAAACCTTTTGTTTAAATTACAGAAACTGCTTTTTATGCTTCATTATATATTATTTAAATAACCTAAAAACAATTTGAATAAATTTGAACCTGACACAAAAAAAAATTCTCCTGATTTTCCTAAAAGATTCCACCTGGTTAATGGATGGGCTCTATATATATTTTTAAACAAAATGTAGGGCATGCGTATTCTCATTTATTGAACTGTTTTTTTTTTTATATTTGACTAATAAAGCTCAAAAGTTTTCGTGAATTTCCTTCATTTTACTGAATTTCATATCAAAGCAAGATTCAACAATCTTGTCCAGCCAAAATAAGTTCAAAACCAAAAAGTTAAATTTTTTTTGCGACATTTATCACATTAAAAATAAGTTTAATTATTTTATTCAAAATGAAATTTTTAACATTTTTAATTTATTTTACTTGCTCTTGTTAGTGATTTAGTTATAGAAGTTGTTCCAAAATGGATTATGATGCAACACACAGCTGAAAGGAACTCCAAATCTCTGTTAAGAATTGCAAAAGAACTGATTTTATCTTGATTATTCACCAAGAAATCCGAATTGAATTGAAAAAAAAATCAAAATGACTCAGAAAAATTAGAAACGTTTTTAAAAGTTGATTTCAAAGCAAAAAAATGCCCTTCATTTTAATTTGAATAAAACAATGCTTGATTCTTTTAATTTCTTCGAACTTAGAACTTCTTAACTATACCTTTCAAATAAAATGCAGTAAAAATTTTATTACAGCCAATGAAAATATTACTAAACTAACCTAAAGGAACCATCACAACGTCCTTCCTTAATCTGTTTCCAATAAATTACAAATTACTAAACTTAATAAGTTTCTAAAAAAAATTTAACAATTCCTCAAATGGTTCATATCAAGCATTTCAATTGTAAACTAATAAAATTTACTTAAATAGTCTGTATGGGTAAAATATTTATTATGTTGTTATTTAAAAAAAAATATTTGAGAAAATTGATAGATTTCACGTTACGCCGTCTTCGAAATCTTAAAAAATCATTAATCCTGTGTTAGTAATTAAACCAGGGTATTCACTCGCTTATTTCTACAGTATGTTATAAGATTATTTTTATTCTCATTCTAGTTTCATAAATCATTTTGAGAAAAATAGTTACAGTTTTACACAAACATAAAATTTCACGGGATTTCGCGGAAAAAGCCAAATTTCACGGATTTCACGCTGTCCGCGAAATCGTGAAATTTCACTAACCCTAACTATAAGCTATGGTAGCCATATCAAGCGAATGAAAAAAATTAGCAATTTATGTGTGTTTTAGCCTTGTTTTATAACACCAGGTTGATTCGACCTTTTACATGAGCAAATTGTTTCATACATCCCTGTACTTGGGACTTTTTGCCTTCCTCACCTTACTGAGGAAAGGCTATAAAATCACTCGAAAAACGAAATTCTTAATTTGACCTCCTAGACCCACTTTCATGCATACTTATCGACTCAGAATCACATTCTGAGCAAATGTCTGTGTATGTGGTGGGATGTTGATCAAAAAAATTTGCACTGGATTATCTCGACACTGGCTGAACCGATTTGGACCGTATTGGTATAAGTCGCTATTGAAAATTATAAAGTTTAGTAAAGTACTTCAAAAGTTATGCTAAAAAAACGATTCTAACAAAAGTCCGGAAGATTGTAAAAAGGGTGGTTTTTGTAAGAAACCACGTCATGCTATACATTTTTAGAAAGGTATTCAAAAGACCTTTCCAACGAGCTCAAAAGTTTGAAGATCTGACAACCTTATCAAAAGTTATGCGCACTTAAGTGTCATTTATGCACTTTTTGGAGGCCGGATCTCATATATTTTGATGAAAACGTTGTCCGGATCTATCAAGCGACCTGTCGATGGATAGGTGATCAAAAGACCTTTCCAAAGAAATCAAAAGATTGAAGATCTGACAACCCCATCAAAAGTTATGAGCACTTAAGTGTTATTTATAAATTTTTTAGAGACCGGATCTCATATATTTCGATGAAAACGTTGTCCGGATCTTTAATGCGACCTTTCGATGGATAGGTGATCAAAAGACCTTTCCAACGAGTTCAAAAGATTGAAGATCTGACAACCCTCACAAAAGTTATAAGCACATAAGTGCCCTGAATTATAATGATCTGAGTTCCCAATCTGATGGTATGAATAATGAATCAAGTTGATAGAACACTGAAAGGTCCGCCCTTGTGTATCTATTTTGGAAAGCATTACTCTCTAAATGTGAGGAAGGCATCAACCACCTAAGGGTGGATTAAGTAACGTTTTTGAGTAAGAATGACAATACGACCATTGGCAAAATTTATTTGTTTTGTGATTAAAACACATTTAAATCAAACATTCTTATTTTAAACATCGTTTCAACACCCCCCGCAAAAGAGCAGTCGATGTTTTGTGTTGATTGGGAGAAAACATCGCAGAGGAGTAAAGTCCTAACTGACAGATTTTATTCTCTCTCTCTCTCTCTCTCTCTCTCTCTCTCTCTCTCTCTCTCTCTCTCTCTCGCGTTGGTTCGGTTGGTAAGGTTCATATAGACAAATCCAGCGAAAGCTCAACGCTGCTTTTTGATGGTGAGAGATTTGACAGCTCCCATACTAAACGTCTCGATTTTCATACTTTTTGTTAATTTTCTTCTAAAATAAAACACTTAACATATGAAAACTATATATTTTTGGTGCCCAAAATTCCTGCTGAATCGAATGGTGTACTTATCTCAATTGCAAATTTTTCGAACAGTTTTTATTTTAATAATATTCTAGACACATTTTGTGCACCTAATCAATCAATACTTTTATCATAAATAATCATTTTATTGCTTAAAAATTAAATTTTCCTGAGCTCCCTTTTTCAAATACATGGAAGCTGTCATTTCTAACACCATTGGCCACCTAGCGGCCATTTCAAACTGGATACGTCTATACTTCATACGCCAGCTGAGAGCACGAAAAAACGACGAATTACCACTGATTTGTTTATCTTTTCTTCAGTGGTCCATGTGACCTTGGAGAACTCGGGTTTCTGTAGTTTTCAGAGGGCGTTTATGCCTGATAAGATGGATGCAGTCATTATCGCTCGTTCCTGCACAGATTCTGCATCTTGATTTTTTGTTTTGTGTTGATTCAGGCTGCCACACAAAATGATGATTTTGGGGGAAGCTAGCCGCCTCTGCCGGAATAAACGACTGAAACTTCGTTTTGCTGGCTGGCAATTTGGAAAATATTCTTCGCGCATCATTTAGGTCATATAATCAGCGCAATGACAAATAACAAATATTCATCTTTTTTCGTAAAAACTCATGTGCCCATAATAATTAAGCAATTATTATGGAACTTACGTCCTTTTCCTATGAGCGTAAGTACATTTTTGAAATTACCAGTACTTACGACCTTGCATCACCAAGGACGTATATGACTTCTCCGTATGAAAAGCACATTCGACCTTTTAGGAGGAAAGGCTATAAAATCACTCGGAAAATGAACTTTTTAATTAAACCTCCTAGACCTACCTTCATTTGTACATATCGACTCAGAATCACCAGCTGAGCAAATGTCTGTGTGTTTGGCTGTATGTAGACATGTGTACCAAATCAATGTCACTGGAATATCTCGTCACAGGCTCAACCGATTTTGGCCGGAATGGTTTCAATCGATCCATCTTAACGTCCCCTAAGTTGCTAATTAAATTCATGCAGTTTTATGATGTATTTAAAAAGTTATGTTGAAAAAACTGTTTCATATTAAATTAAAATTATGGTAAAAAGGGTGGTTTTGTCATGAAACCCTCACATGTTATATATTTTTAGAAAGCATATGAGAAGACCTTTTAGGTGGAGTAAGAATTTTGAAGATCTGACTTACCTATCTTAAATTACAAGCAGTTTAAAAAACGGTCTGAATTCACATAACCTCAACTGGTCGGGTCTGATCGCCTCGAAAAAGCCGTGTAGAGGGATGCCATTTTCCTCAAAGGCCGTGTCTGTATAATCTTGAAAAAAAGTCTGTAGGTAGTCTGTTTTTTTTACTCATAACTTATTTTTATTAAGACCTCTTAGGTGCTGCGATCACGTTAGGAGAGATCCATAAACCATGTGGACACTTTAGGCGGGTTGGAATCACTCTATAAATTATAGGAAGGCACCAACCACCTAAAGGTGGATTATGTAACGTTTATAATCATGATTTTTCAAAAAAAAAAAAACGATTAAATAGGCCAACACATTTTTAGCTGAATTTTTCATGTTAAATGAAATTTACTCTTGAATTTTTGTTTTTTTAAACCTCACTTTTCAAAAGATCTAAACAAGTCTTACAAGTAAGAGTTTAATTTTTTCCTAATATTTTATCACCAAAATCAGCATATTTCACGAAAAATTCATTTTTCAATGAAATTAGCTTAAATAGATTTAAAATACATTTTGATTTAATTCTTCAATATTAAACATTTCTTACTTACTGAACCCACTTTCTAACAACATTCGGACTTGAGTGTTCACGAGATTGCCTCCTTTTTTTAAAAAAAGGGCTGTTAATTCCTTTCATGCATTGTCCTGATGAGAAAAAAAATAAAATTAATGATATTCAACCGAAAGCAAACCGAATCAATGATATTCAACCGAAAAGCCGAATCAAACAATTTTGCTCAAAATTGTGCTTTTGCTTTATTTAAAAAAAGATGTCAGTTCCGAAAAATCACACGCACACAATTGTGTAGAAAACGAAAAACGCGCAGAAAATCCTTATGCCTATTACAAATTGAGTGCACTCTCAGTCCACCGTTTCCGAGATGGCTTTGGTGAGTTTCTTCCGCGAGCCCGATCCCTCGTCAGTCGTCCATGCTTTGCCCTCGCGCAGCGTGCTGGCCGTGCGGCTATCGTGCACCGCCAGCGCCTTCTTGGAGTTTTGCACAAATTCCATCAACCCGCGGGACATGTAATAGGGTCGGCTGATCCCATCGTTCGTCTCGCAGTCTTCGCAAAAGCAGAGGAATATCGTGTCCACCGTCATCTCGTAAACCGTCATGAAGCAGTGCGCCACCAGGTAGGCGAAGATTCCCACCAGGATGATCGGGACGTACGGGTGGTGCAGGCCCTGCTTCTTCTGGATCAGCTCCATGCCGACGAGACACGTTACGACCACTACGAACACCTTGGCCAGGATGAGGACGAAGTCGCCGACCGAGTTGATGGCGAACACGCGCAGTGCGTTGTTCGTGAGGAGCCGGAAGGCGTTCTTGCCCGCGGTGCAGAACGAGTCGCCGTGCATGGCCGTGACGATGTACGCGTTCCGGGTAAGATACTGGAGGAACTTCTCGAAGCACTGCAAACAGCACTGGCAGCACTCGAAGATGCAGGTCGTCACACGGTTCTGGTGCTCGCGGATGGAGTACATCAGCAGCTTCAACGTCGCCCGGAGGAACTGCACCACGGCTATTACGAACGATCCGAACGCGACCGTTCCCAGGTGATAGCGGAGCAGGTTACCGAAGGCGCGCAAGATCGGACTGCCCAGCTGGGACTTGTTGCGCGTGAAGAACCAGCAGGCCACGGCGCCCGCTATGACCATGTGCTGACAGCCGATGATGAACTGACAGAACCAGAAGAACGCCAGCAGGTTGTACCAGCGTGTGAACAGCATTGTCGTGTCCTTGACGTAGTGAGCGCTCTGGTTGTTCTCGACGCGCAGCATACCGGAACTCTCGATCCACATGGTGAAGTACACGTACAGGACGATCACGGCCGCAATTGAGATGAAGGTCTGCAGGAAACACAAAAATGAGGGAGATCGTCAAGTCACATCCTACCCCATCTTACCAGTATTGGTTCCATCAGTAGAAACGGCATGTTCGAGATGGCCTTGCCAGCCTCCCGGAACAACTGCACCACCAGTTTGATCCTTTTGCGCATCACCAGAATCACCAGGTACACGATCAAGGTCGCCACCGTGGCCGCGATCGCGTAGTACAAATAGTTGTTAACCCGAGCCTTGGCACCTTCACCCGCTTCGCTGGACATCTGCTCGGTCTCAAAGTGCCACTTGACCCACAGCCAGATCGTGCCCACGGTGCAGACGACGATCACCGCCAGCAGGACCAACCACACGATCAGCCCGGGAAGAATCCGCAGCAGCACCAGCGTCAGCAGCGAAAACACGAACGCAATCACGCACAGCCACAGAATGTCTACCGAGCACGACTCCAGATCTTCGGACACCTCCTGGAAGTAGTTGCGCAAGCCGGTCCGGGTGGCCACCTCCTGGGCGGGATTCTCCTTGCGGATGCAACGGTTCAGGAAGGGTTTGCTGCAAGCAATTGAAACACTGATCATCAACGTCTTGTCCTAATTTTTGTCAACCTACTATCCCTCGGTGTCCTCACAGGTGGCCACACACTGCCGGTGCATGTCGGCGGAAATCCCGGACGATTCCACCAGCAGGAACTTTTGCTCGGTACGATCGACGCCCTACAGGAACGATATCAATCAATAATACACCCAACTCCACACTGGAACACCATACCTTGCATGACAGATCCTTATCCGGTTTGTTGTCACGGCCGCACACGTTGGCACAGTCGTCGTACCCGTTGATTATGCGGAAAATGTCTCCGAACGCCATGCAGTAGATAATGAGCACCAACTGTGTGTTTGTGTGTGTGTGTGTGTGCCGGTGGTGAGTGGAATTAGATGTAGGTCGGGAAAATGGACAGATGTTTGATTTATATGGGTTGCGTGCGATTAGTTGTAGAGATATCCGAGAGAGAAAAAAAAGAGAAAGCAATTAATTATGCATTTTCAGCACTTGGCGTGAACTGGCCCTTCTTACCAGGATCAGGATAAACGCTGCCTTGACCGCGATGAACAGAATGTCCGTGCAGTGGCGATCGTTTTCAAACGCGTTGGAGTCATCGCGATGGGGCGATGCGGCCGTCGATTGCTTTTAGAAGTGATGGAAGAGGTATTACATAAAAAAAATATTAGTTTCGAATGACTAACTTATGTAACCAATTGTTTGAAAAAATAAATATAATGAAAAGTCCAAATAGATCAAATTTTGATTTAAAAACAAAAAATTAAAGCATCATTTTCAAAATAAAAATATGCTTGCACCAAGACATTATGTCAGCTGCACAGAAAAAAATGATGGTAATATTCATCAGGAAATGTTGACAGATTTTGTGTCGAAAAAAATGATTAATTTTCCTCAGAAAATGATGAATATTCATCAGTTTTTGATGAATTTTCATCAGATTCACATTTTTACACATTTTTTATGTAATATTACTCAAAGAAAGAGGTAATATTCAACCTACCAAATTTTCAACATTCCAAAAATCAACTTTTTTTTCTGTGTGATATTGGTTCAAATATTACCTACTCGTTTTGAAGTGAAAATCAATCAACCAATTTTAAACCTTCAAAAAGCATTGCTTGTGACATTAATTTCTCTTGTTAGACTCTAGCCGTGTTTTTGACTAATATCACAAAATTTATGTTTGGAATTGAAAATATTTTGATTGAAAACTTTGCCTTTTTTGTTTGTCCCATAAAAAATGCTTATCCAGAAAAAGGGGTTTGCTATGTAAAAATAATCATATCTCGGCCGAAATAAAATCGTCCGTCATGCTTTCATGCTCGAAAACTGACATTTTTGGTCCTCAGAAACATAAATTAAATAAACCAAATTCAAAATCATCAAAAAAAAAAAACAAGGTTAAGTGTGAGTGTGTTTGTGAAAAAAAAAGCTTATTCAAAATTATAATTATCAGAATTGTTCAACAAGTCGAGCATAAAAAATTGTAGCGCAAAAAAATTTAAAAAAATGTGTACAATTTTCTGGACAAGCGTCACAATCCACCTAATTCAAATTTTGTAAATTCAAAATTATAAAAATGTAATAAAAAATCTGATAGGAAGATGTAATAGAGCAATTCCATGCCAAATAGGGAATCGGTTGTACCCGACCCTCTCCGATTTCAATGAAACTTTGTAGACATGTTATCCTTCGCTTATATAAGCCATTTTTGTGTATATGGAGCCAGTTCCACTCGATAATGACATTTGAGAAGGGCGTAAGTGTTTTAAATATTTTTGTAATTCGGAATTTAAATATTTCTGTATTTCGAAGCCGTTGCATCGTATCAAAAGTGGTCAAAGACAAACTTGTAGGAAATTTGACGGGCTTTTCGATAAAATACACTGAAAGAAAAAACACCCAACTTTTATGAGATTTTTGATTTTTAAGTTTAAAAGTCAAATTTGAAGGGAGCCCACGATTTTTTCGTTCAAAATTTTTGTGAAGATAGCCTAAGATGTTACAAAAGACTCACGAAAAATGCAGGATGGAGCAACTCACCTAAAAAATACAAAAATCATTTACTGAAACTGTTTTTTTGAAAAGTGCTCTAAACGTCAAAATTTTCAAAAACCGAATACGGGAATCGATTCTCCAGACAATTTTACATAAAAGTATCCATATTGACCATTGTCCTAAGTCCAATCCTTGTGAAGTTACAGCGGTTTTGAAAATAAACATGTAGAAAAAATAGGTTTTTTGATGGTTTTTGGCAATTTCTATATAACAGACTTGATTTTTCAATCTCGTAAATATTTTTACCGGAAAGCTCGTAAAATTTCCCATAAGTTTGTCTTTGACCACATTTCAATTGGATGTATGGGCTTACAGATATAAGCTAATTTACTATCCAGGTTACTATACTACACTGAAAAAATATGATGTTTTCAATTATGAGCAATGTAATTAGCTTATATCTGCAAGCTCATACATCCAATTTAAATGTTGTCAAAGACAAACTTATGGGAAATTTGACGAGCTTTCTGGTAAAAATATTTACGAGACTGAAAAATTAAGTCTGTCATATAGAAATTGCCAAAAACCATCAAAAAACCTATTTTTTCAACATTTTTATTTTTAAAACCGCTGTAACTTTACAAGGATTGGACTTAGGACAATGGTCAATATGGAGACTTTTATGTAAAATTGTCTGGAGAATCGATTCCCGTATTCGGTTTTTGAAAATTTTGACGTTTAGAGCACTTTTCAAAAAAAACAGTTTTAGTAAATGATTTTTGTATTTTTTTAGGTGAGTTGCTCCATCCTGCATTTTTCGTGAGTCTTTTTGTAACATCTTAGGCTATCTTCACACAAATTTTGAACGAAAAAAAATCGTGGGCTCCCCCTCAAATTTGACTTTTAAACTTAAAAATCAAAAAATCTCATAAAAGTTGGGTGTTTTTTTCTTTCAGTGTATTTTTATCGAAAAGCCCGTCAAATTTCCAGGAAGATGCTGTGTCCTATCCCTCGCCTAGACCAGACCAAAATCCATGATAAAGCTGTCAGACCAAATCTGTCAGACCAAGACTGTCAGACCAAAGAGCAAAAAGTAAACAATCTTGGTCTTCGACGTAGGTGCACACAAATCAAGAAAAGAAAATTTGAAAAAGAATTTTATTTTTTCATTTCAGTGACTGGTTTTGGACTGCAAAATTGAATGTACGTCAGAAAATTATTAAACCGTGCGGCGGCCTGTACACCGACAATTAAAGAAGAAGTTAAAAGCCTTATTCTTCCAATTTAATTTTGGATCGCGTTTTCGGTTTACACCTGAACAATCTTGAAATTATTTATACGGATTTGTGATTCCTCTCTTTCCATCATTCCCTTGCAAATTTCCTACAAGTTTGTCTTTGACCACTTTTTGATACGATGCAACGGCTTCGAGATACAGAAATATTTAAATTCCGAATTACAAAAATATTTAAAACACTTACGCCCTTCTCAAATGTCATTATCGTGTGGAACTGGCTCCATATACACAAAAATGGCTTATATAAGCGTAGGATAACATGTCTACAAAGTTTCATTGAAATCGGAGAGGGTCGAGAAAAAAGTACCTGAAAAATTCCTGTTTTGGGCTGGAATTGCTCAATACTGGATTACGTAATCTCAAATTACAAATCAAAAAATCAAATCATTTTGCATTTTGTTTTACTTTACGCATAAAAATTACAAAAAATCATGCTTAGAATTTCAAATTTTTGTTTTCCCCTTACCATACCAAAAGCAGGGGGCCAATTAAATCCCATTTTCGCATTATCTACATTTCCCGGCTTTTCTGGAACCTCAAATAATAGGATTTACCTTCCCAAAATATGGCAAATCGAGCACGGTTTATAAAAAAAGTCAGCAAAATTTCTAAAAAAAATAACTTAAAAAATATTGACAATTTGACTTCAAGAATGGAAGCAATCATAATTTCCATTCTGAGAGAAAACTATTTGTAAGACATTTAATAACAATTCAAGCAGCTCAATATATTGTTTCCCTTTTATTTTAATAGGAAAAGAAAAGAGAATGGCAAATAGTTTGAAATAACATTTTTATGAATTTTGCAAATCCAAAAATTTTTCTTGAAAACAAAAACAATTTAAATAACATCGAAAATCTTTCAAAGTAGATTTGTTCTTAGAGAGTTTCTTGTTCGAGGGAATCGTATTGACATGCTACAATTTTGCCTTCCTTACCTCACTGAGGCAAGGCTATAAAATCACTCGAAAAATGAACTTCTTATATACACCTCCTAGATATACCTTCACGTATACCTATCGACTCAGAATCAAATTCTGAACAAATGTCTGTGGGGATGTGTGTAGACATGATTTTTTTTCCATACGATTATCTCAGAACTGACTGAACCGATTTTGGCCGGATCCGCCATATTCTGTTCGTATTGGGGTCCCCTAAGACCCCATTAAATTTTATTTTGTTAAGTAAAGTTTTTTAAAAGTTATGCTAAGAAAAAGATTTTTGTAGATACAAAAAAGGGTGATTTTTTGCATAACCTCAAAAGGCCGGGTCTTTTTGTTTACGTGCGAGAGTCGCGCCAGATGCGAAACGCCCGGTTGCCATATTGCTTCAAATGAGAGTCTGCTTGTTTTCTGGAAAAGTCTGTATCAGGTATATATTTTTTTCATAAATTTATTTTCATTATTACTTTGTAAATGTGAGGAAGGTACCACCCACCTAATGGTGGATTAAGAAACGTTTTTATATAGAGATTTTTAAACATTTGTGTACTTTTCGAGCAACTCCGACAAACTTATTGAGGTTATTTTGGCCAAAAACGTACCTCAACTTTAGACAGATGCAAAAATGACAGAATTTGTACCAGAAACGAGATCTTTTCAGCTAAGACGTCTTAAGATGTTTCCTACCCAACCCTTTTAACAGAATTTAGTATCTTTGAGATAAGTAAAAAATCACAACGTCTCGAGACTATTTTGTTGTTTTTGCAATTTCTTTTTTCTTCATATTTTCATTAATTTACAGGGCGGCCACTAGAATCCCATTTTCAAATTGCCGTTTTTTCGATCATACCGACATTTTCAGAATCTAACAAATAAGCATTTCGTATTATTTTTTTTTTTTTTTGCAAAATCAAAACTTTCTATTAAAAGTCTAAATCAACCAATGAACAGAATTAATAAATACATTAAAAAACTATTGTATTGTAAATAGAGCGTCCAATTTCCCGTCCCGGGATTTCCCGAAATAAAATATTTCCCGTTTCCCAGGAAATTTGTAAATTTCCCGGCAATTCCCGAAATTTAAGTAGAAGTATACATTTTCTTAACTATTCGGCACTAAAGTTTTGAAAATTTGCAAAGTAAATTTGTGAGAGAACTTAATATGATTTTTTTAAATTCAATTTACTGTTCATATTGAACTTTCACAACTGGAAATAGATAGTATAGTATCATTTAATGTTTCAAAGCGGGTTTTGCAAAAACAATTTGTTAAATAGTATTCGAGAAATTCAATATGAAGTTAAATATTAATTAAGCACTGGAGCTACCAAGGTTGTATGAAGATTCAATGAGCAACTCTCTACGAAATCGGCCGATTTCGACCATTTTATTTTTTGTATTTTTTTTTTATTTGACTTAAACTCTGTGGGGGCCTTCCCTATGACCAAATAAACTATTTTGTGTGATTGGTTCATCCATACAAATCCCATACAATTTTGGCTGCTGTCCATACAAAAATGGTATGTAAACTTTTGAGTGAATTTTCTGATCAATTTGGTGTCTTCGGCAAAGTTGTAGGTATTGTTAAGGACTTTTGAGAAAAAAATAGGCACACGGAAATTTTTTTTTGCAGATTTTTTTATCAACTTTTTTTCACTAAATTTTTTAAATCAAGACTAACATTTTAAAAGGGTCAAACATTGAATATTACGCCCATTTCAAATGCTATTCTTGATTTAAAAAACATCAAAATATTTTTTTCGAAAAGATCGGAAAATTTCACGAATTTTTCATGCATTAACATTGAAAATCGGACCATTATTTGCTGCGATATGGTCATTAGAAAATGGTGGGTTGTTTTGGTGAGATTAAGAAAACTTCAATTTTCGTGTTTCTTTTTCTTAAAGCGGCTCTATCTCAGCAACCCGAGGTCCAATCTTCAATGTCTCTTAGATAATTTTATAGCAAATTTTCTGAACTTTTCAAAAAAAATATTTTTAGAAATGGTCACTCATGGTCACTATTTTTAAAAATCGAAAAACTGCAAATATTTCGCTAAAATCAAACTTTCGGTGGCTATATCTTGAAAACGGAGCCCTTTATCAAAAAATCTGTAAAGTACTTTTCGATTGCAAATTTAATTTTGCATAAAAAAATAATGTCAAACTTGTTTTTGCATGAAACTTCATTTTTTTCCAAAAATCACTATTTTTTCAAAAATTCATAACTCGGCGGCAGATTTTTTGACCATGTTTCTCTATGGCTCAAAAGTTGCGGATTTTTGTCCCCTAAAACATATCAAAAAATCTCGAAAATCAAAAAATACGTATTTTGGGAAATTGAGTTTTAGTGGAAAAAAAAAGTTGATTAAAAAATCTGCATTTTTTTTTCCGTGTACCTATTTTTTTTCTCAAAAGTCCTCAACAATACCTACAACTTTGCTCAGAAAATTTACTCAAAAGTTACAGCTGTTTGAATATTTACATACCATTTTTGTATGGACAGCAGCCAAAATTGTATGGAGACTTGTATGGATGAACCAATCACACAAAATAGCATATTTGGTCATAGGGAAGGCCCCCACAAAGTTTGAGCCAAATCAAAAAATACAAATAAAATCCATTTCCGATTTTGGTAGAGAATTGCTCCAATATAAACAACATGTATATAATTCATGATCTGAAACCAGTAAATTTTGTTCGGGAAAAGTTCTTTGCCAACAACAACATATTTTGCCTTTTTGTTATCATTTTAATTTTATGTGTCAAATATGAATAACTATTTTTTCAAACTCACAAAGGCAAATTTGAAAGCAATTTTATGTATGTGTCCAAACACTTTGATAAACTAATAACGCTTCTAAACAAAAAAAAAATATTGATGATCATTTTTTGGTTTGGTACGATTTAGAATACAGCATGTAAAATTTGTAAATTTTGTATATTTTCTTAGAGTTTCTTAGACAAATTTGTTGTAAATTTCCCATTTCCCGGGAATTTTGTAACCCCGGGAAATTGGACGCTCTGATTGACAATCACAGTAAAATAGAAACTTCACAACAATTTTTTTTAAACAATGAATCAGAAGGAAAAATTAAGCGATCATTTTTGAGGAATTAAGTTGAAATTTCAAAGTTAATTAAAAATGTTGGACATAATAAAACTGAATTAAAAATTTTAATCTTAATTTTATGTTATTTTCTGTTTACAAAAATATTGTTTTATCAAAATATCAAAGAAAAATAATTATATCCGGTTTCAGTCTGTTTATTACCTAGATATAATGGTTGATTTATCAGTTATCACTATTTCAATGTTTTGTTTTCAATGCCAAAGCCAGTTAAATAAAAATATTTGTTTGGCGAATTCCCGACTTGAGTGACCACCATGTGAAATATAAAATTTAGTTAAATAAAAACAAAACAAATTATTTTTGAAAGTTCTAAGTTTTCTGTTGAACAAACTTTAAACATAAAATAGACTTCCAGCGACCTGCGCCCATATACGCACCTGCACCGATTCACCGGGAGACACCTTATCCGAACGGGCTACAAAGCAGCACAGGTGCGCTGTGGCTCCCATATGGGTGATACGTTTGATGTGGTTTTCCCTGTACTTTTAGATCAATTTCCGTCGTCGAGATTAGTAATCCATATCGAGCACTCTTCACTTAATCATGATAACTTAATTTAAGTATGTTTTCTCTCAGCAAACAACACGACTTCTACTCTACAGATACCTCTACAAGGACACTACTGTTCTGTCTACCAACGCGAAATCGATCGATGTGTCCTTTTCTACTACACTTCGGGGTCCTCGTTTCCGTTTCGCGACCACCGTATCCTTTCAACGTTGGCGCGCGACTAACTGTGGTGGCGGGCACCTGACCTGCGAGCCTGCTACGTCCTGAATTGCAGAAGTGCACCCACACAACACCCTACCCTTACCGTTGAGCCTACCAACCGTACCAAATAACAGCAGACAGATAGACGCAAAAATAATAACTTCAATCGGGTCAGCCTGACTGCTACCGGGAATAGCAGCAATACCAGTATGTGGAGGAGGTCCATAATTTAGCAATGTGTAGGGACTTTTTGTCGGTGGGGGTATTCCGATAGGCCAAGCAGTCTCCTGGTTGATTCTAACGATTCTCAACAGACTTTTAAATAAACAGAGGTGGAAGTATTCGTTTCTTTATAGTGAAATTCACAAGTTTGTTATTTTGATCCCTCAACAACGACCATTTGTGTATAGTAGTCAATCAATATCCCTGGCTGCAGGCTGGCTGGTAAACAAATTTTATGTTCTCTACCTTGCGTACTATACCGAGTGATTTACTTTGCAGGGGGACACCGACTTGGGGTTGAGTTTATTTTGGCAACACCCCAATAGTAACCGGTTGAGGCGAACTTTTCATATTAATTGGAATGCCAGCGTGGAGCGAAGTTTGTCGCGTGTAATTGACTTGAAAACCCGACAGTAATTAATCAACTCGATTATTTAAAATTCTAAATAAAAGTATTCTAACCCTTTCAGGCCTGAATCTCAAAAAAATAGTTGGAAAATGATTTTAGGGACCAAACGATAATTATAGGCTAGTTAAAAAAAATTGGGTCATATATAAGGCTACCAACTGTACGGATTTTTTCCTTACCGTACGGATTTTCAACTCTTTTCGCGGGTTTTTAACAGGCTAGAATGTTCGTACGGAATTTTCGTACGGAGTTTTTTTTTAAATTTGGCCAAAGCAAAGATTTTAAAGAGATAACTTGGATAGTTTTCCAGAAATTCCTTATTTCAGAGTGGATTATCAATTATTGTTCTTTCCAAATTCTTTACAAAACGTGTTTATTCAATAAAAGATCCAAAGGCTTTATAAAGGCGAAAACTTTGAGACTGATATTATTCGTAAAAAGTAACTTGACATTCCGTGAACTTTTAAAGGTTTAACCCAAAAAAAATGAAGATTTGATTCAGCAAATCACGGTTTATTTTGGGAATATGTTTGAACGTGAAAGTCATAAGCACTTTGATAACAAAGTGGAATTTGTAAGCTGCAAAAACGATACAGTTTTATATTTTTAATTCCCAAAATTTAAAATTTATCTAAATTATTAATCAGTGAAGATATATTCAAGCATGATAGAACATGCTTCTAATTACATTATATGTCCAAATTAATTGCGTACATCAATAAAATATCATTTTCATGAAAGTAAGCTAAACCAGCTAAAAAGATTTGTGAAAAAATCTGGATTCGCGGCCATCGATGGACAATTTTGAAAAATTTTCTTAAAAAACTAGTTGAAATAGCCTAAAAACTCGCTTGGCTAACCATAAAGCTTACTAGAATACCTTAAAATCCAGCTAAAATAGGTAACAGACTTTCTGAAAACATACAGTATTTGAGACTGACAGCATTTTGCCAGCTTACAAATTAGTAAAATTTACTAATGATTTAGCTAGATTTACTATTTTTCGGACCTGGTTCCAGCTATCAGATCCAGGATTTTTTTTAGGATTTCTAACTGGGTAATTCTCCGCCAACTCACACAGCAGTTGCCCCGACCCCTCTTCGATTTGCGTGAAACTTTGTCCTAAGAGGTATCTTTTGTCCCTGATCACGAATCCGAGGTCCGTTTTTTGATATCTCGTGGCGGAGGGGCGGTACGACCCCTTCCATTTTTGAACATGCGAAAAATTAGGTGTTTTTCAATAATTTGCTGCCTGAAACGGTGATGAGATAGAAATTTGGTGTCAAAGGGACTTTTATGTAAAATTAGACGCCCGATTTGATGGCGTACTCAGAATTCCGAAAAAACGTATTTTTCATCGAAAAAAACACTAAAAAAGTTTTAAAAATTCTCACATTTTCCGTTACTTGACAGTAAAAAATTTTGGCACATGTCATTTTATGGGAAATTTAATGTACTTTTCGAATCTACATTGACCCAGAAGGGTCATTTTTTCATTTAGAACAAAATTTTTCATTTTAAAATTTCGTGTTTTTTCTAACTTTGCAGAGTTTTTTTTTAGAGTGTAACAATGTTCTACAAAGTTGTAGAGCAGACAATTACAAAATTTTAATATATAGACATAAGGGGTTTGCTTATAAACATCACGAGTTATCGCGATTTTACGAAAAAAAAGTTTTGAAAAAGTTGGTCGTCATCGATCATGGCCATTCATGGTCACCCGCGACAGACACGGACGACGAAACAAAGAGAAACGCAAAAAGTAACTTAACAATTGAACATCTTGTTTTTTTACTTTTCATTTAAAAACTAACTTAACCATTTCCAATCTTGTTGAAAACAGCTTCTAGTGATACTTTGGACACTTTTCTATCATGATCACTACGATTTCAAGCCATTCCGTTCTTTTTATTTCTAATTTATAAATTAATGATTTTGCAAGAAACAATTTTATGTTATTAATGTCAATCCGAGTTTTTTTTACTAATATTTTTTTCAAAATATTCTACCTCTAATTTCCCTAAACATTATTTTACTGAAATTCAAGGTTCAAAAAATGCATTGGAGAATCCTTGATCTTTCGGACTAAAATCTCGATTTTGCAAAATGGATAGAGTTCAGTTTTTCACATATGGACAGTAATGTTTCTATTCGCCCCAGTTTGACGGAACTGCTGTTGTATGTTTTTTGAGCATAGATTTTTGAGAATTGTATACATCATGGAAAATTTATCAGTCAAATTGCGATCACCTAATTTGAACAAAGTTATTGAAGTAACACGATTATAAAACAAAATCCACCTGTAGCTTGCTGAACCGCGGTCAATGAACTCTACATCCAATCGAATTACAAATTCAGTCGTCTTATTTTGCACACATGTTTCTTCCAAGCAAACAGAGGCCCAACTGCCTACAGCCAGCATTGATTACCGTCCCCACCCCCGGCAGACAGTGCAGAACTCCAGAAATCGGGGACCCCACCGGCAGTGCAAACCATAGTCGGTACGCATGGTAACGGTCGCGCCATCACGAATCCAGACCCAGTTTGTGGCGGGAAAATGTGGGTCGGGACTTGCCTATTATTCGTCATCCGTCGGTCGTCTCTGCGGGGTTGAGAGAGCGCGGGACTGATTAATGGCCGCGAAGGATGTCATGAACAAAATTATGTCATCAAATTTAATGTTTAAAAAAACTTAATCTAGTAACCTGACAACATGATCATTTTTTGGCCTCCGTTTTGAAGTTTAGCGACTGTTTACAACATTTTGTCACGTTTTGACATGCAGAAATTTGCACAAACTGATGACGATTCGTTGCACCGGAAAGAACGACAGTGTACGGATGTTGCGTTTTTAGTTGTACAATTTTGTTTCGTCACAGGAATGGTAGGATTTAAATCAATATTTTAATCATTTTCATAACTTATTTTCGCACAGTTTGGCCTAGTGCTAGCATGCCTTCCCAGTACGGACATCTTTCGCACAATCTACGGCTACGACGATTGTGGCAACATCTGCGGCCGAAACAACATCCGTGCAATTGACCTGCCATGTTCGGTGAGATCAAACTAAAAAGGTGGTTAATTCTTTGAACTCACTCTCACTTTCCAGGGCGAAGACATGCGATACAAGCCGTACCTACTCCTCACCGTCACGGCCACTTCCCTGGAACCGCTGCGAAGTTGCGTCGCGGATTGTAACACCAGCGAGGGATAGTAAGTTGCGGTTCTTTCGGCGAGTTGCTGATTTTACAAATGGGATGTTTTTCAGCGAACTGATCTTCAACCGCTGCGTTCGATTCCAGTTGAGGGGACTCGGCCAGGTCCCACCGCCACAGGGTTACCTGGACGAACTGTGGCAAGACGTGGGCAATTTCTGGTTGGAACTGTTCGCCCTCTGCGTGATGGCACTGTTGGGATCGTTCGGGATGTTGGTTCTGCTGTGGTGTGCCACTCGCGTTGTAATACTGGCGATGGTGGCTTCCATTGTCGGAGTTTGCTTTTGCGGAACCGTTTGGCTGTGGTACACGTGGTACCACGCTGACGGAAGAAGCTCTAGCTCGCTGCTGTGGTACGCCGTCGGATCTACGATCGCCACTCTTATCGTGTTTCCGTTGATCACGTTTGTTTGGAAGAAGATCACAATGGTCGTACAGCTAATGGCCGAAGCTGGGGAAGCCATCCGGAGTATGCTGCTAATGTTGTGCATCCCGATTGCGGTTTGATGCGCTCTACCTTTGTTGAAACAAAAACACTTAACGTTGACTTCATTGCAGACCATCACAACCCTACTCGTGACGTTCTTCCTGGCTGCAATCTTTATCCTGGTCATCGAGAGCTCCGGACATGCCAAGCTGATCGACGGCTCTGTCACCTACGAGAAATCAACCTTAGTTCTAATCACCCGCTGGTACCACCTAATAACGCTAGCTTGGTTCCTGCAGTTCGTGTACGGCTGCCAGCACCTCGTCACGGCCGGCGCAACCACGCAGTGGTTCTTCACCCGGGACAAATCCACCCTCAAAGCCCCCGTCCCCCGAAGCTGGTTCGCGCTGATCCGCTACCATCTCGGTACGGTGGCACTTGGCTCGCTCCTGATGTCCTTCATCCAGCTGCTGCAGTGGCTGCAAAGAATCCTCCTTTACACCAGCGGCAAGTCCCAGAAGTTGCAACGCCTTGGCAACGCGTGCCTGTGCTGTGTCGGGTGCTGCCGAGGGCTGCTCGATCCGGTTTGCCGCAATGCGTACAGTTTGACCGCCATGCGAGGGTTGCCGCTTTGCGTGGCCGGGACGGAGGCGGTGCGGCTAATGCGCGTGAACGCTGCCAACGTGGTCGGTGTGATGCCGACCGAAAGTGTGGTTCTGCTGCTGGCGAAAGTTTTCGTGGTGGCGCTGGTTGGGTACACGGGGCTGGAGTTGGCGAACAGGAGGGCGGAGCTGTACCATCCTTACGTGATGGCCGGTGCAGCGTGTGCGCTTTGCTTCCTGATCGCGGACTGTTTTCTGCTGTTGTATGAGGTAAGCGGGTTCAGTGTTTATTAGAATGATCTGCAACTATTTCTACTAAGAATCTTCTTAACATCTGAAGAGTTTTTCAAACACACGATTATCCGAAGGCCTCCGAAAAATTTCACTTTGGATAATCGAAAAAAAAATGGAAGAATTCAAGTAGGGTAACCACTCAGTTCCCAATATAAAATTGCCGAAACTCAATTAATAGACATTTCTTATCTAAAGAATTATTTCAAATAAAAAAAAACTCTTTATAAAAAAGTCAATATCAACTCTTGAAAAATTTAAATGAATTCAGAAAATATCAAACTATTGAAATGTTTAAAAAAAACAAAAAAAAAAAATACCTAAAAATACTTGAAAAATTAACCACTCTAAAACCACTAAATAAATTTAATTCGTTGCAACTGGAAATGGCAAAATATTTAAGATAACTGAATTTATGCTTATTTTATTGAATTTCAAATCAGAATAAAAAAAGCTAGGAATTTGTTTATTTTTTTAATAGGATCCTTTTTTATTTTTGTAAATTCCCATCTGCTCCCAACGAGAAAGTTCTGGACTCATTGAATGAATTAATGAAAAAACTTCAAGCTCACGGCGGGGTCCTTAGGATTGGTAAGCAAAATGCTTTCCACTTAACCGTGGAGCATTGGTAGCTTGAGGAGGAATTAGACTGGTATAGTTGAATCCAAGAATCGGACAAAGAGTCAAATTGAATGCAAGTTGAACATCAGAACTCAAACAAGATTGCAAGCGCAGTTGAAATTGAATCTAAAAATACACGAAGAATTCGAACAACAATAGGGGGATAGCGTCGCTATTTTTAGACCACGTTTTCCACTTTTTCTCATCGAAACCGACTACCTTATCGACTTCATTTTGCTGGGCGAGATAGGACGCCGTCTATTTTTAGACGATGACTCAGCACTTTTCCACTCTTGCGCTTAAAAAAACCAGGTGGCAGCACGATGTAACGCCACGTCCCTATGCCAAAGGTCGTTACCACTCGCCTAGGATGGCTCCTCAGACCATTCACCTTCCCAAAAACCGTCCAACTCCAAGCGAAACTTACTTGTGGATACCGTGAAGATTTTCCCTTAATACTCTTGAAAAAGTGGAGCATCAACACTTCCCGTCTTCCAATTCCCTTTCCTTGTCCTGGTGCGCGGTGGAGATGGGAGCGGCCGGCAATGGACGGTTGCCATGGTGGTGAGAATCTGGTTCAGGTGGAATTGGTTCTATTTCCAATTATCGATTCCTAGGCAACTTGGGCTTTTTCCCGATTTTGGCAAATGTTGGCGAATTCCCGACTTGTTCCCGACATTCTCGATTTTTCCGACATGAGTTGCCACCCTGGGAAGAGAAGAAAACCTGCAATAATATTTGCACTGGCCTTATTAAAAATGTAAGAATTCAAATAAAAAAAAAAATAGAATAGAATAATATATAAATACACATATTTCAAGAAATTTAATACTTGGACCATTTCGAAGGTTATGTTGTAGGTATCTTTTTTTCTTCAGAAGATTTACTCGATTCTTTAAACCCCGCAAACTCTGTTCCCAACTTTGAATCAATCAGCTTTTAAAAGGTAGTCCACATCTCAGCTGTAGCTTCACACAAGTAATGCTTAAACAACGAAATAAATTATTAAAATATTTGAACGATTTTGAAAATTCTAAATATAAAAAAAAACATAATATTATTTATTTTTAAAACATTATATTAATTATTATATTAATTATTCCATAACTCAAACAAATCTGTTTTGAATTCATTTGAGAGATATCAACAACTTCAAAATTTTCAGATAAAGAAATATTTTTTTTCAAAAATTCTAAAAAAATTAAATAAAAAATCATAAATTAATAAATTTACTAAAAATTAAAAATACAGCTAAAAATAACATAATTATAAAATATCAAAACATTCAAAAATAAATACATATCTCGGGTCAATTTTTTTTTAAAAAGCCGTAAGAGCCACCGTGACCTCTGACACTAATGTTCGTTTTTCTCGAAAATGAAACAAAATTTAATTTATTTTAAGTATGGGGCACTTGAAGGACGTGTAGATGAACAATTTAGAGCATTTTTGATATTGGTTTTACGTAAGTACGTCGAATACCGATGCAAAAAGGGCTTTGTTTACCAATTACTCTTACGGCTTTTTGAAAACTAATCCGAGATATATATACAGTAGGTGTTCGGTAACTGGGCTGAGAACGTAGCCCATCAGTCACCAAATGTTTCTCTTTAACTGGGCTGAAAAAAATTACGAGGGGACCAACGATGCATAATATTTTCCAGATGAAATATAAAAATAAAAGTTACTCAAATTTATTTACAATGCTTGCTTTTCATATTTCTTTAATTGTAACTTGAAATTAAACAAAAATTTGAAAAAAGTTTTTTTATTTATTGAATATGATTTTTGCATCCATTAACCCATCGGTCATTTTTGTTTGGTTTGGTTTTTTGACGTTTGTCTGCTTTTTAACTGGATTACGGCCCAGTTGTCGAGCGCCCAGTTAAAAAGTAGCCCAGTTAAACAACGCCCAGTTACCGAACAACTACTGTATCTAAAAACCAGAAATTACAAAAAGGAAAAAAAATATTTCAGAAAAAATAAGAGAAGTTCAAGTAAAAAAAAATTAAAGATTAAAAAAAATATTTCAAAATTGAATTTAAAATCGACTTTTTATTTTTTTTAACTATGTATCACATGGTTTATGGATGGCCTCTTAGGGCTCGTGCATATTGAACGTCAAAAAGGTGAACACATATCCAGATTTTTAAGCAAAGATGGCGTTACGAATTGTACACGCCCGAATTGTCATGCCATGACACTTTTTACTGAGATGTAATGTTTTGTACATATGTATTTCTTAAACGGTGTTTTAAGGGATTTTAAAGAAGTGGTATTAATGTACGACTCGAGCAGAAAAAAAAATCATTTTGCAACACGATAAAAAACAGTTCGGAAGTAGCAGTTTATGCAACAAGTTGCAAAAAGAGGATTTTTTCAGCACGAATCGTACATTTATCCTGTACGAGTGCTGAAAAAAACCAAGTTTTGCAACGAGTTCCAAACAAATTTTTTTGCATTTCAGAAAAACACCAATTGAGTGAAATTATAAGTCAAATGTTTATGTTTTTTAAAATAAATCGTTTCAATCAAAAAAATGTTGAAAAGTATTACTTTTTGCAATTCCGTCGTGAAACTACTTACTTTTCCTGTCATTCTTGAACGACGAAATAGCCTACTTTTCTGTACCAAAAATAACAGAATCGAATAGCAACACTTTTCAAAATAAATGCTGAAAAGTTCTACTTTTCAGCACTCAAATGGGCCTGAAAAGTTGAACTTTTCAGCACTTGTTTCGAAATTTAACACTTTTCAACATTTTTTTATTTAAACAATTTATTGACAAAATACATGAAAATTTTACATAAAATTTCACTCAGTGTGTGTTTTTTGAAATTGCAAAAAATGTTGTATGGAACTCGTTGCAAAACTTGATTTTTCAGCACTCGAAGTATCTATCCAACTCGGTGAACCTCGTTGATAAAAGTACGGAAAAAAACGGAATCGACGTAACACCTTATAATGTGGCCCTCTTAAACCTTGCGGTTTCGTCAACGGATCCACAGGCGTGTATCGTTCTTTTCGGGACAAGACTCAGCCTCCCGGGTCTACTAAGTGTGAAGGTATGGGCACGGGGAGAGGGCACCGAATAAATGTACGACTCGTGCTGAAAAAATCCTCTAACGAGGTTCACCGAGTTAGATAAATACGACGAGTGATGAAAAATCAAGTTTTGCAACGAGTTCCATACAACATTTTTTGCAATTCCGAAAACCACCCTTTGGACAGAATTATGGGACAAATGTCCATGCATTGAGTCAATGAATCGTTCAAATCAAAAGAAATGTTGAAAAGTATAACTTTTCCTCAGAAGTGCTGAAAAGTTCAACTTTTCAGCACCCATTTCAGTGCTGAAAAGTAGAATTTTTCAGCATTTATTTTGAAAAGTGTTATTATTCGATTCTGTTATTTTTGGTACAGAAAAGTAGGCTTAATTGCAAAAAGCACTATTATGAGTTCTGAAACGTTAAACTTTGCATTAATCTTTTATCTAGGATTTAAAAGTTTAAAAATTAAAACAGATATTGCTCAGAAATTTACACTCCAATGTTTCGCAGGTGACGACCGACACGATATTCCTGTGCATCTGCAAGGACTCCGAGGTGAACGACGGCACCAGCAGCCGACCGTACTACATGTCCGCTCGCCTAGAGAGCTTCGTCCAGCGGGGACAACCAGACAAAATGGATGCCGAGCAACCAAGCGGCTCGCCCCGTTAGGAGGGATGTTTCGAAGAGTTTTGGAAAAAGGAAAAAAGCCCATTTAATTTTGATTATTTTTAACAGGTTAATAATTTATCTCTCTTTTGAATAAGTGGTTGGTTTTTTTCTTCTTACTTTTCGTGGCTTCTTTGTTTTGTTTTTCACTTTTCACGCCTCTGTGTTTGTCTTAACCATTTTGTAACACAAGTTGCCTTTGTTTTGCATTGTTTCCTCAGTTTTGCTTCCAATTCGAGTTTACCTTCGTGACCCTGGCTCTGTGTGGGATCTACAGAAGGTGGGTTTTGTTTTAATTCGCCTGTGCTGCTTTGCTTTGCTTTGCTTGTTTGTATTTTACCTAAACATTATTCGACATTTTCTATTGCGAATGTGATCATTACTGTGTGTGTGTTTTGTTGCTGTGTAAACTCTAACACCTACACGCGTGCGCGTGCTCTGCTGGCGCTACTTTCTATTGATACTGAGATTTGTTTCTTTGCTAGTTTGCTGATTTTGGCGTGAGCGTGTGTCTGTGTTTCTGTTTGTTAGTGTGTGTGTGTGTGTGTGTGAGTGTTGTTGCATAACAATCAACGACATTGGAACGTGCGTGCGTGTGTTCAAGATAGATCCTCCTTGGTGTGTGTGTTTGTTTGTGATTGGTTTGTTGGTGGTATTGGCTGGTCTAACTGCTTCAGTTTGCTTTTCTCATTTTTCCCTTTTGTATTTGTTTAGTGTTAGCCTAATCACTACCCAATTAAAACATCAATCATCGTACTCTAGAGCTATGTTTTATGTATATCTCTGTTCCTTCTTGTTTTTTTTTTTGTTTCCACAATCAGTTCATGGTTTCAGTGGCGCATGAGCTTGCTTCAAGTGTCTCCAGAGTTCCAGCGGTGTAAATTTGCGGTGTTTTTTGTTTAGTTGCTGTTAGTAGCTTGTAGAATAGAATAGGACAGAGTCGGATATCAGTTTTAGATAGATAGTGCTGTGTTGAGTAGAGAGCGAGTAAGAGATTTTTATTTGTAACTTTTTGCTGTGTATTTTTGTTTAAATTGGTATCCTTCTAGCTTCCTGCGAGCACAACTGGGTACCGCTTAACCTGCGTGTGTTGATTTTTCGCAAAAAAAAAAAAAAAAAATAGGAAGTCATCGCCCGGCAAACGTACGTACGTGCTTGCTAAGCTGGTCCGGTAGAAGCGTTCGTTTTTGTATTTTTTAATTTTTTTTTGTTGATTCAAATCTCGTATAAACAGGTTCTGTGTTACACATAAGTAGTGCTGTGCTGTGCTGTGTGTGTTTGTGTTCGTTTCCGTCTAAAAGTAGTACAATTTCACTAGCTTGTTTGGTTGTTTTTGTTTGTTTTGTTTTAATTCTAAGTTTGTTTTAATTTTCTACCGTGACAAATTCTTATCAATGTGTGTAAATTCATCTTAAAAAGTAAAATGCGCGAAATATAAAGTCAAACATTGAACTAATGATTTCTGCTTTATTTCCCTCACTGTCGATATATAAATATATTACTTTTTTCTGCACAAGTCCAGCTTGCATTCTTTCAGTTTTTATTTAGTTTATTCATCTTCATACCACTTACTCGGTTACAATTATTTTCAGACTACTGCTAAGTGTCAATCTTTTTCATCGTGAATCCGTCTTCCACCGAGAGAATACACGAACTTTTTTATTCAAACATTCAGTCGTCATACACACACACACACGCACGCAAGGAGCGATTTTGCAAAGATGTTTGCTGAACATTATTTTTGTTGTTTTCTGCTAAATTGCTTTGAAAATTAGGTACGATGTGCATTTGTGAACATGAGCAATTCTGTGAGACTTTGAAAAGTGAAAATTGTGGTATTTTTCGTTGGGTTGAAACTGAGAATAAGGATTTTTTCTATGACCAAAGAAGCAAATTTCATTGTTAGTTCGTTCAGTTTCTTTGTAAAAATTTGACAGTTGTCCATTAAAAAATCTAAATTTAAAAAATGTATCTAGTGATACCAAGAACGAGTTTTCTAGGCATTCTAATTTCTCTGGAAAATTTGTAGGCAGGTATTATAATTTTAAGTGCTTTGTTTTATCAAATTTTAAATTTTAGAGGGCAAATAACCCTTCTTGCTTAAATTCCCATCAAGACGGGTTTTGATCTTATAATTCTGTCAAAAATCAATATTCAAACCAAATTTGATTTTTTTAAGCATTTGAAGGGATAAGAATGCAAAAGTATTTGAAAAATAGAGATAAATTAATGATAACTGAAGTATTTAAATAATAGAGAAACTGAAATTACAAGACTGCCGTTGTTTCAAAATTTCCTCAAAAAAAGTTTTAAAAATGCAATATACTAGTAGTTGTTTTGAATCATCAAAAAATTCAAGGCTTTAATTTTTTTTGCCGGAACTGTTTTTCGGAAGTTCTACAAAATAAAAAAAAATTGTTAAATAGTGCTTGAAAACGATTATCAAAGCAGGAATATATAATACAAAAACTAAACAAGATCGAAACATTTAAAAACAATAAATGAATAAAGAAAAACGTAAAACAAAAGAAGCAAAAATTTAGCAAAATAAAAGTTGCTCAAAATGATCTTCTGATCACGGGAAAAGAAAACATTTAAAAAAAAATCGCACCAGGTTCCCGACGAACACGCACTGCCCTACATCTCACCCTTGCTCTGAGTCAGTACGAGCAACACGCTAGAACACGCTTTGAGTGTTCGTACCAGGCATGCACACCTTCTTTTCCGGTTACGCATCTTAAATGCTGGGTTTGATGTAAGTATAAGTGTGCCTATAAACTTTCATTCAAGCAAAAATGTATTATTTGTGGTTCGGATTCAAAGTAAAATCAATAAAAAATACAATAAAAAATATATAAATTGAAATTACAAGATATGATGTCAACATTTGTCTGAGAAAACTGTTTTAAAATGCATTTACACCTGCTCAGCTGTTTTGCAATCATTTCACGAAAATTGATTTTAAACGCAGTAAAATGCAGTTCCAATTGCTTTGAGACTTGTTTGAATTGTTGAATTGTTAGACTTCAAATTCCATTAAAATTTGTAAGTTTTTTGAGAAAAAAAGGTTTGCCTCCTGATTTTTCGGACCGATTTTGAAGGTGCCCCAACATTAACTTTGAAAAATATTTTCAACAGCCTAATCAATAACTTAAAAATTTCACAAAATTTTAAAAGATTCTGAGTAAGGCTAATGCATTTTTTTCAAGTTTTTGTCCACTTCCTTCAACGTTTCCTCATAAAATCACAAAATCACCCTGATGACGGTACCGTTTATTTTTACATATTTAATCATTTTATTTTTGGCAATTCAAAAATTTACAATTTTAAGAAAGCAGATCGGAAAAAATCACAAAAGATAAGGAAAAAAAAATTATAACTTGATTAATATTTTGCAATTTTTTGACAAAATAATAAATAAAGCATTTTGTTAAACTTTTTTTTCACAATTTTGAACGTTGGACTTGAAATATAAAAAAAAAAACAAATTCGACAAATTCTTTAACATTTCGAGCCAAACATTTCATTAGGGCACAAAACCAAAAACCGCGATTCGAGAAAATCAAAAAGTGGACAACTTGTTTCAATTCCTGTTTAAAAAAAATGAAGCTTGACTGATGGTATTTTTTTTACTGATGATACGATAAAACACATCTGGAGTTTTTTTTTAAAAGGTCCAATAAACCAAATTTCCAGTTTTTGCTTTTTGGGTGTTTTTGAAACCGCCTTAAGTCAGGGGTATTAAAAAAACACCCAAAAAGTAAAAAAATAAAATTTGGTTGATTGGACCTTTTCAAAAAAACTCCAGACATCATTATCCTCAACTCTGCTTGAATGCTTCTTAATTTTTGTTGATTTTCGCAATAAAACTCATAATTTAAAAAAAATCGTTATTGGGCCCTTTTAACTTTCCAACTGTTGTTCATAATGGGCCCTTTCTAAATGCAATTTCGAAGATTGTTGTTTTGAATGATGTTTACGGGCCCTTTTGTTTAGCTAGAAATAATGAGGAATTCAGTAGAAATTTCGATTATTGGTGAAGTTTTGTGATTGAATAGTGTAGATAAGGTATGTGAAACATGGTATGTGATAAGGTATGGGACCGTATTAAATATTGTTTTTTGACGAAGTTTTTCTCTGCAGAAATCCTGTGTTTAGTGAATTAGTGTTAAGAATGTATGAAAAGTTCACTTTATAACACAAAAAGTTCCTCAAGTACGAGAACCTATCGAAAAATAAAAGGGCACATTTGAACTTTTCTTTTGGTTTGCAGTGAACATGGTTATGTGCCCTTTTGTGTTTTTGATTTTTCAATAGGAAATTGTTTGTTATCAATCTGATTCTTGGAGGGCATGTAGGGAGTGTACTAATGAATGGAATAGTGGAATAATCCCGAATGTTTACGTTTTGGTTTTGTGCCCTAATCAAATGTTTGGCTCGATTCTTCTTCCTCTCGAATTCAACCAGAACCGAGGGTAAAACAAAATGTCTTAGCTTTATCATGGAACACGCAAATAGAAAACAAAAGTTGGAACTGTTTCAAGCTAGTTTTTAATGAGAAAAACATTTTAACCATAAAAAATACAAGGGTTAAAATTTTTTAAAATACATAATGCACTTTTATCACGGACGAACGGACATGACACCAGGAACAAATTTTCTTCAAATTTCTGAAGCAAACTATCACTAGCACCATCTACATTCAAGTTGTCGAAGTAGCATCGAGCGATTACACATGATTTCTCAAAATGTCTTATGAAATAATTAATTAAAATATTCAGCATTTGTATGGTACTAGAAACAGTTTATTGGCATTAAGTTTGTCTTTAAGACTCTAGGTAATTCATCTTTTTTACTAGAATTTCCGAAAAATTAATAAAAATTGTATTTTTAATGTAAATTTCATACGACCATTTCAAAAAGTGCCCATGAATTTGCAACATCAGCTGGCTTTGTTTACGTTTGAAACCACGTGGCGCGTTGATTTTGACACAAGCGATCTCGCTTGCGCAGGTTTGCGCCAAGAAGAAGTAAAAGAAAACCGGCTTCACTTTTGGAAGCCCCGTGTCATGTCCGTTCGTCCGTGCTTTTATCAAATATTCCACAAGTACTTTTAGATTTTTAATTTAAAAAAAATCAACAATTTTGAATGTTAGCAGGATGAAAAAAAGCGCCTTCAGAAAAGTTGTAGGGGCCGTATACAGGATGAAAATAACTTGTTTGGTTTTAGAAGAAAAAAAAAATATTCCGGAGCAACATGGCTCTTACGGCCTTTCATCGAAGGCGTTTAAATGGGACGAAAGACCGTAAGAGCAATTTCGTAGCGCCCCTTTCAAATGTTGCTTCAGATATAATTCTTCGAGAATTGCTCACATCTAAACGAAATTGAAAATAAGTTGAGTGATTTCCAAGTTGAATTTAAATTTTTTTAAATTGCTGGATAAGAAAATTCAAAAATTTCGTTAAAAAAACACTTTCAACATAAAAAAGGGAAAGCAGTTTTTGAAGTCTGAAAATAAACGAAACAAATTTTATGATGATAAAATTACTATTAAATGTTGTGCTGGCTTATTTTGAAATAAAACAGAATACATACAAAAAAGCCTGAAAAATGTGTTTTGGGTATTTTTTGCTATATTAAAGAAAAATTATAATAATTTACAAAACGCATAACGAAAATTTGGATCTACTTTTTTATTAAAAACCGTTCACCAACTGGAAACGCTCAACCATATTTGATATGCGAAATCCCGATGGAGACGCATGACATTAGCGTAACAATACATCATGCGTCTCCACCAAAACTGAAATTTAAACTTTTGATGCGTGCTTTTAGTCGTTTGAATAAAAGCTTTCTATTTTATGCTCCCATGATTGATAGTAACTATTTTTCTTGTTTGTCAGCAAACTTCACTTTAGTCAATCTTCACACCCCGCACACACACACGCCTTGTTTTGCTTTGTTTTTTTTTTCCACCTAGAATTTACAACACTCACACTTATGAGATTGCGTGCGAATAGAGGAAAACAAACAAACAATACAAAAAGGCTTAAAAATGAGCTAATCTTGGCAACGTGTTCTTTCTCTTTAAAAACAAAACATCAAATGGGTTACGTTTCGAAAACGGCCACCTCCTCTCGCAGTCGCAATTCAAAAACCTGTGCACAGCACATACAAAGTATTATATTGTTTTTTTTTATCGGTTTGCGGTCAAATGATTTGCTTCACTGTTGTGTGGTGTGTGAGTGAGTGTTACTTTTGTTTAAATGTCTAACTCTCTCTTTTCAAAAAACGGTGTCATTAGTGGTAGAAATTTAAATATACACGTGTCTTTGCTTAATCCTCCTACACACATCTTTGTGAAAGAAAACGAATACTTGTATTTTGTTGTCGTCTCAATCAACAGTTGCTTGCTATTCGAGAGAAAATACGTGAAACTGTAAAATCAAACCAACGTAAAACCTAAGCTCATCTAGTTATTGCACGTAGATTGCCCCTTGCCGTTCCGAGCGCGCCGAGCTGATTCCCCCCGATTGGTGCAGTACCAAACTGCCTTTTTGTGTTGTGGACGGATCCAATCGTCCCCGGAGGCTGGAAATGTCTCTGCGAGAGTGTGCGCGCGCGCGCGACTCGTCGGGACCGTAAACTAATACATACATACATACACTTACGTAAGGAACATTCAGTCTAGATTTAAATCTAAAGGACAAAAAAAAACACAAATCTAGAGGTAAGCGGGCTGCGGGCGCGGCGGCAACGTCCCATTCCGTCGCATTCCCTACTACGCAGTTTTGATTGGCACAGACGCGGCGGCACCGGTTCCGGCGGCCAGCAGCCCACACGGACTGGCGCCCGCCGGCAGGTGATGGTGGTGTTGGTGTTGCTGTTGATGGTCCACAGGAGAAACACTGCCGTTGGTCATGGCCGCCGTCGCAGCTCCCGGTGGCAGCGTGATGAAACTGTTCCCGTTGTGGTTGATGTCGCCGTCGCTGCCCAGAAGCCGCGACCCGCTCAGACAGTTTTTGATGAAGCGGTTCTTCTCGTTGAAGATGGTCGAGTGGCGGGCGTTGGTGCCGCCGCGGGTGGTGCCACCCGCTCCGGAACCGCCGTTGGGATTCACGTTGACTTTGTCCCGTACGATCGAACCGCAGGACTGCGCTTTGTAGAGCCGACCCCGCTGGAACAGCCCCGACAGCGGAACGTAAAATTTCTTGTGGACCTGCGGGGAAGGAGTTGGATTAGAATTTTGAGCTTCTCCGCTTCCACCTAATTAAAAAAATATACCCAAAAAAAAAATTTAAACTTTACAATTCTCGATTTAGGAATCCTGAAATTCCATAAATCAAATTTGTAAAGACAAAGATAAAGATCCAAGTTCTGAAATTCTTCAATTTTCTATATTTTTTTTTGCAAACATCACAGTTTTGAATTCTTAAATTCCTAAAGTCTTAAATTCATAAATTCTTAAATTCTTACAATTCTTAAATTCTTAAAATCTTAAATTCTAAAATTCTAAAATTTCTAAAATTCTAAAAATTCTAGAATTCTTAAATTCTAGAATTCTTAAATTCTTAAATTCCTAAATTCTTAAATTCCTAAATTCTTAAATTCCTAAATTCTTAAATTCTTAAATCCTTAAATTCTTAAATTCTTAAATTCATAAATTCTTAAATTCTTGAATTCTTAAATTTTTAAATTTTTAAATTCTTAAATTCGTAAATTCTTAAATTCTTAAATTCTTAAATTCTTAAATTCTTAAATTCTTAAATTCTTAAATTCTTAAATTCTTAAATTCTTAAATTCTTAAATTCTTAAATTCTTAAATTCTTAAATTCCTAAATTCCTAAATTCCTTAATTCTTAAAATCTTAAATTCTTAAATTCTTAAATTCTTAAATGCTTAAATTCTTCAATTCTTCAATTCTTAAATTCTTGAATTCTTGAATTCTTCAATTCTAAATTTTAATTTTTTTTATTTTAAATTTTCAAATTTGTAAATTTCTGAATTTTAAAATTTTAAAATTTAATATTTTAAAATTCTTAAATTCCTAAATTTTTAAATTTCGAAATTTTTTAATTTCAAAATTTCTAAAATTCCTAAAAATTTGAAAAATTCCTTAATTTTAGAATTTCTACAAATTCTTTTTTTTTAATTCTACAAATTCTAAAAGTTCAAAACACAATATAAATTATAAAAATACTAAATGTTCATGAATTCTAAAGCTTTCCAAATGTTTTATTAAGAAATTTTATTTTTTTTATGTTTAAATTCTGCCGCCATGATTGATTTAAAAGTATGATAAAGATACAGCATATCCGGCTAATTTTTTTTTTAAATTTCGTTATTTCAATTGTCCGGATTATGTTTTATTGTTTATTGTTTATTTTTTTAATTTTTTTTTAATTTTTTTTTATTTATTTTTTTTTATTTTTTTTATTTTTTTTTTTTGGGAGGGTGATCCAGCCGCACATCGTTGATGTTGAAACCTCTAAACTGGGCCCTCGTCCTGTCACGTCCGTCAGTAGTCTTGTCGTACATTACAACTAGAATCAGATCTGCCAATGAATTAGTACACTTCGACCAAATAAACACTGACGCTGTATGGATCTGACTCTAGAATAAATGCACAGTTGTGTGTTATTCATAAGTCCAAAATGTTCAATTATTCATATAAGTCCAAATATTCATTTGCGGATAACTACCTAACTTGAATTGAATACAAGATTTAAAGCAACCTATCCGAAAGCTACTCTTATCTCAAATCCCCGACATTTTAATTATTAACAAAAAAAAAAAAAAAAACGTTGCTTTTAAAACCTGTCTGGCTTCTTTAAAAAAAAAAAGTTCAAGGTGGTATGTCAGAGACATAACCGAAAGACATAGGACCAAACAATTTGAATGAGTTTTTGGATTGCTAGTGAAATCTGGAATAAGATTATTTTATTTTGTTTCATAGATTTGTCGACAAAATTGTCATAAATGTTCTCCCAAGGTGAACCTGCTTTGAGATCACTGGCCACTTCAGGTTGTGGCCACTACTGTCGAAATGGCCATTTTCATGTTCAGTATCAAAAACCATGAATTTCGATATCCATATCGCCAAAACTCGTATGGTTCTGTAAATGTCCCCCCAGGCACCGGGGGAACCTGCTTCGAGGGCACCGGCCACTCCAGGTTTTTTCCACCACTGTCGAATTGGCCATTTTTCATGAAAACCGCCGCATCATAGCGACTTCCACCGGTCCGTTTCGCTCGAATTTCCTCCTTCTGCTGCTGCTGATTCTTCCTTCTGGTTGCTGGTCCTCTTCTTCTATTGGCTGCTGCTGCTGCTGCTCCGCGCCGGCCCGACGTGCACAGTTGGAGTGCTCGTTCCAAAGTGACTTGCTTTTGCGAAATTTCCTGCTTAAATAGCGGCACAGCCGGAGAACGGCACACAAGGGGCGCGGCCTCGAATGCATACGCTCGCTCTGATTGGTCATCTGTCCGATTTGTACTGAAAAATTACTCATTTTGATTGCATGTTTTAAGTGCTTTAACTACACGCAGAAAAATGTTTTGTAGAATCAGCCTGTACGAGGTTTGTTTCAACAAAAATTTTGTTGAATATAATCAACGCCGATTTTGCGTTGAAACAAACCTTGATTTTCTCAATTCCACAAAAATCATTTGTTGTTTTGAAAAAGTTGCTTTGACGTTTAGCGTTGATTCAACAAAAATCTAGATTTTCAAATCAACAAAATGTTTTGTTGATTCAAATATGCCTTATTTTTCTGCGTGTATGTTTAGTCAAACTATCTATGTAATTAAACGATAGCTGAAGTCTTTCTCTTTCGATTGGTGGTCCAACCGTCTGGATTGATTCACAGGGAAAAAAGATATAAGCGTTCAAAATGTCCCCTTTTTTAACGCTTAAAAGTGACGCTTTGGATCGAATTTCTGAACTGGCCCCCCAATATAGTAAGTAGAGACATAGTCCTATGTCAAAAACAAAAAAAAAATAACAGTTGATATTTTACAAGTCGTGAATTGAAAAAGAGACGACCATTTGTTCTTCAGAATTCCAGTAGATCCTCGATTCGCAACAATGGTCGATACAATCATAATCCGACAACCGTTAGTTCAACAGATCAACGAATTTAGTCCGATATCATTTCACTATTGATTGATCGAGACTCTATGAAAATTTTGACAAATTAGAATGGTTTGTATGCTACTTGAATGAAAATCACCGATTCTGATAGAATTACTAAATTCACTGTTACTAATTTTGTCCCTAAATAACTAAAGGCAAAGTATAAAAAGTTGATATTTATAGTTAAAATCCTAAATTCTACAATCACTATTTTTTTAAACCCGCATCTTAACCTGACACCCACATTAAGATAGGGAAAAATCACATATGTAGCGGTTCATTGTACAAATGTGATATTTCCACTATCAGAGAACCTCCTTGTCTCGATGACAGCTTACCGGCCATCGATTAAGCCCTGAGACTACGCCAAAGTGGGTTCTCGCAGCATGAAGTGGTGTCCATGTGTAAAAATGGAAGCTTCAGCAATATACTGAACACTTCGATTTTAATTCCACATCGAATCAAATCATACTCTTTGCCAAACAAGCATCAAACCTATGACACTCATTATGACAAAGCCCAGGGCAATTGTCCGGATTAAAATTTTGTCGAGAAATTAAGTAAAAACTACTACTTCTACTCGTGTGGGTCTCGTGGCGCAGGGGTAGCGGCTTCGGCTGCCGATCCCGATGATGCTATGAGACGCGGGTTCGATTCCCGCCTTATCCACTGAGCTTCTATCGGATGGTGAAGTAAAACGTCGGTCCCGGTTTCTCCTGTCTCGTCAGAGGCGCTGGAGCAGAAATCCCACGTTAGAGGAAGGCCATGCCCCGGGGGGCGTAGTGCCAATAGTTTCGTACTACTTCTACTACTAGTACTAAATTTTAAATATGAACTTTTTTTAAATTTTGGCCCTTTCATTAACCGTTTCTTGAGTGTTTTTTTATATTGAATTTTGCCTTCCTTCTGAGCACCGTTCTAGCCTTTATGGACTAAATATGCACACAACTTCATTCACATTGATTTTTTTCATTTTTTACTTTTTTCTCAAATTTCAAAAAAGATGGCAAATAAAGAAAGAATTGCCTCCCAGGAGTAGAGATGCCCTTAGGCCCAATAAAAATAGTTCTCACCTGAAAGTATCGTCCAAGAATTTTAATCTTTTTCGTGCTTTTGCTGTTGTTGCTCTCGGAGGCCGCGTACGCCTTCTTCAGCTCGACCATGATCTCTATATCATTCCCCGTGGCAGCACCACCATTCTCAACCTCGAGCGTTCGCTCCCCGCCGTCCACACTGCTGGGCGTTGAACTGTTCGACGACGGATGCTGCTTCTTGAAGGTGTGGAATATCCGCGCGCTGAACCCTTTCGGTTTACTTCCACTCGTGCTGCCGGACGTCGTCGTCGCCACGTTTGTGCAATCCGCAACCTGTTTGCTGTCACCGCCACAAGCAACGCCAGCTTCCTCCTCGTCCGGTGTGCTGTCGTTCTGCCTCGTCGTGCGATCGCTTCCGTCTTCAAACGGACAATCGTCCGCGTTTGGCACATTGTTGGAGCAAGCTATGGCACCGGCGGCCGCGGCCGCAGCAGCTGCAATCGCAGCCGAATGGGAGATCTCCGACTCTTGCACCTCGGTGATCCGATTCAGGGATTGGCTCTCGCGAAGTCGCGTTTCGACGGGCCTCCTGCGACCCCGGTGGCGCCGAAAATCGACCTGCTGGGAAGACTTCCTGTGGGTTCCGCCGCCGCTTCCGCCTCCGCTGCCGGAGTTTTTGTCCGACGGCGACTGACTGCTGTTGCCGTTGGTGGAAGTGCCGGTCATGATGGCCCGCACACAGGCTCCGGTTTGCGTTCCGGACGGGGCCGCCGCATTGCCCGGGTCCTGCGAATCGCTCGAATCGTCGTGCGAGTCCCGCCGCTGAGTTTGTGGCTTCACGGTGGAATCGACAATTTTGTGCGCCCGCTTCTTGCGGTTCTCCGAGTCGTCATCCGACGCGTCCGAACTGCTGCACGACGCCGTCCGCGACTTGTTGAACTTTGTTCGCCGATGGACGTTGTTGCCGGCAGCCGGCCCACCCGGGGCTTGTTGCCTCACGTTGAACTGATTCCTAACCACCGGTCGCGGAGTCGTACTCGTGCTGTCCGAACTGCCCACATCCGTCCCCTCCTCGAATATCTCGTTCAAACAGTTGGTGTTGGCGCTTAGAATGGTGTTCGTCCTGGTGGGCGATGGCATCGTCTTGTACTTTGGAATCGTCGAAGTGGTCACAATATTCAAACTCGGAAGTGGAATCGTGATCGTCGAACTGTCCGTCAAAATCTTGGTGCTCACCAACTCCACGTCCTTAATACTGGCGATACACTTGTCAAACGACCCTCCCCGCAAATTTCCATCACCCAACTTGCCCAAACTTGGCTTCAAAATGGAGGAACTCTTCTTCACAAAGTCCAACCCACCCCGTTTGATCTCCGGCACCTTCCGCTGCAGCCCACCACCCGCGATCCCGAGCCGATCTTTGGTACAACTGTTTTCGCTCGTAATCAGCGTCACGTTACCGATCGCCCCAAACCCCCCGAGCATGGAGTTCTCCTTCGTTTCCTGCTTCATCAACTGCTCCAGTTCCTTCTCTTTGGCCGCAGCTGCCGCAGCCGCAGCCGCCGCCGATGCTTCCTGCTTCAACCGCTCCGACTCCGCTATCCGGTCCTGCACGGTCACGTTGATGCGGCCCTCCGAGCGGGAGCCGCGCCTGTTCAACGGCGTGGACAGTTCCTCGTGGCCCGCACCAGTCACGTCGTCCTCGTCGTCCTCCTCCTCCTGCACGATGCTGCACTTGCGGTTGCGACCCTACGAAATTCGAGACTGTTGTAATATAAGTCTACAAATTTAGACTAGTCAAATTACCTGTCCGGTTTCGGTGCCCGGTGTCCGCGGTACGCTCAGCAGCATTCCCAGCTTTGGTGGCAGCAAACTGTCCTCCTTCGGGTCGTCCTCGGAGTCCTTGCGGAAGTTTTGTAACCTATTGGGAATGGGGAGGGAGAGAATGGATGACGGGGTTTCGAAGGGAGTTGTCGTACAAGGTTCATGTTCTCTCACGCAGGCAACATTTATTCAACAGTTCTATGCTAGAAATTAATATGTACATTGTTACAGCTACACCGTTTTCCATTAAGAAGCAAAACAAGTCAAAGAACTATTAATTAACAAGGCATGCAATATTTTAGATAACTTATAGACAATAATCCTCAAACTGGTTAAAAGTGGAGATGTGATTATTAGGTGGTTTTTGGTGCATCATGTTCCCAATATGGTTAGACGCCTGCAAAGAAGAAATTATTCGTACTATTCTTCTAGTAAGGGAGCATTCTCTTATTACGTAACACAGTTGAGGGGAGGGGGCGAAGGTTCCATACAATTTGTTGAAAGTTGTGTATGAAAATTTTGTTACGAGGGGGTGGAGGGTGTCAAAAATCCTGATAATTGAGTTACGTAATAAAAGAACGCTCTCTAACCAAGATGAGAAAAAGGTAACAATACATGTGGGTGAAAATGATTGATCGAAACAAACAGTTTTCGCTCCCAATAGGGTCCTCCTAAAGCCCTATGTAAATTTTCATGTACAACGGTAAAACACGATTTGAAAACCACTTTTTCATCAAAAAAAAAAAAAATGACAAGACAACATTTTCTCGATGGATCAACTATGGTCCCCTTGAAAGAGCTGTCAAATAGCACCTTTTTTTAACCTTGATTTAATTTCAGATCGACTTGGTGTCTTCGGCAAAATGGTAGATTATGATTAGAATTCTAGTTAACTATTCAGATTTAATAGCCAAAAAGTGACAACTTTTGAGCTATTAGGTTTTACAGCGTGACGTCACGAGCTTTTACGAAGACACACGTGCAAAAACTGTAAACAGTGCAGCCAAGCTGTCAAATTTCTAACCTCAAAACCGAGTCGGCGTAAAACCTAATTGGGAGAAACGGACGTTTTGTTTTTGGCAAAGTTATTGTACGGTCAGTTCCTTAGTGGACTCGGTCGTTGGAAACGACTGTCGAAATAGGCGCCGGGTCAGATGCAAACTTAAAAATTTCAAAACCTCTCCCTCCTCACTTCGTCAGAAATGAAAGAAAATTATCAAAAAAGCGTATTGTAAGCAGGGTTGCCAGGTTGCCAGATTTTTCAAGTGTCAGCCAGAATAAAGATCTGGAGTTTTTTTGTGAAATGGTCCAATAAACCAAATTTTCAGTTTTTGGGTGTTTTTTAATACCCCTGACTCAAGGCGATTTCTAAAAATCCCAAAAAGCAAAAACTGGAAATTTGATTTATTGAACCTTCTCAAAAAAAAAAAAAAGAACTCCAGAAATTCACTCTTCTCTGTGCCAGATTTTGACAGATTTGGCCAAATTTTTACTTTATGTCCATTTTGAACTACTTTTTGATAAACATTAGCGAATTAAATTGAAAATGATAAAATTTAGAATGTGTTTTTCTCAAAGAAAATCTAAATTCGACATATTTGAGGCCATAAAATCAGTTACACTATTTGGATTCTGAAAACTTCTGAATTAATTCATATCCTCCCTCCCCTTCATTATTTAGAATTGTTAGATTTAAGTCTGCCATAATTTTCCAGATTTTTAATCGATACTTTTTCAAATTTTTCAAATTTTGACCTGGTAATCCTGATTGTAATTACTGCCCAATTGACACTCAATTTTCAATTGACGATTTCTTGGAAACTGTTGGTCAGATTTTAAATGATAAAAAGTGAAATTTGTGAAAAAAATTCTCAACTCTAAGAAAAAAATATTTTCTTATTGTGAAAATCCCGACTTACATTTCAAAAGGGCCCAAAACTTATTATTTAGCCCTATTGAAATGTAAGTCGTGATTTCAGAAATTGGTATGTTGGCTATAACTCAAAAACAACTTTAGTCTTATATATCCGTAGTGAATTTTCAATAGGGCGAAACTTTGAATGTGAACAAGCAGCCTATCCCACTCTTATTCAACGTGAACTGTCACTAGAGCAAGTGGGATAGACTGTTTGTTTACATCTGCCTTTTTGAAATGTTACTAGGGATATCACCTACAATTTTGCCGAAGATACCAAATTGATAAGAGATACCGTTTTTCAAAGGTTTTCCGTGCACATTTCTGTGGAAGCCCCTTTTCTATGGAGACTTGTAGTACCTAATGATGCAAAATGGCGAAATTCTAAGGCTTTTGAAAAAAACAGTGCCATAGCATTTAAAAAGGACGATTTTTCAAGATCCATCAGATGGATCGAGCTCAAGCCAAAATCAACATGAGGCTCGAGTCAAAATTCTCACTGGGAAAGGGAGCTTTTCGCAAGTTTTTGGCTAAATTGATTTTGTAGTTTTTTTTTATTTCGATGAAACATTTTCCATCGATTTCTTATGTCCAAAAGGCCAAGCTATCCATACAAACTTGAGAGCTGTCCATATAAAAATGGTACGTAAAAGTTAAAAAAAATCATTATGTTTAGAAGGAATTTTTTCAAAGAATTGGTGTCTTCGTCAAAGTTGTAAGTTGTGATAGGAGTATTCTTTTAATACGTAACGCATTTTTTTTTTTTGGATTTGTGACGAATTTTCTGATCATTTAGAAAAAAAAAAACATTTTAAAACCTTTGGAATCAAGACTTACATTTCAAAAGGGCCAAATATTCAATATTGCGCCCTTTTGAAATGTTAGTCTCGATTCCAAAAACTAAAAAAACGATCAGAAAATTCCTGCCAAAGAAAAAGATTTTTGAATATTTGCGTACCATATTTGTATGGACAGCTGCCAAAATTGGATGGAGACTAGTAGGAGATACAAAATGACATATTTGGTCATCGGCAAAGTCCTCAAAATGTTTGAGCCAAATATTTAAAAAATACAAAAAAAAATCCATTTCCAGAATTCGGGTAGAATTGCTCATTTTTAATTTTTTTAAAATAAACGTTTTTTCCTCCAAATTTGTTTTTGTTCACAAACTTAACAATATTTAGAAAATTCGATTTCACATATACATAATTTTGAAATAGTAGTTTATGTAACAAGTTGCAAAAAGAAGATTTTTTCAGCACGAGTCGTACATTTATCCAACGAGGTTTACCGAGTTGAATAAATACGACGAGTGCTGAAAAAATCAAGTTTTGCAACGAGTTGCTTACAACATTTTTTGCCATTTCGAAAAACGCTTCTAGAATGGAATTTTATGTCAAACATTCATGTATTTATTAAATTCACCGTTCAAACCAGAAAATAATGCACCCATTACAGTGCTGAAGAGTAGTACTTTTCAGCACTGGTGTAGAAAGGTATTAACTTTCCATTCTGTTATTCTTGGTAAGGAAAAGTAGGCCGTTTCGTTTCTCCAGAAGGACAGGAAAAGTTGACAGTTTCACATCGGAATTGGAAAAAATATTTTTCTTAAAAAAATATCAAAAAATAACGTAAAGATTATGTATTCTCATCGAGTTATTAACTTAAAAATAATTATTCAATGGCTAAATAGAAAGTCAATTTCGAATAAAAATTAGCAAAATAATGTGTTTGTATGTAAAGTGAAATCAAACAAATTTGGATGGAGATAAACCCAAATCTTTAACCAAGAATTCGACATTTTTCACGAATTAATGTTTTAAATACGCCTCACTATCGACAGGCACGACACATTTACCTAGTTGGATCTTTTTCAACTTGTTTTGTGGTTCCCCCATACAATCCCCAAATTACAGTAATCCAATTGGCGTAAGCCAATATTCCTCTCACCCTCCCAAAACAAAACAAAAAAGCTTCAAATCATGCATGCATGCAAAACAATTTACGCGATGGTGGTGCTTTGTTGGTTTCCCTCCGTGCCCCAACACACAGTGCTCCGTGAGAAACGTGTGAACATGAAATACTACTACCCAAAACCGAAAAATGAACATGCATCAGCAAGAGGTGGGGAAAAAAAGAAGCTAAATGCTTACCGCGCCGAACTGGACACCGGCAACGTGAGCTCCGGTTTCCGCTTCTGGGCTTCCTCCTGGCGGTGGGCGCGCAATTTTCGCTCCGCCAGCAGAAAATACGTCGCCGTGATGTGGTTATACTCGTTACGATCTAAAGCCCTGCGAGAGTTGGTTACGGTCAGAAATGACTCCACTTGTATGGGAAGAAGCTGGGAGCTTACTCTAAAATGTCCTCTTTGGTAGCGATTTTGCCGTTGACCATCTTCTGCAGGATGAGCGCGTGGTCTTCCTCGCTCACCTGCTCCCGGCTGACCAGCGGCAGATACTCGGGAATCTCCTCGGTGCTGCTGCCCTCGAGCAGCCACGGATCCTGGGCGATCTGCTGCAGGGTGGCGCGGTTTTCCGGCTCCCGCACCAGCATGGTGCTGATTAGTCTGAAAATGGGTAAGAAGTTGGGGTTAGATTGGTTGTTTGAAGTTTTGGAAGATGGGAAAGGTTACCTCCGACAGCCCTCGGAAACGTGCTCCGGCATCGTGTACTTGCAGTCCATGATCATCGTGAGCGTCTCGGAGTCGTTGGCCTCCTGGAAGGGAGGATGGCCGCAGACCAGCATGAATAGAATGACTCCCAGCGACCAAACGTCTGCAATAAAGAAAGATTTTTGGTTTTTTTGATGAAAGCAGTTCGACTTGAGTTACTCACCAACTGCCGGTGCGTCGTACGAATCGCCCAGCAGAATTTCCGGCGCCGAATAGGCCAGACTTCCGCAGGACGTTTCCAGCTTTTGGCCCGGACAAAATTTGTTACTAAACCCAAAATCAGTCAGTTTTACCACTCCCAGCTTCTCGAAGAATACTACATTCTCTGGTTTTAAGTCTCTGTTGAGATAGAAAAAGGAAAAGAGATTGTGGTTTAAGTCCTCACTCAACGGCGACCGCTTCTTACCTGTGCACTACATGCAGCTGATGGCAGTACGAAATGGCCCGCACAATCTGGCGAAAGTACTCCTGCGCGACGTGCTCCGACAGGCCCTTGTCGTGCCGCATAATGTAATCGTACAGATCTCCGCCATCGCCCAACTCCAGTATCAGGTATAGCTTCGTCTGCGTATCGATGACCTCGTACAGCCGCACCACGTGCGGATGCTGCACCAGCTTCATACATCTGCAAGTCAAGACCGATTATTACAACTGAGCAAACCCCAACATACACTCCTCTTCTCTTACCGCACTTCCTGGAACAGGTGAGCGCGCGAAATCTCGTCCAGCTTGGTCTTCTCGATCACCTTGACGGCGACCTTCTCGCCCGTGAAGACGTGCCGGGCCAGCTTGACCACCGCAAAGTGGCCCGAGCCGAGCGTCTCCTCCAGGTCGTATAGGCCAGCTATCTTCCCGTCGTACACTCCGGCCCGGTTCACGGCGGCGGACATCCCGAAGGCGCGGCCCTGCATCGTGTGGCAATCTGGAAGGGGTTTGGAAGGGAGAAAAAAATAAAAACACAAATTAGTTACAAGTTACAAGTCACAATGTGTTGCCACGTGACGGACGTGCAGACTGAGCCTCGGTTCAGAGAATTTGAATTTATTTTTGTTTTACGGAAGGAATCGCACAACACGTGTTCCGGACAAAAGAACTACAACTTATGTAAGTTGGCGGTTGTGACTGTCGTTGTGGCGCCCTGGTCAAATCCAATTATTGGGTTCTACTACGACGCTGTAGGTTTTCCCGGTACTTTCGATTTCGTTTTTGTGCTATAAATTATATCGACATACTATGTAGCTCTTATTTAAGATACATCTACCTAAAAGTTGTAATTTCCTGTTTCTGTAGAACTCAAACTTTTTTAACTGTCTGCCCAGATAGAACTAAGATGTTAACTTTTCGACGAATATTCAAAATTCTTCAATGGCTGACCCTTTGAGCCAGTGGTGGCCAAATTTTAGACTAGCATATATGAAGAAAAATTATCATTAACTAGCTATTTTTAAAGCTTTTTGTACAATTCAAAACATTTAGAAACAATGCAGTTTTTTTTACTTATTGAAAATAAAAAAAAGTATTTGAATCGACCCATTTTGATATTGCAATTTAAAATATTTGGGAATTCCCACTAGCTTCGCAATAATAAACTAGTGTCGATCGCAATTTCTCAACTTGTCAAACCGATCAGGAAAATTTAAAATTTCCTTAAAAATTATCAATGCGAACAATAAATTATTTTTCTCTCTCTTGTACAAGTCAAATCAAATTATTCGCTCTACAGCATTGCCTTGGCGTTCTCGATTACGAGATTCCTACTCGAAACTAGGTGTCCGAAGGCTTGATTGTTGAGGCAATTGCAAACCTCTTTTTACACCTAAGCTTCCATCCACCCCAGGATTCGAACTGACGACCTTTGGATTGTTATAGTCCAACTGCCTACCAGCGACTCCACCGAGGCAGGACCCAGGGAGACGATTGAGCTAACGACCTACACTTTTTTTAGGTTAGTCTGGGCCAACATTTACTTCCCGTCCGACAAAAGGCGTGGTCAGACAAATCTCGTCTCAAAATTTGCCACCGGGACCTTCTGGGAACCCAGACCGACTGGGTGAGAGGCAACCACGCTTACCCCTACACCACGGTCCCGGCTTGCACAAGTAACGAATAAAAAAATATAAAATTAAACCAACCATTATTTTAGAGGAAAAAAGTAATAATATTACACTGATATTTAATGTAAAAAATTGAAATTTTTTTTATCTCACTTTTAATTTTAAAACTACAGAAATGTCCTATTTTTAACAAACACAAACATTCTTGTCAATATTAATAATTGCGGTACATTCGAAAACACCTGAAAATGTATTACCCATTTTAAACGGCAGCCCTACTGCGTTGTGTTGAACGCATAGAGGATTCTGAGAACGGATCACATTTCACAGAATCTACATGGGAGGATGGACGCGTGGACATACCGTACCAAAAGCTGCAAAATTTTAAAACCAGTTAATTTAATAGGAATCAAAAAATATTTGGCTATTCCCACTAGGGTAGACTTCGCAATAGTTTAATGGCGTTGATCCCAATGTTTTGACTTGTGAAACCCTACAGAGAAATTAAAAAAAATTATCTTTGTCAGTCTAATATGAATTTCCTTTTTTTTAAATGATTTTTTTTTATTTCTTTTAGGGGTCTGAAGGTTTTTTTTTGCGCTAGAGTTTAAGATGGTGCAAAATCTGATACCGGATATATGAATCTTTGAAAAAAATGTGATTTTCGGAAAATATCTAATATTATGTCAAACAAAATTTCTACAAATCAGTTTTAGATGCAAAATCAAATTTCCAATCGAATATAACTTCACACATTGTTTTATGAAGAGTACCGTTTTCAAGTTATGAATTATCCTTTTTTTTTTGTTTTTTTTTTTTTTTTTGGTGAAATATTCAGTTCTTTACAATTTAAAAATACTTCATGAAGAATAAGCACCCCGCAAAAAAATATTTTTGGACAGCTGATGTAAATTTCTTACAATTGATTGGTGCGCTGGAAGTGGGGACGCGAAGTCGTGATTATTCAAGTTAATTTTTTTGAGTGCTTTTGTGTCGCTTTTCGTATGGGGTGAGTGATTGTGGTAATTTTACTGTCTGCATGTAAATTTATCAACTCACTATATGATTTATATAAATGTTTATATTGTTCCTTATCCTTTTCCTTTCCTGTAACACACCATCTCCTCATACCATATATGATCAAACTGTTTGAATTAACGAAAATTTCTAGGACAGCATGGGAACCATCTGGAGCATTTATATTTTAAATTACTGCTATTTTTTTACAGCTTCCTGGAATCATCTTGATTTTATTTGTATTATATTTGTTTCATTCATTATTTTTACAAAACTATATGCTTATTATATAATACACTAAAGACTCACATTTACACGTACAAACTTCGAAATCATTTAATACATTACGCATTCAACAATTTTCATCGGCCCGATGAAATTCCCCTAACCCCCATTCCAAACCTCCCAAAAATATTCCGTTCACTTTTAAAAGTCGCATGGGTTCCCTGCACTTTTGCCACTAGTGAACAACAAAAACATCCCGTCCCAAATCCCCACGGGACTGTATGGGCGTAGCCTTGGAGCACAGTGTGAAAATTTACGTTCTTAGATATTTTTGGATGTACCGGGCAGCAATCAAATTGTCTAAGAATATTGAATTGACCATTGTGGCACCCCCTACAGCGTGGTGCAGACCCGTTATGCTATGCTATGCTATGCTATGCTGATGTAAATTTCTTACAATTTTCCTCTTTAGAAATTGTTGATCGGACTGTTAATTGCTGCCATAAAGTCTAAAAGTAAACATGTTGTGAAAAATTAGTATATCTCAGTGTCATCCAATAAGCCCTAATTTTTCAACTCGCGATATCTCGAAAACTATTGGTAAGATTTTCAATTTAAAAAAACCTTAGTAAATATTTCGAAATCATATGTTGAGCTAGATCAACGTTTTAAAAAGTTACCCTGATAAAAAAAAAATAATTTTATTAAAAAGAGATAAACATTTTCCAAAATTTCGTCTCGAGCAATAGTTTCGAGATATCGCGAGTTGAAAAACGGTAAAAAATATATTTAGAATCCCGGGAATTCCCGGGACCCCGGATTTTTTTTTTTTTTTTTTTTTGAAACAGTCATAACAGCAATATTTTCAGCTTAAAATCCTAGAATTAGCTCAATAATATGAATTGGTGATAATCTACACTTCAAATTAAACAACCATAACAGATTTTAAATACAGTCCAGATTCAATTATCCGAAGCTTCGATTATCCGAAGTTTTGATAATCCCGAAGTTCGATTATCTGATGGTTTGTATGGGACCTCGAATAATCAAATCATGAACAAAAAAAAATCATGTTTTTTTTTTATTTTCTAATTTTAAATATCAAATTCGAGTTCTGTGATCCCATTTAAGTCAAATTTGAGTTGTTGATTGACTTTTAGCATACGAAATACATTTTTTTAGTATTTCAACCCCGCAATTTTGGCCGCCATCTTTGATTTAAAAATTCTAAATCACTTTACAGCATTTTTGGGGTCATATTGAAGCTTAACAATCAAAAACGAGACAACGAGCAGTTCGCTACGGAATCGGTCTTTTTTCTTTAATTTTAATTTTTGTATTTTTTAACCCGGCTGAAACTTTTTTGGTGCCTTCGGTATGCCCAAAGAAGCCATTTTGCATCATTATTTCGTTCATATAATTTTCCTTACAAATTTGGCAGCTATCCATACCAAAATGATTTGTGAAAATTCAAAAATCTGTATCTTTTGAAGGAATTTTTGGATCGATTTGGTGTCTTCGGCAAAGTTGTAGGTATGGATAAGGACTACACTGAAAAAAATGATACATAGTAAAAAAAAATTTGTGATTTTTAATTTCACTTTTTGTCACTAAAACTTGATTTGCAAGAAAGCACTATTTTTAATTTTTTTTAATTTTTGGATATGTTTTAGAGGACATCAAATGCCAACTTTTCAGAAATTTCCAGAATGGGCAAAAAATCTTTGACCGAGTTATAATTTTTTGAATCAATACAGATTTTTTCAAAAAATCGAAATATTGGTCAAAAATTTTTTCAACTTGAGTTTTCGATGTTAAATCGAATTTGCAATCAAAAAGTACTTAAGTGAATTTTTGATAAAGTGCACCGTTTTCAAGTTAAATCCATTTTAAGGTAACTTTTTTGAAAATAATCGCAGTTTTTCATTTTTAAAATTAGTGCCCATGTTTGCCCACCTATGATTTTTTTTTTGAAAAGCTGAGAAAATTCTCTACATTTTGCTTTATTGAACTTTGTTGATAAGACCCTTAGTTGCTGAGATATTGCCATGCAAAGGTTTGAAAACAGGAAAATTGATGTTTTCTAAGTCTCACATAAACAACCCACCATTTTCTAATGTCGATATCAAAGCAACTAATGGTCCGATTTAAAATGTTAAAAGACGAAACAATCGTGAAATTTTCCGATTTCAAGCATTTAAAATCAAGTCTAACATTTCAAACGGGCCAAACATTCAATATTACGCCCTTTTGAAATGTTAGTCTTGATTTACATTTTTTGAAAATATTGTTTTCGAAAAGATCAGAAAATTTTACGAATGTTTCATATTTTAACATTGTAAATCGGATTTATAGTTGCTGAGATATCGACATTAGAAAATGGTGGGTTGTTTGGGCGAGACTTAGAAAACATCAATTTTCCTGTTTTTAAACACTTGCATGGCAATATCTCAGCAACTACGGGTCGTATCAACAAAGCTCATAATAGCAAAAAATAGAGAATTTTCTCAGCTTTTCAAAAATATTTTTTTCAAAGGTGGGCAAACATGGGCAATAATTAAAAAAAAATAAAAACTGCGACTATTTTCAAAAAAGTTACCTGAAAATGGCTATAACTTGAGAGCGGTGCACTTTATGAAAATTTCACTGAAGTACTATTTGATTGCAAATTCAATTTTACATCGAAAAATGAAGTTGAAATTTTTTTTGCGACCAATATTTCGATTTTTTGAAAAATTCTGTGATGATTCAAAAAATCATAACTTGGTCAAAGATTTTTTGCCCATTTTGGAAATTTCTGAAAAGTTTTCATTTGATGTCCTCTAAAACATATCAAAAAATAAAAATAGTGTTTTTTTTTGTAAATCAAGTGACAAAAGTGAAATTAAAAATCACTATTTTTTTACCATGTATTATTTTTTTTCAGTGTAGTCCATATCCATACCTACAACTTTGCCGAAGACACCAAATCGATCCAAAAATACCTTCAAAAGATACAGATTTTTGAATTTTCCCAAACAGCTGCCAAATTTGTATGGAAAATTATATGAACGAACTAATGATGCAAAATAGCTTCTTTGTGCATACCGAAGGCACCAAAAAAGTTTCAACCGGATTAAAAAACACAAAAAAAATCGAATGACCGAAATCTCAGAGAATGGGTCCAACAACAAAAAAATGTTTTCGTGATTCGATTATCCGAAGGGAAATTTTTCAGAAGCCTTCGGAAAATCGAGTCTGGACTGTAGCTTAAAAGAAATTAAAAAGGGTTCTTTTTTGTTCTTTGTTGTGGTTAAGACTTCAAGTGAAATCCTTTTTTTTATCCAATGTGATTCAAATAAAAAAACTCTTTTTTTTAAGTACAGATTTTTCAATATATTTTTTGAAATCAAATTTAAAATTCGTCATTATTATACCCAGTCTATAAAAAATATAAAAGATTAAATAAAAATTGAAAGCGCTAGGCGATTGGTGGATCGATTAACTCAAATTTTAACAATATTCCCTAATAAACCAAATTATTGCTGATACATATATCGAAGCCGGTGTGCTCTTTTGTACTAAGCATTCTGGGATTCCTATCTAGATGCCGAATACAAATTTTGATACTTTAAAACTCTTTTCGATTACTAAGTATTCAACATGTTGTCTATATCCACAAGCAAATCTGAATTTCCAGACAATTTTTTTTTTCAATTTCGGGAATTCCCGGGACAAATTATAAAAAAAATCCCGGTATTCGAGAATACCCGGTTTTGGAAAAATTCCGGGAATTTTGTCCGGGGAATTCCCGGGATAGAGGCACTACTAGGTAATTCGAAGACACTGAGAAATACTTATTTTTAACAAATTTCAGGAGGTTGTACCTCAGCAACAAACAAATTTTCTCACCCCTTGAAAAATGTTTCATTTAAAAACTGAACATCTTGCAAACGGTGCACTTTTATAAAAAAAAAGTGTTAAGTCAATTTCGATTGCAAACTTGTGTTTTGTTATATTTTGTTTCATATAAAAATAAAATGAGAATGATAGACATTCCAATATATTCAGTAGGCTTAAAAAGTTATTAAGAAATGCCAAAATTTATTCACTTGGCAAAATATTTTTTAATGAATCCATCATCCCGGAAGGGGTAACTCGGACAACTGGTACCCTTCCAGTCCAGCTCTACCCCCGGCACTGACTGCACGAAATGTCGAACACGCTAGAAATGAAATGCTTTTTTATTAACTCAACTGTTGCACAACATCCATCAAATCAACCTCCACACCAAACCGAGAGTTCCGAAAGTAAACCTCGTCTCTGGCGGCTGATACGACTCGACTAATATACCACTCCAAACTTGGCGCAGAGTGGTTTCGCTGCAATTCGTGCACGTTTTTACTACCTCGGCTATTGGCTTTATTGATTTTTCTTTTTATCCATTTTCCCAAATCCGAAAACCCCGCCGTCATCCACCAGAGGGAAGGAAAATTTCGCAGAACACAAAAGAACGAACTATACTTTCATTCCTTTTAGTGCACCGAGCTCTTAGCCATGATTGCAGCGGCAGCAGCCCACACTTCCGGAATCCGGCATTCCTTGGTGGGTTTAGTTTGGTTCGTGCAGTGCTTTACCTCCTCCCAGTTGGTTGTGTACTCTCTCGCTCGAGTTCTCAAGTTGCGCTCGTTGAGTGTCGAGTCCGGCCCTCGTGACTTCTCTTCAATTCCCGTAATGAGGTTCAGAGCATAACTCCCAGATTGGCAGGCAATTGAACTTATGAGAGAGGTTTGAATGCAGGTCGACGACGACGTGCTAGCATTGGTGATTTAGTATAGACAACTCAACAATAACAAGCGTGGAGAACGCAAATTCCAAAATTATGAATGCATAGAGAGTACGGAGCCGGGGGCACGAACTGCCGGCGATGGTCCAGATAAAGAAGGAAGGAAATAGGTCAACGGGCGATACTTTGTATGGCAGGGGCAACGTTGCAGTAGATTTAGATTAAGGTAAGGTGTATAGTTTGAGAAATAGATCACGTGACTTGGCAGAAGAATTGGATAAGTTGAAGCACATCACATCAAAAACCATTTTCCAACAATTCTTTACAAGTGACACTGAATGGATAAAATTTTAGTGACGTACTTTAAAACCCATGCAACTAGCCTTTTTGACCCCATCAACAGTCGGCGCTCCATATTAATCTCAAATGAATAGAACATACTGTGTTATGAATGAATATGAATTGGAAAAGCAACGTACTTGAGGGCACTTGCGAGGGCATTCCGCTAGAGCTCAAACGACGCCGTCGACGACGCCGCTTACGAAGGCAATCGAGTCAATTACGATGATGAACAACCAATTCACGGCGGTTCCGAATGACAGTATAGTATGTAGTGCAGCAGACTCATGGCGGAGGTGTTTGTGAAATTTTTAAGAGTCAAACTTGTTAAAATAACAAAAAGTGTAGATTACCAACACTATTTCTTTAATGAAAATAGATTTTTCCATTTAAAATATAAATTTAGATTTCCAAAACCAAAAACATATGCTGATCTAAACTGTGCTACTAAAGCGCATTGACGTCAAACAAGGCAAACGCTTGATTCATAAATCTGATCTGTCAGTTTGAAATCCGTACACCGGCGAACTGGCGACAAGGCGTGTGACGTAAAGAACAAGAATGCATATCGGATTTTGACTAGAAGGATGACGTAGTTGTCCGATCGGTATACGTTATCTTCACAGCATGAACAAAAGAAACATAGAAGAAATTATATAATTGTGAGACAAAATGTGAAGCATAATTTTGAAAAAGTGTCAAAACATGCTTAAACATTAACGTTATGTTATGTTACTGTCAAACATTTCAATGGATTAATAAAACAGTTATTTAGGCCGCAAGTTGCAAAAACAAGACAATATTTACCAACTGGACGAGTGTATTTTTTGCATTTCCCAAAAAATGGGATCTAAGCCAAATGTGCCTGTATTTAGTCATTAACCGTTTAAATCAAAATAATATTGAAAAGTATTACTTTTCAATTCGGTTAGTTTCTGTTGGTGAAGAAGGCCTTTTTTAATTCGAAGATGTAAAACATATTTTTTTTTTCAAAAATATTAATTTGATTTTTGGTGATGAAATATTCAGAAAATACAATTGTTAAATTTATCAATAAACTACTCAATTTTACATAAATGTGGTCGCAGAACCCGAATTTGATGTAAAATTGGAAAAATAAAGGTCCCAATGTATGATCGTAATTTCGAATAAATGGGTTTGAACTGTAAATGCTTTTAATTTTCATGATTCTGAAAAAAATGTGGTGATGACCCTTTTTGCATTTTTTAAACTATCTGCTCTTTTATAAAATCAGTTTTTTTCACTGTTTCACACCAGAATAAAAATGACATATCAGGGAAATTTACTATAATTTATTTTACTAATGGTTCGATTTATAATGTTAAAATATGAATCATTCGTAAAATTTTCCGATCTTTTTGAAAACGATATTTTCATTTTTTTTAAATCAAGGCTAACATTTCGAAAGGGCATAATATTGAATGTGTGGCCCTTTTGAAATGTTAGTCTTGATTTAAAAAAATGAAAATATTGTTTTCAAAATGATCGGAAAATTTTACGAATGATTCATATTTTAACATTGAAAATCGGACCATTAGTTGCTCAGATATCAACATTAGAAAATGGTGGGTTGTTTGGGTGGGACTTAGAATACATCAGTTTTCATGATTTTAAATCTTTACATGGCAATTTCTCAGCAACTTAGGGTTGTTTAAACAACAAAGTTCAAAAAAGCAAAATATAGAGAATTTTCTCAGCTTTAAATTTTTTTTTTTTTTTTTTTAATGAATAGCTGCGACTGTTTTCAACAAAAATTACCTAATAGCTATTTAACTTGAAAACGATGCACTTTATCAAAATTTCACTGAAGTATCTTTTTAATGCAAATTAGATTTTACATAAAAATGAAGTTGAAAAATTTTTGCGACCAATATTTCGATTAAAAAAATCAGTATTGATTCAAAAACTCATAACTCGGTCAAAGATTTTTTTTCCCGTTCTGCAAATTTCTGAAAAGTTGGCATTTGATGTCCCCTAAAACATATCAAAAAATTAAAAAAAGAAAAATAGTGCTTTTTTGCAAATCAAGTTTTAGTGACAAAAAGTGAAATAAAAAATCAACTATGGGTAATTCTCTACCAACTCACACGAAATCGGGAAAAGTTGCCCCGACCCCTCTTCGATTTGCGTGAAACTTTGTCCTAAGCGGTAACTTTTGTCCCTGATCACGAATCCGAGGTCCGTTTTCTTGACGGAGGGGCGGTACGACCCCTTCCATTTTTGAACATGCGAAAAAAGAGGTGTTTTCAATCATTTGCAGCCTGAAACGGTGATGAGATAGAAATTTGGTGTCAAAGGGACTTTTATGTAAAATTAGACGCCCGATTTGATGGCGTACTCAATAATACGAAAAAACGTATTTTTCATTGAAAAAAACACTAAAAAGGTTTTAAAAATTCTCCCATTTTCTGTTACTCGAGTGTAAAAAATTTTGGAACATGTCATTTCATGGGAAATTTAATGTACTTTTTGAATCTTCATTGACCCAGAAGGGTCAATTTTTCATTTAGAACAAAATTTTTCATTTTAAAATTTCGTGTTTTTTCTAACTTTGCAGGGTTATTTTTTAGAGTGTAACAATGTTCTACAAAGTTGTACAATTACAAATTTTAATATATGGACATAAGGGGTTTGCTCATAAACATCACGAGTTATCGCGATTTTACGAAAAAAAGTTTTGAAAAAGTTACTTTTTGCGTTTCTCTTTGTTTCGTCGTCCGTGTCTGTCGCGGGTGACCATAAACGGCCATGATCGATGACGACCAACTTTTTCAAAACTTTTTTTCGTAAAATCGCGATAACTCGTGATGTTTATAAGCAAACCCCTTATGTCTATATTTCAAAATTTTTGTAATTGTCTGCTCTACAACTTTGTAGAACATTGTTACACTCTAAAAATAACCCTGCAAAGTTAGAAAAAATGCGAAATTTTAAAATGAAAAATATTGTTCTATATGAAAAAATTACCCTTCTGGGTCAATGTAGATTCGAAAAGTACATTAAATTTCCCATAAAATGACATGTTCCAAATTTTTTTACAGTCGAGTAACGGAAAATGCGAGATTTTTTAAAACATTTTTAGTGTTTGTTCGGGCCGAAAGCTGTCAGCCCGAAAAAGGTTTTACAACTGAGCAGTGTCCAACCCCACGGCTACTGCGATCGACGACAAAGCTGGCAACCGCGCGCCGTTGACGACGGTGCGAGAACGAGAGAGATGGAGAGAACGACGCAACGAACGCACCCGCGTGTGGAGAGTTTTTTGGCGCGCAACGAACGAGTTAGCGCGATCGTGCGAGAAGCTGAGACAAGTTCGCCGCAAGCAGCCGAAGTGATCGGACGGAAGTTACGTCGTCGCGAATCTACTCGAAATAAACCTTAAGTTTAATTAGTCGATAAATAGATGTAGTTAAGAGAAACTTGAGTGTTTTAGTGGCTTGCTTGCGATAATCCGATCCTCCCAGTGAAATTCCCGGTTCCCCCAGTCCGCCGGAAGAAGTGTTGTGTTTGCTCGAGAAATTACAGTCCGCTCGAATCGAAACTGGACATGGTCCAAACGAGCCGGATCTGGTGAACCGGGAGTGCACAGTGAAGGACAAAAGGCGGAGGGTCGTTTGTATCGCGGCTAGTGGACAAGTTCGCGAAAAGTGCGAAAAAAGTGAACGCCGCGACCAAGTGAAAAAGCCGCCATCTTGGCGAAAAAAGAAGCGACGCCATCTTGCGTCCAGAACGTTCTTGAGAGGAAAAAAGTTCCAGAAGAAGAACAAGTGGAAGGTTCCAGAAGCGGAACCGGAAGATAGTGAAGTGTCGGCCAAGAGGACGCCATTGTTTCCCCCTAGCACCGTGATTTCCAACTTGGTGGATTTCCGTGTTAGGTTCGGGCAAAAGGCTCGATTGGTGGTGTCCCTCGAATGCCGAAAAGTTCCGCGAAAGCTCCTGCAACATCACCTGGAAGCGCTGAGTTCGGAAACTCGGCCACATCGTCGACTCCTGTAGTGAAGAAGGAGAAGAAGAAGCGGAAGTTGCAGGACAAGATCAAGATGGAGATCGAGACGCTCGTCCACCGCCGAGGCCTGGCCAAAGGTAAGGTGACGAAGATACTCAAAGCTATTCGCCCCACGGAGACTGCGGAAGTTCGCCAGCTAAGCGAGCCGCAAGTTCATGTCTACATGAAAAAGTTGGAAACCGCTCAGAAGGAGTACATGTCCAACCACGAATCCATCCTGGCCATGGTCGACATGGAGGGTCGTAAGCAGGCTGACAAGCATTACGAAGAATTTGACGACCTCCATGACAAAGTGGCCCTCATGCTCGAAGAGCAGTTGCTCGGGTTCAATGCCACAAGGGCAAACGGAACCTTGAACGCAACTGCACCCCCACAAGCCCCTCAACCCCCTGTCATTGTTCACCAGCCCTTGAGAATGCCAATCCCCTCGTTCGACGGCCGCTACGAGAGTTGGCCGAAGTTCAAGGTCCTGTTCAAGGAAGTGGTCGACAAGGCGCCCGATCCGCCAGCAGTGAAGCTCTACCATCTGGAACACGCGCTGGTGGGGGGTGCAGTTGGGTCGATCGACGCGAAGACCATCAGCGAGGGCAACTACGCCCATGCCTGGGAAATTCTGGAGGAAAAGTACGGCAACAAGCGTCATGCGATCGACAGACACATCAACGGGCTGCTAAACCTGACGAAGATGAACAAGGAGAACCACGTCGAGTTGAGAGGCCTGGTGGACGAGTGCACAAGGCACGTAGAGAGTCTGAAGTTCCTGGAACAGGAGTTCACGGGAATATCAGAGCTGATTGTGGTCCATCTGCTCGGCGCAGCGCTGGACAAGGACACTCGAAGACGCTGGGAGTCGGAGGTCAAGAAAGGAGAACTACCCCAGTACGATCAGATGCTGGAGTTCCTGAAGGCCCAGTGCTTCGTCATGGAGCGTTGCGAGGACCTGAAACCAAAGCAGCCAACGGTCCAGCCCAAGCCGGCCGTCAAGTCCAGCCAGAAGTCGTACGCCGTGTCCACGTCCGAGTCCGAGACCAGGTCGGAAGACAGGTGCGACATCTGTGGCAAGGGCCACAAGAACCACGCCTGCCCGGATTTCAAGGCACTTCCGTTGCAGCAGAGAATGGTCAAGGTTCGGGAGCACAACCTGTGCTTCAACTGTCTAAAGAAGGGACACCCCAGCAAGAAGTGCACTTCACCGGGAACCTGCTCGAAGTGCAAACGACGTCACCACAGTCTGCTCCACTCCGAAGAACGCCCCAAGTCGGAACAGAAGATGACACAAGCACCGCCGGAACAAGCCCCGGAGGTCAAGAAGCAAGAAGCAGCTCAGCTGACAACCGCGAGTTGCCACAACGAGACGCCAACCCAAGAGGTGCTGCTTCTCACGGCAGTGGTGGACATAATGGATCGAAACAACAAGGCCCACCCCTGCAGAGTTTTATTGGACAGTGCGTCACAAGCTAACCTCATCTCGAGGGCCATGGTGGAGTCGCTGGGCTTGAAGCAGTTTCCATCCAACGTCACCGTGGCAGGAATCGACGGCACGAAAACCCACGCTTCATCGGGCAGCGTAGTCCAACTTCGTTCGAGGTAGGTACTCCAGCTTCAGCGCGAACATCAAGTGTTTGGTCACGGAGAGGGTCACGGCCGACCTTCCCACGTCCGCAGTGAACGTGCGCAGCTGGGAGCTGCCACCTGGAATACAACTTGCGGACCCGTCTTTCCACCAGCCTGGGAAGGTGGATCTGCTACTGGGCAATCAACTGTTCTTGAAGTTGCTGATGCCCGGAGAAGTGCATTTGGCGGAACACCTGCCAATGCTACGCGAGACTCAGTTCGGCTGGGTCGTTGGTGGCGTGTGCGATGAAGAAGACGAAGCTGCAGCAGTGGTTCACTCGCACTCAACCACACTGGAAGACTTGAACCGCTCCGTTCAACGTTTTTGGGAGCTGGAAGAATACGAAAGTGATGTGAAAGTGTCAAGTGAAGAAAGTGAATGTGAGCTGCACTTCACGGAAACACACCGTCGGGATGCAACTGGGAGGTACGTGGTGGAGCTTCCGCTCAAAGAGTCGGTCGCCGAGCTCGGCGATTCACGTACGATGGCGCTGCGAAGATTCTACGCTCTGGAGAGAAAGCTTGCACAACAGCCGGAGTTGAAGAAGCAGTACGTCGAGTTCATGGAAGAGTACGAGAAGCTTGGACACTGCAAGGAGATACAAGAAGGTGAAGACCCAGTTGGACTCAAGAAGTGGTACCTGCCTCACCACGCCGTTCTTCGCCCGTCGAATACTACCACCAAGTGCCGCGTGGTGTTCGACGCATCCGCCAAAGTGAACGGCCTCTCTCTCAACGATGTGATGAAGGTAGGTGACCTAACCCAAAGCTCCCTTGTCTCGATCGTTCTTCGCTTTCGCTTCCCCCGCTACGTGCTGACCACAGACGTGGCCAAGATGTATCGGCAAGTCCTTGTCGATGAAAGGCACACGCCGCTGCAGCGCGTGTTTTGGAGAACCGATCCAACGAAACCGCTTAGGGTGCTAGAGTTGACGACGGTCACCTACGGCACTGCATCCGCACCATTTCTGGCCACACGAGCGCTTCAGCAGCTGGCCAGAGACGAGAAGCATCGATTTCCACTAGCAGCCAAGATCATCGAGGAAGACTTCTACGTCGACAACGCGCTGTTCGGTTTCGACGACATTTCACAAGCGTCCGAAGCGCAATCGCAGCTGATCCAACTGTGCAAGGCAGGTGGATTTGAGTTGCATAAGTGGTCGTCAAACTGTCCGGAACTCTTGGAGGCCATTCCGGAAGCCGATCGGGAGGAGCTTGTCAGCGTTGGTGGAACTGGAACCAAGGAGGTGATCAAGGCTCTAGGTCTGCTGTGGAACCCCGCGGCGGACGAACTACAATTTGCGCCGCTGCCTTCCGAGCGAGACGGGCGGCCAACGAAATCGCAAGTGCTCTCGTGTGTCGCGAGCATCTTCGACCCGGCCGGAATCGCTGCGCCAGTGGTTCTCGTCGGCAAGTTATTGATGAAGGGTATCTGGGAAAAGGAGATTGGATGGAATCAGCAGATACCTGAAGAGCTAGTGAAGGAGTGGGAGCACTTCCTGGATGCGATCCGGGACCTCGACAAGATTCGAGTGCCGCGTAGGGTGGTAGCTACGAACGCCGCTGCTAACGAGCTGCACGGGTACGCTGACGCGTCGAAGCACGCGTACGGAGCTTGCGTGTACGTGCAATCGATCATCCCAGGGAGCCCCGCGGAACTGAACCTGCTGTGTGCCAAGTCGAAGTTGGTTCCAAAGACGGTGAAAACGATCCCACGAAGTGAGCTGCTGGCCGCACGCTTGCTGCACCGGTTGGTCAAGAACGTCCTGGAGGCGGTGGACTTCGTCTTCCGGAAAATTGGGCTGTGGTCTGACAGCCAGGTCGTGCTTGCTTGGCTAAAAAAGAAACCTGATCAACTGGAGGTGTTTGTGAAAAATCGGGTTGCTGAGATTGTTGCTACCGGCGGTATTTTCGAGTGGAAGTATGTGCGCACTGCAGACAACCCTGCAGATATCGTTTCACGCGGTATGTCTGCCACCAAGCTAGCAACAAACGAGAAGTGGAAGAAGTGCGCAGAGTACCAGCGAAGTGAGATCTGCGAAATGGAGGAACCAGAGCCGCTGCCAGATGACGCCGTTCCAGAGCTTCGTCGTGCTGTGGTCGTAAGCGCGGCCATCCAGTACGAAACATTTCAACCAACGTTCGAGAGGATCGAATCGTTTCGAGAGCTGCAGCGCATCTTCGCCTACGTCGTGCGGTTCTGCCGCAACTGTAAGGAGAAGGTCAAGGAAAGGCGGATCGTGTCAAGGTACCCTACGATCCCAGAGATGCGCGAGTCGCAGAAGGCGATTTTGCGAGCGGTGCAACACCTGGAGTTCGCCGCCGAAATAGCCAGCCTCGAGAAAGGTGAGTCCTCCAAGAAACTAAATTGTTTGAACCCATTTCTGGACGATGGGTTGGTACGTGTGGGCGGTCGCCTGCGCCATTCGCGGCTGCCGTACGCAACCAAGCACCAGTGGATACTGCCGCAGCACAACAAGGTGGTGCAGAACCTGGTCAGATGCATTCACAAGGAGAACTTGCATGCTGGCCCGCTGGCATTGCTGGCGGCAGTTCGCCGGCAATTCTGGATACCCAACGCTCGTTCGGTGGTACGCAAGATCACACGGAGCTGCGTGCAGTGTTTCAAGGTCAGTCCCACGACAGCCAAGCAGTTTATGGGAGACCTTCCAACGAGTCGCTGCGACAGAGCTCTAGCGTTTCAGAAGGTTGGCCTGGACTTCGCGGGCCCGTTTCTCATCAAGCAAGCTGGACGGAAGGCGGCCCCGGTCAAGGGTTACGTGTGCGTGTTCGTGTGCATGGTAACGAAAGGAATCCACCTGGAGGCGGTCGAGAGCCTGTCGACTGAAGCATTCATCGCTGCGCTGCTACGGTTCGTGTCCCGCCGTGGTCTACCCGAGGAGCTGTTTTCTGATAACGGGACGAACTTCGTCGGCGCCAAGCACGAGTTACACGACCTGTACAAGCTGTTGCAGGATCAGCTGACGGAGAGAAAGATTTTTGAGTTTTGCCAGCCGCGCGAGATTCAATGGAGTATGATCCCCCCTGGCGCACCGCACATGGGTGGAATTTGGGAAGCAGGAGTCAAGAGCACCAAGACGATCCTGAAGAAGGTATGCAACACTGCGATACTCACGATGACGGAATTTGCTACGCTGCTCTGCCAGATTGAGGCGCAACTCAATTCGCGGCCTCTGTACGCGCAGTCCGAGGACCCATCGGACCCGGAACCGCTAACGCCGGGACATTTTTTGATTGACCGTCCGCTGACGGCAATACCAGAGCCAACCTACGAGGAGATTCCTACGAATCGCCTGTCCCGCTGGCAGTACGTCCAGGTGCTCCGTGACAACTTTTGGAAGCGCTGGTCACGGGAGTATCTGGTGGAACTTCAAGCTCGGGGAAAATGGACCAGGAAGATGGTCAATGTGCGCAAGGGCATGGTTGTTATGATCAAGGAGGACAACTTGCCACCCCAATCGTGGAGACTCGGAGTGGTTACCGAAACTTACCCGGGTCCGGACAAGATGGTTCGAGTCGTCGACTTGCGAACACGTTCCGGAATATTGAAGCGGCCGATCCACAAGCTGGCACCGCTGCCGATTCTGGACAACGCCGAGACTACAGCCGCTTCCGGTGGGGAGGATGTTCGGGCCGAAAGCTGTCAGCCCGAAAAAGGTTTTACAACTGAGCAGTGTCCAACCCCACGGCTACTGCGATCGACGACAAAGCTGGCAACCGCGCGCCGTTGACGACGGTGCGAGAACGAGAGAGATGGAGAGAACGACGCAACGAACGCACCCGCGTGTGGAGAGTTTTTTGGCGCGCAACGAACGAGTTAGCGCGATCGTGCGAGAAGCTGAGACAAGTTCGCCGCAAGCAGCCGAAGTGATCGGACGGAAGTTACGTCGTCGCGAATCTACTCGAAATAAACCTTAAGTTTAATTAGTCGATAAATAGATGTAGTTAAGAGAAACTTGAGTGTTTTAGTGGCTTGCTTGCGATAATCCGATCCTCCCAGTGAAATTCCCGGTTCCCCCAGTCCGCCGGAAGAAGTGTTGTGTTTGCTCGAGAAATTACAGTCCGCTCGAATCGAAACTGGACAGTGTTTTTTTTTTCGATGAAAAATACGTTTTTTTTTTCGGAATTTTGAGTACACCATCAAATCGGGCGTCTAATTTTACATAAAAGTCCCTTTGACAACAAATTTCTATCTCATCACCGTTTCAGGCTGCAAATGATTGAAAAATACCTCTTATTTTGCATGTTCAAAAATGGAAGGGGTCGTACCGCCCCTCCGTCAAGAAATATCAAAAAACGGTCCTCGGATTCGTGATCAGGGACAAAAGTTACCCCTTAGGGCAAAATTTTACGCAAATCGAAGATGGGGCGGGGCAACTGCTGTGTGAGTTGGCGGAGAATTACCCCTATATTTTTTACCGTGTATAATTTTTTTTTTTCAGTGTGGTCCATATCCATACCTACAACTTTGCGGAAGACACGAAATTGATTAAAAAATTCCTTCAAAAGATACAGATTTTTTAATTTTCATACATAACTTTTGTATGGACAACTGCCAAAATTTGCATGAAAAATTACATGGACAAACTAATGATGCAAAATGGCTTCTTTGGACATACCGAAGGCACCAAAAAAAATTCAGCCGGAATAGAAAATACAAAAATTAAAGAAAAAAAAAACGATTCCGTAGAGAACTGCTCAAATATAAGGGAAAAGCAGTATATTTTTTTTTTAATTTAATTTTTTTTTTTTCAAAAAACAAGGGACAAATAATTTTACTACAACAAAAACAGCATATTTCAAGCAAAACAATGAAAATGGGCCAATGTAGAAGTGTAAACAAAGAGTCTTTCTTGGCACGTCAGTTAATGTTTATATTGGTTATAAACGAGCAGGGTAGACTCTTTGTTTACACTTAGGCCTAGGCCCTTTAGCAATGTTTTGTTTTATTTTCAATAATGAAATGAACCTTTGTTAACTGATTTCAATACATTTTGTATTGTAAATATTATCATGTTAACCAAATTTGTTTTTTCTTTTACATTTTTGGTTTTATTCTACATAATCGGCAAATCTAAACCGGTTTGGCTGAAAAAATGAAAATATTTATTGAAATTTTTGTCGCTCCTTTTCTTTCAGAATCATAAAAAAATCAGTTAGGGGGGGCAAAACATAGATTATAGATTTTTTTTAAAGGTCCTATAAATTACTATGTTTCATATGTTCTAGAATTGTTTTTTTTAAATTTTGCTTGTTCCATAAAGAAATCTTTTTAAATCGATAAAAAAACTGCTAAAAAAATTCTTCGAGTATTTTTTGATCTTTTGATAGTTGGGTACCTAACAAGGAATAGGTTTCTGTTGTGGATACATGTTTTATATTATTTGTAGAACAATACAATACATACCAGAACAATACAAAGTGCTTATAAATTGTCATAAACATGTCGCTGTCGCAAAATAAAAAAAAAAGATTTTTTTTAATTACAGTCCAGACTCGATTATCCGAAGTTCGATTATCCGAAGGTTTAGATGGGACTTCGGAAAATCGAATCACGAACAAAAAAAAAAATCGTTTTTTTCCTTTTTCTTGTTTTAAACATCAAATTAGAGTTCTGCGACCCCATTTAAGTCAAATTGGATGGTTGATTGCTTATTAAATAAAAAAAATGCATTTTTTCAATATTTCGTCACCGCCGTATTGGCCGCCATCTTGGATTTAAAAAAATGTAAATCACTTTAGCGTAGTTTAGGGGTCATACTTAAGCTCGACAATCAAAAATAAGACAACGAAAAAAAAATTTTTTTTTTCGTGATTCAATTATCCTAAGTGAAATTTTTCCGAGGGCTTCGGATAATCGAGTCTGGACTGTATGTTAACCCGGGCAGACGGTAATAACAAAATTCATGCCATTTCAATAACAAATACTGTTAAAATAACAGAAATTGTTATGGAATCTTCTTGAAAAATCAATTTTTGCATAAGGGTATAATAACAGTTTATGTTATCATAACAAAATTTGTTATTGGTCTGATATTGGTTGAAATACAAAACAACTTTGGAATAACAATTCTTGTTATGGAAGAATATCTCCAAATGTTATTGGGATGATCGGATTAGTTGTTAAAATAACAAAAAACAATAACAAAGATTTGTTCGAAGAATAACTAAAAATGTTATTAGTCTGCTATTACAATAACAATCCAATAACAAAAAATTCATAACAACGAATAACAAATCTTGTTATAAATAACATAAAATGTTATTGGCCTAGTATTTTCAAATAACAAAAAATGTTATTCCCACGTTATTTCCGTCTGCTCGGGAATACGAGATTCCAACCAATTCTTGACTTAGTCAAGTTTATCATGTTCCAACCAATTCTTGACTTAGTCAAGTTTATCATGTTGCGGAATGCAATCTGTTTGCTAAAAATAAAAATAATTCGCTTTGTTTGTCAACCCATCCTCAAATTGATGCCCCGAGCAGACGGAAATAACTTGGGAATAACGTTTTTTTAATATTTGAAAATACTAGGCCAATAACATTTTATGTTATTTATAACAGGGTTTGTTATTCGTCGTTATGATTTTTTTGTTATTGGATTGTTATTGTAATAACAGAGTAATAACATTTCTAGTTATTCTTCGAACAAATCTTTGTTATTATTTTTTGTTATTTTAAAAACTAATCCGATCATCCCAATAACAGTTGGAGGTATTCGTCCATACCAAAAAACGTTATTCCAAAGTTGTTTTGGCTTTCAACCAATATCAGACCAATAACAAATTTTGTTATGATAACATAAACTGTTATAGAACTCTTATGCAAAAATGGATCTTGCAAGAATTTTCCATAACACTTTCTGTTATTTTAACAGTATTTGTTATTGAAATGGCATGAATTTAGTTATTACCGTCTGTTCGGGGCTGAATTTCAATTCAATTCAAAATCTATCCTTATTTCAGTTCACAAATTCACTCTCGCGAACGAAATCACCGTAAATTTTCCGCCGATTCGTAAATAAATTCCCTGACCATGGTCAACGAACGGCGGCCGCCATCGTCACCGCCACCACGCACCGCACCCTTCCACCTTACACCCTTACGAAGGCCGACATCGGACAAAGTCATCCGGCCTGCGCGAAGTTGGCAGTAAGCAGATGACTCGCTCGATATGCTTTCCCGGTTCAATAAACCGAACTTGTGTGAGTGTATAAATGATGTTATTGAAAGTGTGAATGCCAAGAGGCCGTCCCACCAGAACAAGGGAGACATTCCTCAGAAGGTTGTAATTTATGTTGAACGTCTTAAACCATCATCAGTGTCACCGAATTGTGACGCGCGTCAAGTGATGAACACAGAATTAGGGACAAGCACAATGCTACGAACTCGTTAATCACGAAGATTTGCTCAAGGTTTGCCCCTGCTCTGCTCTGATGTGCTCTGAAGCTGAGAAGAAAGTAAAACAACAGTCTTCGGTCACAAAAGAGAGCATGTTTCAGGCCGTGTCAACATTATGTTTACCGCGCTATTAATTCGAAACCGTAGACGACAGTCCAGGGTCACGGATGATGAGGCTGGCTGCTGTTACAGTGAAGCTTCGATAGTTTGACACCTTTATTTGTTGTGTGTTCAACCATTCCGATATCTGTATTAGGCCGACTGTGAAATTATAGGAAATTATTTCATGTTTCTCGTGGGTAACATTCAGTACCTGTCGATCCAGCGAGGTTGTACTGTGGTGCGATTTCGTGAAGACGTGCGACTCAACTCCTCGTTCGCGTCTCGCGTACAACTTCAAGGTTCCTTTCTCCAACTTGGCGAACTCCCCGCTCGACACAACTCAAAGGTTCAATGACCGCCAAAGAAGGATGACATCGGCAGGTTTCCAAGAAATACACACTTGTCATAAATCTCCGACAGGCTGACCCTCCATTTGCCAAGTTCAACCGCACGAATGTTGTGTTTTTCTAATTAAAAGTGTCCCCCTCCACCCGACAGTCGAGGGTTAAGTAAGCGCGCGCACACCGGTTAAGTGAGTCCGGGCGGATTATTACGCGAACCAACTGGTCGGTTGCTCTAAATCTGCTCGATTCTGTACGCGCTGATGTTGCGTCATCGCGACGTAACAGATCTCGAGCGGGGCGCGTGGACAAGCCAAACTCGTCAAACCTGCGCCGGCGGTATGGCTCTTGTCAGAATTCCTGAAACTGGTAGGAATAAGCCCTCTCTCATCTCTATCTATATCATTACGAAAGGCACCAAACATTCCATCACTCAGCGAATCGGTTGTGTTTCCTGCTGCTGCGAAATCCTTCAACTCGGACGGTGACACTTTTCAAGTTCGCTCCAAATTTCACGCGACCAGTCGGAGGTTTCAAAGTGCAAATGCATTTGTGGCACCCTGTCTGTATAGCTGTGAAGCTGAGCGTGAAAGTTAAATTAGAAATAATTGATCTTGAACGAATATAGATTGAAAATACCCTAGCTAGTAGCTTTACAGTGGCAATGCACTTCAAACCGATTCAAGTTCAAACGTTTAACTGTATTATGATCGAACAAAGTAGACTTGGTGACCTTTTAAGCTTTAAACCAAACAAGTACAACAAAATAAGCTTATTAGTTTGAAAAAAAAAACTCAAATTTTACAGGAACAAGAATACATTATTTTGAAGAAAATAATAAAAAAAACTTTTTAAGTTAAGCATAAGCATAAACATAGGTGCCCACCCGCAGTTGCTACTCCGTTATTGACCAGGACCTCCAGAAGTTACATCCACGAGCCGTGGAAGATAAGTGGGAGCTATCTTTCCTCGCTTCGCAACTTCTCAAAGGCCCCTATCATGCTGATCAATACCGGCGCCGGCCACGACCAGTGGTAGGGTCACGGGGAAGTGGATGGGAATGTTAGTCCGATACTTGAGTGATAGAGACCGCCCAATCGACTGCATCTCCGACAAAGTATCACATGAGTTTTGAGGGGGTTAGTAGATGGGTATGAGGTCAGGATTCACGAGTGGCAGTGATGTGACCATGAGCATTTTGTTTATCGGTTGAAAATTTCAAATCTTAGGCAGCCGGCTGCGGAAAGATAGATAATTGATTATTTAAAAAGTTTTTTTTAATCGAACGCGTGCCAGCCGAGTAGTAGTGCTATGGGCTGGACTTATCAGTATATTTTTACTGTTTTTAAATTTAGATAACGCGAGCAAATTTCAAAAATAGTAAATAAATGACGCTTTACTCTTCATAAAATCGATAGTTTGATGAGTTTATACTAAAACTGCCAGTTAGAATAATTTTTTACGATCATTTACGACGAAAATTATCGCGAAAAAACAGGACTGCGCGTCCCCAGAAGCACCGCACTTATGATGGCATTATTCAATTATTATGACAAATCACCCCATGCACACAAACAGCGACACAAAAGAGACAAAAATTATCACAAAAAACAGGACTGCGCGTCCCCAGAAGCACCGCACTTCAATAAAAAAAAAAACTTTTTAAGTTAAAAAAATACTTTAGGGACGACATTCGAAATAAACGACGACTGTTGGTATCCAACTGATCCACGAAGCGAAAAAAATAAATGGATTTGAAATAATATTTAAATATTTTTGAATTAAGACTCGTCAAGACGAGAAGTCTTGACTTTTTCTATTTCCATTTTTTTAGATTTTTTTTTTAACCAAAACTTTAAATAAAATTTGAACCAGTTTTATTCTCTATGGTTTTAGCAGATTTTGAGTATTTTTTTTTATTTTTTTGTATTATTTTATTTGGGTCAAACCCTATGAAAAAAGGAACATTTTGGCTGTCGTCGGCAAGTTGTAGGTATTGATAGTCTTCATCAATCAGAAAAAGAAAAAAAAAACATTTTTCGCCAATTTTTAAATTTGTCAACAAAAAAATAATTTTCCAAAAAAATCCTTAATTTTCATTTTTTTAGTTTGTTTTAAGGGACAAACACCCCTTAACTTTTTAGCTATCAAGAAGAAAGGGAAAAAAATTTGACGCAGAGCTGTGATTTTTTTTATATTGTGTTTTTAGGGAAAAAAATAGAAATCTAAACATTTTTGTGACACCATTAGTCGCTGAAATTTTGAGACTTTGAAAACTTCCTGTTTGAGTTTCTTTTATCCGCTGTATCTCAGCAACCCGAACAGACGGTAATAACTAAATTCATGCCATTTCAATAACAAATACTGTTAAAATAACAGATAGTGTTATGGAATCTTCTTGAAAAAACATTTTTGCATAAGAGTTCAATAACAGTTTATGTTATCATAAAAAAAATTGTTATTGGTCTGATATTGGTTAAAAGTCAAAACAACTTTGGAATAACATTTTTTGTTATGGAAGAATACCTCCAACTGTTATTGGGATGATCGGATTAGTTGTTAAAATAACAAAAAATAATGACAAAGATTTGTTCGAAGAATAACTAAAAGTATTATTAGTCTGTTATTACAATAATAATCCAATAACAAAAAAATCATAGCGTCGAATAACAAATCTTGTTATAAATAACATAAAACGTTATTGCCCTAGTATTTTTAAATATCAAAAAATGTTATTTCCAAGTTATTTCCGTCTGCTTTGGAACCAGAGATCCAATCGTCGATGGTTCCTAGACGAAATTTTAGGAAACTTTCGGAACTTTTCGAAAAGAATATTTTCAGAAATGGTTTCTCATGGACACAATAAAAAAACGAAAAACTGCAAGTAGGTACCGTAAAACGGGGTGACTTTTATAGCCGGGGTGACTTTGATAGGTTTGCGATTTTTCCGCAAAATGAAGAGTACAATTAAAATACGTAAGGAATGGTTTAGAATCATACTGACCGTGGTAGAGAAGTGTTCAAAGTACCACGAGAAGAACTTTTCATAAAATTTTGAAAAATTTAAAAAGTTAGTTAACTATAGTTAAGAAAATGTTGATGAAAGTCATTATTTTAAACTACTCAAAGTGTCATGATTTTCTCAATGAACATGATTATGAATCAGAAAACGTAATGCATTTTCGGATTCTTTGGACAATTTTCCACTAGGAGAAGGTTAAAAAAAAATGTAAATAATAAATAATATGTTTTTTTAAAACACAATTAAAAAAATCTCCAGATTTATAGGCAATCTTAGTTTAACAAATTTCATGTAAAATGTGAAAACTTGTGATTTGTGCTTCGAATTCAGTATACAATACAATATAAATCAATAATTTTATAAACAAAACTAGTTTTAACAAATTTCAAGTAAATTCCGACTTTTTAACAATTTTACCTAAAATTTATATGTAGTTTGCTAAAAAGCATATACACTTAGTTAACTAAATATAAACATTGATTTTTTTGCTTAAAAACTATATCAGGTATTTTAGTGATGGTACATTTAACGTACAAATAAAGTTTGAATATCTTAAAAATGATTTTAACAAGAAAAACTATGACTATCAAAGTCACCCCGGAATTAAAACCAAGAATTTTTAACGTAACTATTTTTCTAAACACTATTGAAAAAACTTTTTTTTCCAAAATAGTGCATGGACTTTGTGTGGCCTACCCCAGTACATGTTTTAAAAATAATAATCTTGAGAAAAACCTTACCTGTTGGAAAATCTTACAAAAACAAATTGAAATCCTATCAAAGTCACCCCGGTTTACGAACTTTAAAAGTAAAAAAATAAATGTCAAAAATTCAAATACATATAATATGGATTGTAAGAAATTCATTTTTTGCAAGTGACGAATGACCTTTCAAGGTTGAAGTCACGTTAATAAAATGAACAACAACATTTTTTGCGGAAAAAAATGTTAATTTAAAAGTTGTTAAACCACGTAAACACTTTAAGAGGGGAGAGCAATTGTCCACGCTACATACAACAAATATTTTTTTGTATGGATTATTGTCCACGAAGGGAGGAAGGGGGGGGGGAGGGGGGTCAAACATTTAAAAAAAAGTGTCCACGTGGTTTATGGATGGTCCCTTTCCGTGTCCATGCAAAAAAGGTACGTAAATATTCGAAAATCTGTATCTTTTGAGGATTTCTGATCGATTTGGTGTCTTCGGAAAGTTGTATGTATTGATGAGTTTGTCGAAGACAACAAATTGATATAATTAATATCCTTCTAAATATACAGATGTATATTTGCGGACCATTTTCCTATGGACAACTGCCAAACTTGTATGGAATTTTGTATGGGCGTAACAATAAAACAAAATGTTTTTGGTCATAGGGTAGGCCCTCAAAAAGTTTAAGTCAAATAAAAAAAAAAAAACAAATAAGCACTAGTTCTGCAACTCGGGAAGAATTGTTCATATTTGTCTTTTCCCAAATTCGACATACTTTGATGGATTCCCTTTTTTGGCATACTTTGATTAATTCGTTCTTAGGATCTGATTTCCCCCTTTCTCGATTGCACCTTCGATATTGACACAGAGAGAGTCGACTGTCCCAAAAAAAAGGTGAACTACAAAGGTTTTGGCCAAAATTACCATCGGAATGCACCAATCATATGTTTAATTGACGCAAGCTAGCTGACCGACTGAGAGCTGTCTTGGCAAGCAAACACTTTTCCTGTGCCAGTCACGGTCGTTCGATCGTGAATTTTTCGACACAAGCAACAGAAAAAGGGTGGATTCACATACGTCGACAGTAAAAAAATGTATTTGGCAGACTCTTAAACCATTTTCAAACGTATCTCTACATTTCCTACCGGCAGCGTAGTTTGCTGTTTATATCTGTTTTTGTTTATGTTTGGATCGGCCATCGCCATTTTATTGCAGTTTGCACAAAGATAATTTGTGGCGTGGCGTCTCCGGGAACACGACACTTTTTAAATACCATCCGTTACGATGACTCTGCAGAGCACCGACAGATAAATTTGATTATTTTATACTAAGGGCAATAATTGAAACTTATAATGTTAGTATTTTTAATTGATGTTTTTTCCATGAAAATCTTTATTACTTACAAATTAACAGATGTATATTTGAGTAGATAGCTTTATGTACCTAAAAAGAGAAGAAATGTAAAATAAATTAGTGAATTTAAAATAAATTCAAAAAATATTTTGCAAAATTTCCCACTTTTAAAATACATAATGAATAAATTTAAAATAGAACCCTCGTTCAAAATCGCTCGTGATTCATCGTTTAGTTCTGCGTCATCCTGCGTCAAGCTATAGGATATACCGCTGCCGTCAAAATCCGGCGTTGATCCGTGCGCGCGCGCCTCTTCAAAGAAAAACATGTCAAAGATTGATTTCCTTCCTTGTCCTCGTTGGCCTGGGCCGGCAAAATTGTACACCGAAACGCGGCGACTTCCCCGTCGTCGTCATCGCCTACGCCCTGAACCGATCTCTCGGGGAAAAGTCAGAAACTGAATGAATGAAAATTTCCACTAAATTTTCCCGCCTTATTTTCAACACATTTCCCCCGGCAAGTGTACATCTCTCCCATTTGAGTGACTGTTTTTGTTTTCGCCTTTTTAAAATTAGCTCCGACGACCGTCCAACGCGACCGCGGCGTCGTACACCCCGGAGACCGGCTTGACCGTATAGCCAATGTCTGCGCGCGGGTCTTAAAAATAGAACCTATATAACCGTGACTATCGCGGGACTCGGCTGTACTATCATGGCTTGGCGGAACATTTTCGCGCACGCAATTTTTCGCCCACCGCGGAATACACAGCAGGTGACGAAGGTGGCGAGGGCGTCGGCGGCTTTATGATGCGCGTAGGAGCTGCTGTTTTGCCAATGTCAGTGTCACTGGCACTGTGCGGTAGTGGTGGTTGGTTGAACCTGGAAGTCACTGGAGAAATAATTGTTCAAATCAACCAGAAACCAAAAAAAAAACCTTGCAATATCCGGAAGAACAAAAAAAAGCCAATATATTTTTATTGGAAAGAACAGAAATTTCAAAATAGATTTATTATAAAACATTTAGAAACAAAACATTAGTTGCTGAAAATCAAAGCATTTCGAAAATATTTTCTATAATGAGTGTATTTTTTCCAAATTGAGGCATTTAACTTGAAAACGGTGCACTTTATTGAAAAATCTCTTTAAGTCTTTTTGGATTTCAAACTGGTTTGAGCCTTTAAAAAATCATTTTTGCAATTCCGTTGTGAAACTACTTACTTTTCCTGTCATTCTTGAACGACGAAACAACCTACTTTTCTGCAAAAAAAAGTATGGAGCTCGTTGCAAAACTTGATTTTTTCAGCACTCTTCGTATTTATCCAACTCGGTGAACCTCGTTGGATAAAAGTACGACTCGTGCTGAAAAAATCCTCTTTTTGCAACTTGTTGTATAAACTACTATTTTAACTTTTGTGGACCAAATGTTCAATTCTAAAAATCAAAACCTTCTCAAGATACAAATTTTAGCATATTTAGTAAATATAAAAATGTAAAAATATACTTTTCTCAGAGTCACCTGTTAAAGCTCTGTTAGGGCATCCAAATTTTCCGGGTTTTGAATTTCCCGGGAAACGGGAAAAATATTTTTCGAATCCCGGGAATTTTTCAAACATTCATAAAATCTATGTTTTCATTAAATTTGTTATGTTTTTGCCTTTATTACAAAAGAAAGGTTTGAGGTTTGCTTTTGGAAAAACGCTTTTCTCAGAAATCTTTAAAAAATCGTACACGGCGAGGATTCGTCCCAGGAAAAAATCCTATTACTAAATTGAAGGTTTAGATGCGCTCTTTCGATTGAACTCAAAGTCTGATTTTTGAGAGCTCTTTTACTGAAATACATGAGTGATGTCTGTATCCGTTCTTAAAAATTGGTGTCTTCCATCACTGGAAAACCGCACGTAAAACCCACCATTTTTATATTTCACATCTGTAGCCATGGGGTCGGAGACGAACATTTTATTTTTCGATTCACAATTTTCGACCAGTAAATGTGGTCAAAGCCATTTTTAGAGGTATTTTTTGGACTATTTTACAGATAACATTGTCAAATTAAACGAATTCAGTTTCAAACAAATAGCCATTCGAAAACATGCGCCATAAACTGCTTGGGCCCTAAATTTGAAGCTTTTCCAAAATGTATTTCCAGAGATATAGCCATATTAGTGTTTTTCGTCTTACTTTTACCCTATTTTTTCCTATTAAATTTTTGGTTTTATGCAAAATCACATACTGAACATAGAATTCGAAGTCCCGGCTCGTTCTCGCTCGAAAGCTCGGTAAGTCGTCAAGTCGAAGCTTCAACGCCAGCGCTTTTACGCTTGCGCATGAAAGTGTTCTTTCTGGCTTCTCATAATAGATCGACAAAGTGCAATAGCGATACATATTTTTTAAAGTTAATCATAGACTAACATTTAAGACTGAGTACCCTTTATTTTTTTCTAATAATGTCAATCCAATATGTTTTTCTTAATTAAATTTACATATCTTGCGACAAATAATGTACTTCTGAAATAAAAAAGAATGGCATTCGAGGTTTAGCCTAAAAAGATTCGAAGCTTTAGGTAAAATTCTCACTGGTGGTATCATTATGTTTCTGAAAAATTAATTGCACCAATATATTTTTTGGAGTTTCATAATTTTGTAAGAAAGGCTCTATTTCACCTCTGGTGATATTAAATCGGGTTTTAAGCTTACAATCATAGAATTAGCTCAATACTGTGAATTGGTAATACTTTACTTCAATCTCGATTTTACAAAAAAAAATCTGAGCAAGAACAGCAGTTTTTAGCTAGTTTAAAAAATATTTTTAAAAATTGTTTTTTGTTCTTTGTTATGCTGTGGATTTTTAATGAATCATATTTTTAAATCCAATGTGATTCAAATTATTTCATATTAATAAAAATAAATTCTTAGCAATATATATTTTTTAATTTTTTTATATGAAATGACTACAAAAGCTAAAATAATTGAAACTGTAATAAAAAAAAGAAACGAAAACAAATAAAATGAATTTCATGTTTTATATAAAACATATTTTACAAACTATCTTTAAGTCACTGCCACCAACTGGGAGAAATCGGGACAGCAGTCTGAATAGGTACAGGATATTTTAGAGCAATAAATTTTAAAATTGGTGTACTAATTGTTTAGTTAATTAAAAAAAATATCAGAACATTATTCTGTCTTAATTCGTTACCATTGTCCTAATTTGCTCCAGATGGCGATGTTTGATGAAAAATAATTAAATATGATTTTAAAATCATCATTAAACGTAAATATTTAAAAATAAATAAAGTTCAATGAAAAATATTTCAAGCGCTAAGCCTTTTGCCGATCCGTAAACTAAAATAATTTTAAATAATAAATTTTAATAATTTTCCCTTACAAGCCAAATAAATATTAATAAATGCCGAATACAAATTTGCTAATGCTTTAAAATTAACATCGATTACTAATTATTCAACTGTTCATCTTTTTCCACAACCAAATCGGAGTTTCCAGACCAAAACATGATTTTTTTCAATTTCGGGAATTCCCGGGACCAAATATCAAAAATCCCGGGATTTTTGTCCCTGAAATTCCCGGGATGGACGCACTAGCTCTGATTTCTCAACTGACGATATCTTGACAACTGTTGGTTCGAGTTTAAGGCAAAAAAGGAAACTTGTGTGAGATTTTCTGATCTAATTTTGAAACCAAGTTAAACATATAACAAAAGGCTGAAATAACGTAATTTGGACATTTTAAAATGATACGGTTGATTAAAAAACTAATATACTTCTGTTTATAAAACAAGGAATTGCAAAAACATAATAATCACAATGATAACCACTAGCGTGCACAGGGTGGGGCAACATGGGGCAGTTGCCCCACTATCCTCAGAAATTTGTTCTAAAATTGCTAAAGGGGTGTTCACAAACGACGAAATTTTCAAAACGCTCATATTGTTGCCCCACCTTCCTTAAGGATCTGTGCACGCTAGTCAATCATAACCTATAACTTGGTGAAAACACCAATTCGATAAGAAAATTCCTTCCCAGGATACAGATTTCTGAATACTCGTTTTGTATGACCAGCCCACAAGTTTGTATGGAAAAAGTTATGATTCAAAACGGCTCCTTTTGACATAGGGAATGCATGAACCACAGGTTATTGTTTTGACGTGTGACGTTACAGCTGCATGTGCAGTAGTGAAATAGATGTTCCGTTGAATAATCAATATGGTGTTTTTTTGAGATTCCTTTTACTGATCATTCTTCCATCGCTGTGTGCCATAAACCGGGGTTACATTGATAGGATTTCAATTTATTTTTGAAATATTATTCATCCAGCAAGACTTTTCTCATGACATGAAAATTTTAAAACATGTTCTGGGCTGCAGGGTGGTTAAAAATCTTCGTTGATTTCGCGGATTTCTGTTGAATGTTCCTGTGGGTCTATCTTCAAGAATACAACGTAGATTTCGATGGCTAGTGAAAATGTTTGTCTAAATCTAGTATTTCCAGAAGAAAGAACGCAAATTTATCTAAATCCAGCTCGGTGAGAGCAATTTAGATTTCCGCGAAATCCGCGAAATTCGCAAAAATCGCGAAGATTTAACCACCCTGGGGCTGGGTTACACAATTTCCATGTAGGTTTTTTTAAGATTTGTTTTTCAATAATGTTTTAAAATAATAGTTTTGATGAATATTGTTATTTAAAAACAATCGATAACACGGTGTTTTAAAAATGTCAACCTAAAAATGAGCAATTTTAATAGATACCGTCTAATTAATCATTTGTAAGGTTTAGTATTTAAATAATCCTATTTAACAATGTTTTCGTAATTATAGTTCACGTACTTTTAAACCTTTCATTTTTAAAACTACTTCTTGAGGAACTTTGAACACTTCTCTTACATTCTGTTTGTTTTTCAAAATAAAAACTTCTTCAACCTAGCAATGCCATCCCGGCTATCAATTTCATCCCGGTTTACGGTACATTTGAAAATTGTTTGAATGTGAGAGATACCATGGAAACCATATCTAACCTCATTTAATTTTGAAGAGTAATAAAAGAAAATGTATAATAGTTGTCCAAGAATCAGCGTCCCGTTTCACCCTAAGTCACATAACTGAAGTCACCCCACCTGACAGTGCCATTAAAATAGCGCAACTACCACGTTCAAACTAACCGCCCAAATAAGACACATAAACACGCGAATCGGAAATGCAAATGGGTTGATGTCTTCGTCTTGCCTGCTTGCCAAACGGTCGAAAGATCACCGCGCGCGTTCCTTTGATATTTATAAATCAGCCAATCTGCCAATCCCCAGGTTGATTTCTGCCGTAAACCGATTTGGCACATACATTATCCTACATGAGGGGCAGGTTCGTGTTTCGTGGTTCCGTTTGGGAGAGTGAGAGTCTTTGTTCGCTCGGCCCCAAATCTAAAGTTTACGTGCTACGCCCACCACCTGAAAATAGCCACCCGGTGAGGTCTGTCGTTTGTAGCATTTGACGGTTGGACCACCCCCACGATCCGAGAGTTCTGTTCTTTGTTACCGGTGCGGATTTCCGAGTCTGGTTGGGTGGCTGGACAGAAGTTAAATCAAGGTGATACAAGCTCCAAAAATAAAGGTGAATAAGGTAGTCATGAAAAAAATGGAAAGTTACACCAAAAACCTATTTTTTTTTACATTGAAATTATAAAAATCAACACCACAGTAATTAAAATAAACTCATCTAACTTTTAACTGTGTAATAGCGAGCTCAGGATGTTGATGTAAACAACGTATTTGCCATACGTTTGCCCTGCAGTTAGGGATGGTCACATTTCAAACATCACCAAGATTTCCGTACAGGTATAATAAATTTTACTTTGATGATGATCATCTCTAACAAAGATTTTCTGAATGAAATTTGTTTCTTCAATTTGTAGCTTTGTAGATCGCATCAAGTTTAGTTGTAAACATTGCATTGGCAACGGTCCTACTTTTTGTTGGCAGACTTACTTGTAAACAAAATTGAGCACACTATTTTTATGCGGCGAACAATGCAAAACCAAATATCCAAAATAACGCTTGAGGCAATTTATGAAATTGTACAAAACAAATGAACCTTTTAGAATTATTTTTATACAATAAATCTTCCATATCTCATTCTTTCCATCACAACTAATAAAGTGAAAGCCCGATTCATTGACTGATCCAAGTTGTCTGATGCTCGCTCTACGCGCTCAACGTTCAGCTGTGCAACCAAAGTAGGCCACTAACGTTTCCTCCCAAAAAAGCAGATCTCCGCGAAACCAAAAACCCGTCATAACTCTGAACCCGTAATCCACTTTCCGGGTGTACGGAATTTTGGAATTTGGGTGGCCGGCGATTTAAATCGCCACAAAAGTTTTCGCCGGGGACGGGCGAAAATTCGATCAAAACAAAATCGCAATTCTCCCTCTCTCTCTCACTCACTTGCCTCTTTTAGACTGATTTTAAATCGATTAAAAAACGTTAGGTCCATTAGAGACAAGAAAGCTTTTGCTTTGCTTCATTTGCCACTTTTGAGCGCAATTATTGAAGGTACAGGTGCATTTATTTTGCACCTTGCTGACGGGAAGTGGTTTATTAGCAGTAATGTGTGCCTTAAAATATTTTTTAAACCGTTATAAGCTTGGCCAATTTTTTACTAACTATTGTAATGGAAGATTAGTTTTTCCTTTTTTTATTTTTTTAATTTTTGCAATTTTGCATTTTTGTGTTTTTGTATTTTTGTATTTTTGTATTTTTGTATTTTTGTATTTTTGTATTTTTGTATTTTTGTATTTTTGTATTTTTGTATTTTTGTATTTTTGTATTTTTGTATTTTTGTATTTTTGTATTTTTGTATTTTGTATTTTTGTATTTTGTATTTTGTATTTTTGTATTTTTGTATTTTTGTATTTTTGTATTTTTGTATTTTTGTATTTTTGTATTTTTGTATTTTTGTATTTTTGTATTTTTGTATTTTTGTATTTTTGTATTTTTGTATTTTTGTATTTTTGTATTTTTGTATTTTTGTATTTTTGTATTTTTGTATTTTTGTATTTTTGTAGTTTTGTATTTTGGTATTTTTGTACTTTTTTTCACAAATGTTCAATTCCACCCCCTTTTCAATGACCAAGGAAGATAAACTTTAAAAAATATTTACATTGGACCTATTGTATTTTCATTTGTATTTGTAAGTGTTTTTTACAAATTGGAGAGAAAATTCCAGTGAGGAGAGTAGAGAATTTCAATTGATCAAAATAAAATGGATCAAATTTGTTATTACGTCGTCCAATTTCCCGGGGTTACAAATTTCCCGGGAAACGGGAAATTTTCAACCAATTTCCCGGGAAATCCCGGGAATTCCCGGGAAATTTAAATTTATTGAAAATTGTTTTGATCTTGGTTCTGCTGCAACTAAGTTGTTTAGAACAGCGACTGAAAGGCTTTAACAAGTGTGAAGATCAATTAACAGCTTAACTGCATGAAAAAAATCATAAAACTGCAAGAAAATGTTATTTTTTCTTATTTTATAAGCTCCAATAATAGTACAATAAATCAAAAAATGATGTCATTTTTTTATCAAGGTAATTAGACAGTGAGTAGTGGAACAGCATCTAATTCCGTCGTACCTCTTATGTTGGCAGGTCAGCACTTTGACGTTCAATTACAACTCATTGAAGGCGATTTCAGCTGAAATAGAGTGATAAATAGCTCAATAAGAAGTGAGCAAGCAAGTTACTTTTAAAAGTTTTGCAAAATTTGTTGTTTAAATAGACAAAAAAATAGCTAATTGGATGGAGTTAGGAGCGAGTGCTTAACCTGCGAAACCTACGAGAATTTCTCCTAAAATGAATCCATACTCCACAATCATACAAATTATTTTCTTTCCTCTGTGACCAGTAAAAGAGAGCGTGGTTTGATACAAAAAGATGGAAAAAACATGCAGAAATTATGTTTTTTATGACAAATAACTTTTCTAAAAAAAAGTCATAATGGTTTCAGTTCTAGGACAAAATGGCAAAGCAAAAATCAAACTTCTCTTGTTTGTTTTACTTCAAACAACTCAATATTTTCAATTAACATCATCACATCAATTAATTTTGGAATTAACATCATGTCACAATCAGTCTTACATGTTTTGATATTTAACCTTCTAACACTCATTGTTACACCAGTGCTCCATTTTTCTTTTACTTTTGTAATATCTTGTATACCAGGTATTTAACGAATTGAAATAATTATTCTTGCACAAAACTATTTTAAAAATGTTAAAATACCAATTTGATTTTCAACTCATTAGATCATAGCACACAAAAACGTAAAAATTCTCAGTTTAATATATTTTTTATGAAATAACTCCAAATATTCTTGAAAAAGCTTACTTTATTTTCCCGTAGCTTCAAAAATTTATATTATCAGGTATCAAAGTTTCTGATAATCTAATTAATTGTATATGAGCTATAAAATAAATTTATCTGAACAAAATCATCTTCATTTATTTTTCTCTGAGCATCTAAAAAAATGGTTCCAAAAAGTATAGAAAATGTGTACCTTTGCTTAAATTTCGGGAATTCCCGGGAAATTTACAAATTTCCCAGGAAACGGGAAATTTATTTTTTCGGGAAATCCCGGGAATTCCCGGGACGGGAAATTGGACGCTCTACTTGGGGACATTCCGTAAACAACTTTATAAATGGACCATAGAATGTACGACCTGTAATTTTCGTCATTACTTAACTCGATTCCAAAGCTCTACAAGAAAACTATGGGATGAGGCTTTTGCAAATCCTTCCATCAAAAACCAAGAGGTGGGAGTCCAATAAAGTCTCAATTCAATTGCGAAGTCGCGCCGTAATCGTGGCCAAAGTGTCACTGCGGTTATTAAATTGAAAGGTATAGAAATATCTATGTTGCACACACGCTAATAAGCCCACGGTGGGTCCGCTTAATTAATTAGCAAGTGGCATTGATCTTTGTTTCTCGAGCCGTTATAAGACGGTCCCTGTTTAATTGTGCGGCTACAACTCGGCGAAACAATAATGCGTCAATCATCCGTCGTGGTGGAATTAATCTCAATCACGCGTTCACGCGCGCGCAAGAGTGTTCAATTTTCACAATTGGATTGGAATGAGCGAACAGCAAGTCGCCGCTGGTTCGAAAGTGAATCTCCAAACAAGGGGAACCGGTCCCAGATTGGACTTGTTTCCTTGATGTTTCAAAATATTTCCAAGCGCTGATCAATACTAGCTCCACTTACCCTACACACAACGGCAGTGCGAAAAGCTAACGACTATGATGTAATTGAGAAATTGAGCCATAAAACTACGGGAAGTGCCTCTTTTACAGCTACCCACGGTTTGCAACATCTTTTACCACTTGTCCGCGTGTTGACGGTCACAAGGATCACTCAGTGCAGGTTGTTATCATTTCTTGACGGAGCACGGGAAACACTCGACACTAGCTAGCATCGAACGAGTCGGATAGCGGACGAGGATTCCGGCTCAACATCAAGTCAGACCTTTTACTTAGACATCATGGTGAATCCTGTGAGTTGGTGGGTGCAAAGGAGCGGGTTTTTATACTGCTTTGTAGGTAGAGGGACTCATTTCTTCTTTGAGTCGGTAGTTAATCACACTAAGAGCAAATTAGTAGGTAGGGAAATTGTACTCCATTTAAAAATATTTAAGTATCTATTACAATCTTCTTGGAGTAGAAGAAGATTGTTGTTGCATCCTTATTGAAAATTTGAAACTCAAAAAAAACCTTTTAATTCCAAACAAGTGTAAAATATGCATAATAAATGTCAATTTGCAATTTCCCGTCCGAACACAATCATGAATGTAAATCACATTTTGATGAAGTCCAACCAAACCATACTTCCAATGCCAAACCGCTTATTCGATCCATATGGAAGATAAATTGCGCATTTACGAGCAATTAGGCCCCGTCATCAGCAGCCATAATTGACACTTTTGAAAATTTAAACAAGCACAAACAATAAGTGCAACAGAAAAAAAAAATCAACACCGCCATCATCATTATAATCATTGGCAACATAACTGGCAACCTCCCTGCGGCAAACTCATCACCTCATCCCATCGCTCGAAATCAATTGAATCTAATTGCCCTTCAATTATCAAACTATCAGCACCATCATCATCATTATCGTCATCACCTCGGAACGACCGCGACTGCATCGATGGGACAAATTTAGCTGCTCCCGGTTCATCTGCATGCTCTTGATGATGCGCACGTGGCCGCAATAAAAATGCACAAATCGACGTGGTTGTGCTGTTCTGTCGTATGTCGCTTTAGACCTTCAATAAACAAAAACCGGAACACGCTATGTAAACAATAACAAACACGTTTTGTTTGGCTAATCGTGCTGGGAACTGTCCAGAAATTTGGTTGGATTTGATTGCCGGAATCCCAAGTTATACCAATTTGAAATGTAAACAGTAGACGTGCATGCACGTGTGTCAAAACGGCCTAAGACTAAATTTACCTTTGGCAAGTTGTCGCAATTGCAGGCTGTGTCAAAACATAAAAAAAAAATATGGTAATATTCATCAAGAAATGGTGGCAGATTTTGTGTCAAAAGAAATGATTTATTTTACATCAGAAATTGATGAATATTCATCAGTTCCTGATAAATATTCATCTGGTTCACAGTTTTACACATTTTTTAGGTAATATTACTCAAAAGAGAGGTAATATTCAACCAACTAAATTTACAACCTTCCAAAATTCAACTTTTTTGCTGTGAAGATAGCACGTAGAGGGTGACGAGCGGGAATTCCCAGGAAATCAACAATTTTTGGACCTCTCGATTCCCGGGAAATTTGGTGGAGACTCCCGGGAAATTTTAATTTTATAAATATCGATGCAAAATTATATAAACTAATCAGAAAAACATGTGAAAATTTGAAATTGTTTAGAATATTGGATGTTTAATGTAAGATATTCAAGTTCGAATGAATCAATGATTATCTAATCTCCTTAAGCCGTTGCAAATATTTTTCAAAGTTTATGTCGCCCCCTTCAAAGTTGGCCTGAAAAATCAGTAGGGGAAAAAACATTTTTTCGAACAACTTCAAAATTTTAATGAAAATTTAAGTTTAACCAACTGAAAACCAGTTAAAATGCATTTTCCCACGTTTATAATCATATTTAGCATGTTTGAACTCCTTTGAAAACATTTTAAATTTTCATGAAATACCAATGTACAGTACCACAAAAAAAAAATTTGGGGAAAAAATTCCGTCAATATCTTGATATTTTCAAAACTAATGATTGGAAAGCAACTGTACGCCTGTAAAAAGCGCTCAATATTAAATTATATTTTGGAAGAAAAAAACTCTAGCAATCTTTGTATTGTCCGCCAAATGTGAACATTCGAATTTTCCTGATTACTTTTTCTTCAATGAATATTCACAGTTGACCTTAACAAAGAAAAAAACAACTTTAATTGTTGTTTTGAGTCACTATTTATCATATTGCAAAAATCCCGATACTGGGAAATTATATATTAACTATTTTTTTGCTTCACAAAAATCTAATAACAAGTTTGTACAACAAGTTGTATTTGCAGATTCTGATTCTGGGTCCCGGAAATTTCCAAATTCAAGTCTCGATTCCCGGGAAATTGAAAATCTGGAGAATCGTCACCCCCTAATAGCACGCAACTACATTTTGTATGGAGAGTGTCAACATTTCAAGCTGTCGCAATTGCAGGCGGTGTCAAGATAGCACGATCTGATTGGAACACCATTTTGTATGGAGAGTGTCAACATCGGATGCGGTTTGTACGGATCTGAGGATTGAAATTGATTTTTGGGGATCTTTGGAGGTCAAAAGGTGAAGCATTAAAAGCTTGTTTAACTCAATTTGGCCCAAAATCGACGTGCGCCAAAGTAGCACGATCACAACGAAATGTTTTATAAAAGAGCTACACACGCAGCACCTAAAGCTGTGTCCAGAAGGAAAATGTGCTAACACGTGTTCTATACTAGTGTGATATTTTTGTTTGCAAAAATGGTGTGAAACAGTTGTTTCCACATATTAATCTTGACAAGGTTTCCAGATCTTCAAACGTTTCGTAGCTCATCAGTAACTAAATACAGCAAGAGCAGGGATAGAATAATCGCAAAAAAATCAATTTCGCTTGCGAACTTTCTTCACCCGCGAACGAGAGAGGAGGCGAATCACGCAAAAGAAAATCGCTCCAGAAATTCTCAAAAAAAAAAATCTGCTGATGATTTTTGAGAATTTCCTTGTCAGCACCACTTAATTATATTTATTTCACTTTGTTTACACACATTGCCCATCTACAAAATGTGACAAGTCATGTTTCGACGGGTGACGTTACACTTGCAAGTGTAGTTGTAAAAAAGATATTCCACCGAATACTCAAGAACAAGATGATGATTTTTTAAGATTCCTTTTACCGATCTTTCGTGCGCGAGAGAGAAGAGCATGCTTTTTTTTTTGTTTTCTCTTGATGAACATCCAATGATTTTCTTTTGATGATGATTATTCCATCGCTGAACAAGAGTATTTATAGTAGTTATAAATACTGATATCTCTTCAGCAGGGTTGCTTGATCTTATACTGTTCAATTTCGAAATAGAAATATACTAAAAATATTATACCGATGTGTTTAATACACCTTGCCAGGGTAGCCAGTTCTTCAATATTTTTCTCCTTCTGAATTGTTTTTCAATAACTCAGAAAGCAAGTTTTGCCAAGTTTTATAATCGCCATGAAAAATTACCGTTTATTTTTCTTTCATCGAGACAAAAATAAAAATGTTATTAAAATCAGTACTTACAAAGAGGAACTATGCTCAAGGTTCACGTCTTTTGTAAGTATTCCCCAATCACCATCAATAGTGCACACACCCCTTGCTGGAGAGAAGTCTCACAGCTGTTTGTTTTTAACTTATTTACTCTTTTCACTTTTCTACCGAGAGTTTCCCGCAACCATCAGCGTTTGCAGTTTTCTCCACTTTTGACCAGCGCGCTGCTGTGTTTGCGTACCGTATTTTGCGTCTATTTTCCAGCTTCTTGCATCTCTAAATTGATTTCTTGCTTCGATGAACACGCGCATGCTGCTTAAAGTTGCACCCGAGAGTTGTTGATGTTTTTTTTTGTTTTGTTTTTCCACACACCTCTATCACATTTGAAGTATCTACTCTCGCGTTCGCCGGAAAGGTGTGATGCTGTCAGAGTGGGATGGTACACTGCTAATTAAGTGCACATATAGTTTTGTAATTACTTGAGAGTTTGAGCTCGTCACTCGTGCAACGAGGCGCGATCGCACACAGGTGCCCCCTAGGCGTTTGTGGTAGGGTGGTTCTAAGAAAAGTACTTTGTAACATTAAAGTCAGACTTATTAATTTTATCTTCAATTTTTTTGTTATTATTTTGAGAATCCTTTAGAAAATTTCAAAAAGACTAAATCTATCACACCCTGAAGAAACTGAAGCGTTTACAGACAGCAACCAAAAAAAAAATCGAGTCATCCCACAAAAACCACCCCACCAAGGGCAAGGGCCCGGGTGTTACGTGTACGCCAAGTTCCGCGCGCAATCTTCAAACGCCAATCCCTAGCTTTGTAACCCCATGTGATCCGGCGCGTCCGCTTGTACTTGTACTTGGCTACTCTCCGAACACTAATCTAAGCGCAACCGCTGAAAAAACGTGATCGCAGTGCCGTGACCGTGAGGACGTCATCACAGACATGTACTACTTGGCAAGGGATAAGCTTCTGCCGGCATTAACTTTCTGCTGAAAGTGAACTTTTTGGGTTGAATTTGCTCTAGTGGAAAATTAAGAAAATAAACAAGCTTGAATCCAACATTGGCACTGTTACCCTAGGTCACGCTGCATGTGGGGCTGCACGTGAGCAATTGCCTGCCTCCCACGACAAGCAACAATTTATTATGCTGATTTTGTATCCATTAGTTTTCGTATACAAACTTATGCACGTGTGTACGTGTACAAACCATTCTCTCATGGATGTTCTAATTAAAAATCTCGCCTCATCAGCTGCCACTCCACACGGCAGCAGTAGGAAGATGAAGTGCACAACGCTGCATCTGAAGGTGGCTGGAAGGCCGAGAAAATGAGAGTAATTACTCACTTGTTTTAGTTTCAATACACGCGAATTTTGATCTTATTCGCCATCTTCACCAATAGTTTTTTTCTTTGTCTCCAAAACTGTAAACTATACTCTAATAATTGCAAGGTGCGCTAATATATTTAACCGCATTCTGTGGAGTTCGAAAACAGCTTTGAACTTGAAATTTAGAGCGAAAACAACACGGCACTGGCCTTTAACACCATTTGCAAATGATTGTTTAGGAATGGAATGTCGAGTAAAGTGATGGGGTACTGCATGGTACTGGAGGAGCAAAGCAATTTGCAAAATTGTGAAAAAAATGCAATACGAGATTTTGGGGTCTATCGATTCCTTACACCATAGCGCACCTCTATGCAAATAATAAAAACATTCGCTGATATAGTTCTCGAAATACAGCCCTTTTAAGAAGTTACATCCGATTTTCAATAAGAAAACCAAAACAATCTAATACAATTTCAGCATTTCAAACAATATTCAATTCGAGATGATGATGAATTTTGCTTCACTTGACTGTCAAGTATCTTTGGGCCGAGTTTCAGAAGGTTTGCTGATGTTGTTATCGGGATACAGCCGTTTTAAAATGTTATTTCCGACTTATTCTAACAAAATCTATAAAATCAATACAATTTCAGCACTTTAAAGAATAGGCATTTCAAGTAGAGCGTCCAATTTCCCGGGGTTACAAATTTCACGGGAAATTTTCTACCAATTTCCCGGGAATTTTCAAATTTATTGAAAATTGGTCTAATCTTGGTTCTGAATCAAATTTTGCATCAAAGTTGAATAGGACAGCGACTCTAATGGTTAAAATAAGTGTAAAGATCAACTAATTCATGCAACTACAAGAAAATATCTATTTTTTTCTAATTTTATAAGCTCAAATTGTGTAATAAATAAAAAAAAATGATCTCTGATATTTTTTGTTGAGAAGATTTTTTTCATCAAAGTTTTTGAACAGTTAGTTAAATGAATCCATACTCCACAATCTTCTTTTTTTTAAACTTGCCTATGTGACCAGTTTGAGAGTTTATGGTTTGACACATTATGTTGTATCAAATAAGATCATCCAGAAATTATTTTTTTCATAGCAAAAAACTTTTCTAAGCCAAGTTATACTGGTTTCAGCTCTTGAACAAAATGGTTGAGCTTTTTAGTTTTTCCTTAAAAATTAAACTTCTCGTGTTTGTTTTACATTAAACAACTCAATATTTTCACATATTAGGAGCAAGTTTTAAAACTATGTTTGCATTTCGGGCACCTCTTAAACAATACAAAGTAATTTTTAAATGATTTTGTAATGTTTTTTTTCACATGGTTTTCAGGTTTATAATTGACTTCTGTTAAATGTTTTTTCATAGAACGAAAACATGATTTAAATTCTAAGATAAATTGACATCATCCTTCTACCTTTTTTATGTTAAACCTTCTAACACCCATTGTTGCACCAGTGCTCCATAATTCTTTTACTTAAAATTTAATTTCTTTGATCGAATTGAAGTAATTCTTCTTGTAAAAAAATCTGAATTTTGCTTTGACAGTAAAGGGTTTAAATATTCTTTATTCGATACCCAATTATTCTTTAACAAGTTTACCTGAATTGTAATAGTTTATTTTCACTAAGCAAGGTTTCTTGATTTTTTCTATAGCATTTAAAAAAATGGGTCCAAAAGATTAAGAAATTGTATACTTCTGCTTATGTTTCGGGAATTCCCGGGAAATTTATAAATTTCCCTGGAAACGGGAATTCCCGGGAATTTTTTTCCCGGGACGGGAAATTGGAAGCTCTAATTTCAAGATAGTGATGAATTTTGCTTCACTTGAATGTCAAGTATCTTTGGGCAAAGTTTCAGAAGGTTTGCTCAAGTAGATTTGAGATACAGCCGTATTAAGAAGCTATTTCCGACTTTTTCATGCCGATTATGTAGATTTTCTTAGAAAAAGTCGGAAATAACACTTTAAAATGGCTGCATCTCGATAACTACATCAGCAATCCTTCTGAAACTTTGCCCAGAGATCGTTGACAGTCATATGAAGTAAAATTCATACTTATCTCGAAATGTATATTCTTTAAAGTGCTGTAATTGTAATGAAATTTTGACAGATTTTGTGGCAAAATAAATGATAAATTTTACCCCATAAAATGATGAATTTTCATCAGTTTTTGATGAATATTCATCAGGTTCACATTTTTACACATTTTTTATGTAATATTACACAAATAAAGAGGTAATATTCAACCTACCAAATTTTCAACATTCCAAAATTCAACTTTTTTTCTGTGAAGAATTTCTTAGAAAAAGTCGGAAATAACATTTTAAAATAGCTATATATCGATAACTACATCAGCAAACCTTCCGAAACTTGCCCCAGAGATACTTGACAGTCATAACAAGCAAAATTCATACTTATCTCGAAATGCATATTTTTTGAAGTGCTGCAATTGTATAGACTGTTTTGGTTTTCTTATTGAAAATCGGATGTAACATCTTAAAAGGGCTGTATCTCGAAAACTACATCAGCGAATGTTTTCTTTTTTGCTCAGAGGTGCGTTATGGTGTAAAAAATCGATAGACACTAAAATCTCGGATTACATTTTATTTTATTTTTTTTCATAATAACGGTACCGTAAACCGAGGAGACTTTGATAGGATTTCAATTTGCTTTTGTAATATTTTCCAACAGGTAAGGTTTTTCTCAAGATTATTATTTTTAAAACATGTACTGGGGTAACCCACACAAAGTCCATGCCCTATGTTAGAAAACAAAGTTTTTGCAATAATGTTTAGAAAATTAGTTACGTTAAAAATTTTTTACATTCCGGGGTGACTTTGATAGTCATAGTTTTTCTTGTCATAATCATATTTAAGATGTTCAAACTTTATTTGTACGTTAAATGTACCATCACTAAGGTAGCTGATATAGTTGTTAAGTTAAAAAAATCAATGTTTATATTTAGTTAACTAAGTTTATAAGCTTTTTAACAAAAAAAACATTTAAATTTTGGGTAAAATTGTTAAAAAGTCAGAACTTTACATGAAATTTGTTAAGACTAGTTTTGTTTATAACACAGAAAAAAAAAGTTGAATTTTGGAATGTTGAAAATTTGGTAGGTTGAATATTACCTCTTTATTTGTGTAATATTACATAAAAAATGTGTAAACATTTGAATGAACCTGATGAATATTCATCAAAAACTGATGAAAATTCATCATTTTCTGGGGTAAAATTTATCATTTATTTTGCCACAAAATCTGTCACCATTTCCTGATGAATATTACCATCATTTTTTTTCTGTGAATATTATCGATTTATATTGCATTTTAAACTGAATTCGAAGAAAGAATCACAAGTTTTCACATTTTACATGAAATTTATTCAACTGAGATTGCCTATAAATTTGGAGATTTTTTTTAATTGTGTTTTAAAAACACATATTATTTATTATTTACAAACTTATTTAACCTTCTCCTAGTGGAATATTGTCCCAAGAATCCTAATATGCATTCCGTTTTCCGATTCAAAATCATGTTCATTGAGAAAATCATGACACTTTGAGAAGTTTGAAATAATGACTTTCACCAACTTTTTAAACTTTTCAAAACCTATCAAAGTCACCCGGCTATCAAAGTCATACATAAGTTTTACGGTATTTTGAGCACCGTGGCTGTGAAACTGTCAACTTTTCCTGTCCTTCTGGAGAAACGAAACGGCCTATTTTTTGCAATTCCGTCGTGAAACTACTTACTTTTCCTGTCATTCTTGAACGACGAAATAGCCTACTTTTCTGTACCAAAAATAACAGAAGCGAATAGCAACACTTTTCAAAATAAATGCTGAAAAGTTCTACTTTTCAGCACTAAAATGGGTGCTAAAAAGTTGAACTTTTCAGCACTTGTTTCGAAAAGTAACACTTTTCAACATTTTTTTATTTAAACGATTTATTGACAAAATACATGGAAATTCGACTTAAAATTTCACTCAATGGGTGTTTTTCGAAATTGCAAAAAGTGTTGTATGGAACTCGTTGCAAAACTTATGTTTTTCAGCACTCGTCGTATTTATCCAACTCGGTGAACCTCGTTGGATAAATGTACGACTCGTGCTGAAAAAATCCTCTTTTTGCAACTTGTTGCATAAACTACTATTTCCCTACCTAAAACAACTACTTTTCAGCACTGAAATGGGTGCTGAAAAATTGAACTTTTCAACACTAGTATCCTTCCCTTCCCACGCCTTGTCTTTTAACATCAATCCCTTTCCTACTATTCCCCAGTAGGCCGGGGGTAATCGGCTCCCCTGCCACTAGCATTTACACACAAGATTACTCTTAGCTTTAAGAAAAATGTAATTACAAAAGCCGTTTCGGTCCTAACCAGGTCCCAATACCGAAAAGAATGACGAAAAAGAATTATGAAAAAAAACACTAGTATCAAAAAGTACCGTTTTTTTCAATTTTTTTCTTGTTTTGAACGGTGAATTTACCAAACACATAAATGTTTGACATAAAATTTCATTCAAGAAGCGTTTTTCGGAAGTGCAAAAAATGTTGTAAGCAACTCGTTGCAAAACTTGATTTTTTCAGCACTCGTCGTATTTATCCAACTCGGTAAACCTCGTTGGATAAATGTACAACTCGTGCTGAAAAAATCTTCTTTTTGCAACTTGTTGCATAATAGTAGTTTTTGCAATTCCGTCGTGAAACTACTTACTTTTCCTGTCATTCTTGAACTACGAAACAGCCTACTTTTCTGTACCAAAAATAACAGAATCGAATAGTAACCCTTTTCAAAACAAATGCTGAAAAGTTCTACTTTTCAGCACAGAAATCGATGCTGAAAAGTTAAACTTTTCAGCACTTGTTAGGAAAAGTTATACTTTTCAACATTTTTTTTATTTGAACGATTCATTGACTCAATGCATGGACATTTGTCCTATAATTCTGTCCAAAGGGTGTTTTTCGGAATTGTAAAAAACGTTGTATGGAACTCGTTGCAAAACTCGGTGAACCTCGTTAGATAAATGTACGACTCGTGCTGAAAAAAATCCTCTTTTTGCAACTTGTTGCATAAACTACTATTTCAGGTTTCTGTATTGTTTATTTGTTCTCTTTTTATGGCGTCTTACTCTTGGTATATAAAAGGCAAATGTACCTAAATTGGTCCTATTTTTTTGGCTACAGTTCAAAATTTAGTACAGTACCTTCACGATATTGGATCCAACTTTTTCGTTAAAAGTTAAACACATAATTCTTTGTCAATAACGGTGACCACCGAGTCTGAATATAGGTAGTTGAGAGCATAAACCAAAATATTACGGAATTCTCTACGAATCTGGGTTGGGAATGTACAAGACACTAAAGCAAGCGATAATCTGAATCTGCAATTCCAAGTTTGTGAAAAAAAGCTCACTTTATCAGCAGCTGCATATTTTTGACAGAGCATTTTTTCAGAACTCTCCCGACTAATGCCGTTTCGTCGTCATCGTTTGCGTGCCACTGACAACGCGAGTCGTTACGGCACATGGCACCCAAATTGCACCAAAAGCACACAATCCATCGGTGTTGACGGCTGTGCCGTGTCGAGTGCATCTTGTAAACTGCAGACTGTACGCGTGTAGCGATAGGGGGAATATGGTTCTGCAGTAGCGTACTCAAAAAGTCACTTTTGAAAGTTTATGGTTTATAATTTGGAGTACAAAGAATTTTGATTTTTTTTTTTGAAAATTTGTACCACAATTGCTCGACTTCACCAGCAGTGTGCATCAATTCGCGCCCGCGATATTATCGCGTCGCGTCGGCATTTGTCGGACCTGCCGCGGAACGGACGTGATTGATGAGCTTTTTGCTCTTTTGACGGGTTCCCATCGTCTGTGCCGCGCAGCGGCGATGCTTTCAATTGCATCGTGCCGCGGAACGCAAGACAATACCGAAATATCTACCTGTCGTGTGTTGTACGCGGTTGTAAGCCCTGCCTTAGCTGAGTAGTAGCTGTGCCTTCTGATGTGTACATTGCCGGAGTAGACGATGATCGCGGGAGGTTTTGGAAAGTTTTGGACGCGAAAAGCGATGCAATCCATTCGATTACATTGTTGAGGTGGCGCACTGCGTCGGACTTATCGTGCCGTCGTATCAACGCCACTTTCACGTCAGGGGAATGATGGAGTTTTGGAGCTTGCAATGAACTTTATCAAACGTACTGCAAACCTTCACGAAAGACATGCAGTAAGATTATTTGGATTGCATTGGAATACAACAAAAAAGTTGACCTTTACTTATTTCTGAACCCGCGAAAAGTTCTCATCCCTTGCAAAATAACATTTCGAAACAAACGTCAATTGTTCATCGCGAGCTGCAGCTCATCTCCTACACCCGGTTTTGTCATCATCATCACTTTGATGGCACCGGTTCCTTCCATCATCCGTGACCTTTTGCTCGGTGGGGTCTCGTTGCTGCAATTCCCACACCGCGTCGTCGTCGTCCGGCTGCGGGGGAGACCAATTCGTTACGGAGCTTCGGCAGCGTGCAGTAGATATGCAATAAGCCGTGACATACCGTACAGACCGGCGACGACGATCAACTCTTTTTTTGCAATCGGAATGCATTATCTACGCTCAAGTGGTGCTGACTCTTCCATCACTGCAAGTTTACTTTATGCTGTGTATGGTTTGTTGGCTATTGCAGGACCACGTTGGGTTTGGAGATCTTACATACATAAATACATACAAATGGGTTGTTGATAAATATTCAAATAAATACCTTTAAACTATTAGTACTTTGTGGAATTATGGTGTTGTAAATAGATACCAGAAAACTGATAAAACGCGCAGGAATTTGTCGTCTGAAACGTCTACTTAGTCAAAAGTGTATCTAGCAACGCCAGAAGAAAGCAACAATTGCTTATGATTAGGCATGTCAAGAGCGCTATACTCCCAGTAGCAACGATGTGTCGCAAACGAGCGAAAGCATACAAGTCCAAAACAACGACGCACTTCAACGCGTCGCCGCCATTCTTCGCCACATACTTAACCTCAACAACATCACAATGTTCGCAGCATTAGCCTGTCCTGTTCTGAGAGAATCCTGAATGGAGGTCACTCCGCATAACGCTCCCAAGCAAAAAAAAAACCGGTGAATGAAACCATCATCCGTCCACAGAGAAAAGGCATCATCATTATCTAACGCAGCATATCGCTGGCGCTGGAAGAAGAAAGAGAATGAAATTTATCGATCCATTCATTCATGCTTTGAAGAGACGCGCCGCCGCCACGCCGTTTTGGCTTGCGTGTGAGCCTCCCGTCATTTTCCGACAGTAACCCCCCTCTCTGGCTCCACTCGAAAGTGGTTGGGGGTTGTTGTTGCGTTTCAAAAGTTTGGTCTACACATACAGGAGGTCCCGGTAGATGGAGCGATGTGTTTCTGGTGGTATGGTTCTTCCATTCAGGAAATTTTGTGCTCCATTTGACGTCGTTAAATGTTTAAAAGTTAGAGTAAAGATATTTTCATATTTCAGACATCCTGCCTCTTAAAATTGGGCAACTAACACTAAAGTAATAAAAACATTTGATAGGGTTGTCAGAACTTCAATCTTTTGAACTCGTTGGAAAGGTCTTTTGAATACCCATCCAACCATAGGTGGCATGATTGATCCGGACAACGTTTTCATCAAATTATCTGAGATCCGGCCTCAAAAAAGTGTATAAATAACACTTAAGGCCTTATAATTTTTGATAGGGTTGTCAGATCTTGCAATCTTGAAATTTGAGCTCGTTGGAAATTACCTTTCTTAAAATGTATAGCATGATGGTTTTTCTCACAAAAACCACCCTTTTTACAATCTTCCGGATTTTAGTCAAAATAGTCTTTTAGCATAACTTTTGAATTACTTAACTAAACTTGATAATATTAAATAGCGACTTATGACACCCAAGACGAATCGAAGTTCCGAGATAATCGAGTGACAATTTTATGATAAGCATCCAGACACAGACCTTTGCTCAGAATTTGATTCTGAGTCGATATGTATACGTGAAGATGGGACTAGGAAGTCAAACTAAGAAGTTCACTTTTGAAGTAATTTTATACTCTTTCCTCAGTATGGTGAGGAAGGCAATAATAACGCGTTTTAATTTATGTTTATAAACATCAGTAAAATACCATTACTTCGAAGAGATTGGAGCTTGCCATAATAATTGTTCTAGGTTTGATTTGCAAGCAATCGGCCATGAGGATTTTCCAGAATTCACGAATTTTTATCCCGATGAGTAGAAAAATGCCGTGGCAATTACCTACGGAAAGTTGTGGGTATACCTTTTCCTTGATATTCAGCATGACTTTTAGCATAGCATTTTTTAGTATGATTCCAAACATTGGTGTTGACAAGACTCTGGTACTATTCTTTAATCTGGATCTGGTAGTAATTTTGGTAATCTGTTACCCATTACAGTTCAGCGTGAATTTTTTTTCCTTATCACTAGTTACTAATTAGAAAAAAAATAATGAAATTTAAATATGTTTCTCGATAAATTGTAATTTGAGGTAAAAGATTTTTTTATTATTAACATATTTCTATTAGGTCCATTTAGGTGCTGTGAAGGTAAATGATCAACAGGCCACAATTTAGAATTTAAGTAGGCCATGTAAACCTATTTACCAAAGCAATAGAGGAGAAAAGCAACTCGCGACAAAATTTTGAGGCTAGGAATTTTGACAGGTATGATTTTCATAAAGTATTCGCCTCCTTTTCTCTCCCACAGAAAACCTGGGAACGAGGTAGCTGTCAAACTAGGCCAAAATGTTAAAGTCACTCACAAAATGAACTTTGAGTGATTTGAGTTCATTTCTGACGTCACGATGTTCTCCTTTATATTAATAGTACTAATATTGCTTTGGTAAATAGGTTAATAGAGGAGAAAATCGTGACGTCAGAAATGAACTCAAATCACTCAAAGTTCATTTTGTGAGTGACTTTAACATTTTGGCCTAGTTTGACAACTACCTTGTTCCCCGGTTTGCTGTGGGAGAGAAAAGGAGGCGAATACTTTATGAAAATCATACCTGTCAAAATTCCTAGCCTCAAAATTTTGTCGCGAGTTACTTTTCTCCTCTATACGTACCATAGTTTTTTTTCTCAAAGGTAATGAAATAATACAAAAAATTATGAAGTTCGGATAACAAATTTGGGTTTTTTAACCAAGTTTGTCTATCGCAACTATGAAAATTTTTAATAGGGTAAATCTCGGCCAACTCACACAGCAGTTGCCCCGACCCCTCTTCGATTTGGGTGAAACTTTGTCCTAAGGTCACAACTCCTAGATACGTTTTTTGATATCTCAAAAAAGAGGTGTTTTTCAATAATTTGCAGCCTGAAACGGTGATGAGATAGAAATTTGGTGTCAAAGAGACTTTTATGAAAAACAAGCCTTACCCGACAAATTTTGTTCTGCCTTTTTTCGTTTGTTGACGTTTTTAACTTTTTTGCTTATTCAGCCTCCTGTGATCAAAATTTGATTTTACGTAACTTTTCCCATTCAATCTGCAGATTTTCCGGATCGGTTCCAGAGTGGCCAAAGTTGTAACTTGTTGGCGTAAGAACCTTCCTTGGACGTAAACGAACCCAACGCAACAAAGAGCACCTCGATCCGACGTTCCGTGTTGAACTGATTCGCGTTCGAACAAAACCGTCGAAATTTTTTATTATATAGATAGATTGGACGCCCGATTTGATGGCGTGTTCAAAATTCCGAAAAAGCGTATTTTTTTATCGACAATAACACTAATTTTTTTTAACTCAGCAATTTTCCGTTACTTAACTGTAATTTTTTTTTAAACATATCATTTTAAGGGAAATTTAATGTATTTTTCAAATCTACATTAACCCAGAAGGGCATTTTTTTTTAAAAGAAAAAAAAAACATTTTAAAATTTCGTATTTTTTCTAACTTTGCAGGGTTATTTTCAGAGGCGCCGACTAGTCCAAAATGTTGGGGGGGCACAGTTGTTTTCCGAAATCGTCAGGTGAGAGTGGCGATTTGATGTTTAAGTTTATTGTATATCACGAATTTTACCAATTTGAATATTACGATGTGATAAGAGTTTTTTTCATCCGGATTCCATTTTTTTTTTTTGAAAAAGATAATTCATTAAAACGTGATTGAGAATGTTTATTGGGGGAATTTTTTATATGTTTGGAAGGCGAATTCCTTCTAATTGGCATATTCTCACTTATTTTCCAGAAGTAACAGTCAATAATAAAAATTATTAGGTATTTAAAATTCAACAACACAAATATTCTAAAAATGAAAACAAAAGTAAAAAGCAAAAATTTAGAACTTTAGAAATTGGAAAATGCACATTAAAAAACAATTTCTTTTTCAAATCTGCAATTTAGAAAAAAAATAACAGAAAAAAAATATTCCAAAATTTAAAAAAAGTTTAAAAAAACATAGGGTTAAAAAAACTCATGGCTTAAAAATGTTAAGAAATCAAAAGTTGAAATTCAGAAATTTAAAAAATCAGAAATTTGGAAATTACAAAAAAAAACAATGTTTAAAAAATCGAAAATTTAACATCAATTTATTTGTTCAGAATTTAAGAATTTAAGAATTTAAGAATTTAAGAATTTAAGAATTTAAGAATTTAAGAATTTAAGAATTTAAGAATTTAAGAATTTAAGAATTTAAGAATTTAAGAATTTAAGAATTTAAGAATTTAAGAATTTAAGAATTTAAGAATTTAAGAATTTAAGAATTTAAGAATTTAAGAATTTAAGAATTTAAGAATTTAAGAATTTAAGAATTTAAGAATTTAAGAATTTAAGAATTTAAGAATTTAAGAATTTAAGAATTTAAGAATTTAAGAATTTAAGAATTTAAGAATTTAAGAATTTAAGAATTTAAGAATTTAAGAATTTAAGAATTTAAGAATTTAAGAATTTAAGAATTTAAGAATTTAAGAATTTAAGAATTTAAGAATTTAAGAATTTAAGAATTTAAGAATTTAAGAATTTAAGAATTTAAGAATTTAATAATTTAATAATTTAAGAATTTCAGAATTTCAGAATTTCAGAATAACCAAAAAGATACACAAACGGTTTTTAATAAAATCAAAAAAAGCATTATGAAAACTTGATACGACCAAAAATTTGCAATTTTTTAAAAAGAAATCAAGAAAAAAATACCTAAAATTACTCAAAAAAATATAGAATTTATCAGCTTTTTTTAAATGTAAAGCTGTCATCAAATGACCATTTTGAAAAGTGTTTCAGTTTATTTTCGCTAAATCCTGATCTACAATGGCAAATCGCAGAATGTTGCGTCTGAAAACTTGATGATTGTTTTGACAAGAGTTTGCGTAAGTTTGCTCTTGTATACTAAGCTTGCTGGTTTTCCTACCTAGTTAGCATAAGAGAGCGCAGTAGTATAGATGAAACGTTGTCGATTTAAAAAAAAAATTTGAACTATTTTACAGATTCGCTTACAAGAATTCTATCCAATTCCAATTCAGTTTTAAATATTATTTTCAATTATTTCTGTGATTTTTTTTGTAATATTTAAAATAAGAATATTTTTCTTCTAAAATTTCTGGGGGGGCACAATGTATGGGCTGCCCCCCCTGCCCAATTTTAAGGGGGGCAAAAAGTACCGTGCCCCCCCAGAGTCGGCGCCCCTGGTTATTTTTTAGAGTGTAAAATGTTCTACAAAGTTGTAGAGCAAAAAATCACATACATTTTGATTCAAAAACATAAGGGTGTTCTTCTGGGTTAATGTAGATTCGAAAAGTGCATAAAATTTCCCTTAAAATGACATGTTCCAAAAAAATCACGATTTAGTAACGAAAATGGCAGTTTTAAAAAGTTTTTTAAAATACTTTTTTTCGGAATTCCGAGTACACCATCAAATCGGGCGTCCAATTTTACATAAAAGTCCCTTTGACACCAAATTTCTATCTGATCACCGTTTTGGGCTGCAAATTATTGAAAAACACTTCTTTTATCGCATGTTCAAAAATGGAAGGGGTCGTACCGCCCCTCCGTTACTCCGATACGACGCTTAGTTGCTGAGATATTGCCATGCAAATGTTTAAAAACATGAAAATTGATTATTTCCAGGTCTCTCCCAAACAACCCACCATTTTCTAATGTCGATTTCTCAGCAATTAATGGTCCGATTTACAATGTTAAAACATGAAACATTCGTGAAATTTTCCTATCTTTTCAAAAAAAAAATTTCAATTTTTTTAAGCCAAGACTAACATTTTAAAAGGGCGTGATATTGAATATTTGGCCCTTTTGAAATGTTAGTCTTGATTTCAAAATTTATATTTTTTTTTAAAAGATCGAAAAATTTTACGAATGTTTCATCTTTTAACATTGAAAATCGGACCATTAGTTGCTGAGAAATCGACGTTAGAAAATGGTGCGTTGTTTGGGTGGGAATTTGAAAACATCAATTTTCCTGTTTTTAAACCTTTGCATGGCAATATCTCAGCAACTAAGGGTCGTATCAACAAAGTTCAAAAAAGAAGAATATAGAGAATTTTCTCAGCTTTTCAAAAATATTTTTTTTTCAATACAGGGCAAACATGTGCACTGATTAAAAAAAAAGGAAAAAGTGCGACTATTTTCAAAAAAGTCACCTAAAATTGGATTAAACTTGAAAACGGTGCACTTTATCAAAATTTTACTAAAGTACTTTTTGATTGCAAATTTGATTTTACATCAAAAAATGAAGTTGAAAAATTTTTGCGACCAATTTTTCGATTTTATGAAAAAATCAGTATTGATTCAAAAATTCATAACTCGCTCAAAGATTTTTTGCACAACCTTGAAATTTCTGAAAAGTTGGCATTTGATGTCCTCTAAAACATATCAAAAAATGAAAAAATAGTGTTTTTTTGCAAATCAAGTTTTAGTGTCAAAAAGATAAAAGATAATTACCAAAAAATTTTTTACCGTGTATCATTTTTTTCAGTGTAGTCCATATCCATACCCACAACTTTGCCGAAGACACCAAATCGATCGAAAAAATCCTTCAAAAGATACAGATTTCTGAATTTTCATACATCGTTTTTGTATGGACAGCTGCCAAATTTGTATGGAAAATTATATGGACAAACTAATGATGCAAAATGGCTTCTTTGGGCATACCGAAGGCACCAAAAAAGTTTCAGTCGGATTAAAAAATACAAAAATTAAAATTCTAAAAAAAGACCGATTTCGTAGAGAATTGCTCATTTGTAATACAACGATTTAATATTGCTGTGGTCTTCCAAATGCAAGATCTTGGAATGATTTCATGGTATTTTATCATCTATTATTTGGTCATGTAATATAAAAATGTGATAATCCCGTGTTATTTTCCTCTGGGTAGGCCTTCAGAACCGTGATAAAACCTATTAATTTTAAAATGCTGGGGAGTATTATGGTCTTAAATTTATCAAAAAGGTAAGAGTATGATTTGGCATTCGCATGTTATTTTCCCCTCGTCGGACCGTGCAACTAGAACAAGTCCTACGTTGATGTACTCTTAAAAATCCCTGTGCCTCCAATTAGGCCACGCTAATACTCCCTAAAACAACGTTCGCCAAATTCAATTTTCCCGGCAACGCTTCGACGTGTGTGTCGTTTTGTGTTGTGTGCGGCGCTGGTAGCTTTTATAAATAAATCTAGCAGAATAATTAAATTATAACGAGTGACCATCGGCAAGGAGAAATTGGAAAATTAGAGCTGCGCGCACCCGACCAACCGACCGACCGGTCTTACGTTGTTTGGTGTTGACGCTTTGGTATTTTGGCAAAATAACATTACACGCGGCTTTATAGACCGGTCGCTTGCCGTTAACAAGAGTTGACGCAAGTGTGTGTGCGTGTGACGAAAACTTAAAATAACGTCGCGGGGTTTACTTAACCACAAACCCACCCCAAACAGCTGCTGTTGCTGCTTCTGAAACAATTGACGCGGAAATACCAGATGAACGAGCGACGACGACGACGACGACGACGCGAACGAATGCGATGAGGCGTAAGAGATAGCGCGCACCGAGCGCGGGAAAGAAATCGTTGTTTATATAAATAATTTAGTCGGGGTGTACTAATAGAGAGACGGGGGATCGATTTTGGGTGAAACAAGAGGTCGAAATGTTTTTGAGAAGGTTTCTTGAGGTTATCGATATTAAACACTGCTCGTTTGCACAAGGCCACAAGGAAGTGTCTCAATCAATACTTGAGCAGGAATTCGAGGAAAGAAATGCCGCTTGGTCTTATAAACTGATGAATCTGTGAGACTTTAACTACATCTCCGGATGGATTACTTCAACCGTGAACGACAGGTGAACAACCGAATTAGACGACTATGCGCGAGAGTGAAAAGTCCGATTCGGGTGTCAAACATACTCAAAACTCGAACGTGCAGGTCTCCTTCTCAATCTGCTTACACTTTCCTCGTTCGGTTCGCCACGGTGGCACTGTAAACGTAAAGCGAGAGCTCAGTTACGGCTCGACGTGCAGCTCTATGGGCCGGAATGGCATAATTCGATTCGCACCCGCCGACCACGTTGAGCCTAATTGGGATTCGCATCGTTGAAGACCTGCAGCCCATCCGTCGAAATGATTTCCACGGGTTTAAACTCCGAATTTCAACGGACTAGCCTCTACTAACGGACGGTACCGTTCACCGAGCGCACACGATATCGGTCGAGGTTCGATGGATTTCAACTACCGTTTGCCGAGGCGCGGAACGAACTATTTGCCGAGCTTTGATTCTCCCCAAAGTTGAACTATCCACTTTCATTTGCGCAGTACCGCGAGCGTCCGATGCCAGGAATGTACCACGCCAATTATGCATACTGCTTGGGTTCAAACTGTCAGCAACATTCCGAGCACTCCGACATCACGGACCGGGGTCTCCACGAGAAGCTCAACAGGCTATACCGGCCAAAGGAAAAACGTCGTCGGCAAACCGACCAACGATATCATTTTCTATTTAACATTCCGCGTTGAGGCGCTTTTTGTGCCTCTTGCGATGTTTTTATTTTCATTTTTCAGTCTCGTTTTCGTTGAGTATTATACACATATATATTTTAACTGCACTCGCGGCGGCGGCTCAAGTACCTTATGCTTTATTTTCCCTACAACGTTTTCACATCCGTAAACATGAAAGCTGCTGCTGCTGATGCTTCTGCTTTTGCTGCTATATACCGGACCCAGAGAGTAGTATAGTAGCTCCTATGTGCAGCGTTGAACCACGGCGAAAAGTGACGCCGCCGCTTTTCCGTCCCTGGAACTTTACAGCGAAACTTACCCTGGAAAAGGCAGAGAGAGGAGAGAAAAAAAAGGCAAAGAATTAGTAAATCATTTCGGGTTTTTACGGTTGGCACCGTCTTTTCTGCTGCGGATATATATGGAAGTGGCATGAAAAGACGTGGAAGTGGAAATACATCAAATGCTGCTAAATGAATGGGAAAAGTTTGCTCTTTTATGTGTTGGTCGAGGGTGTGCTGTGGTTGTGTGATTGCAGTTTGTTTTTAGAAAGACGGAAGCGGAAGTGTTCTTGTTAAGGGTTACCACGTAGAAATCTCATCTTTGCTGATTAGAATAGCTTAAAACTATCTTTTGTTAGAAGGTATATCAAACAAAGTCTTCAAGAAGTTTTCCCTTTCAAGAATGACCCTAATCGATAGTGCACCCTACCTCTCAATGGACAACCCTAAAGCGGAACCGTTGATATACTAATAAGTTCTCTACCTGGATCCCCCTTAATGCATCCGGGAGAACACTAAACTATTTATAGCCCCCTTTCTCGTCACACAGAGTCGAATGCCGCACTATTCATCCACTAATCAACGACCCAACATGGCTTGAAGGTATCAATCTGCACCCGGATATGACTTTAAAATCAGTTCTTGCATATTCTTGCGGGATGATGATGAGGATCGCTCGCGCCAACGATTTATTATTAGATTTGGTTTCATCGATTTTTCTCGACGCCGACCGCGGCTGGTTACCACTTTTCACCGAAAAGTGAATAGTGCGTCCATCCCGGGAATTCCCGGGACAAAAATCCCGGGATTTTTCCTAAACCGGGAATTCCCGAATCCCGGGATTTTTTTGTAATTTGTCCCGGGAATTCCCGAAATTTAAAAAAAAACAAATTTTGGTCTGGAAATTCAGATTTGGTTGTGGAAATAGGTGAACAATTGAATACCTTATAATCGATAATAATTTCAAAGCATTAAAATTTATATTCGGTAGACTTCAGCATTAATCAGCTATTAAGCCATTTTTTTGCACGATATTTTGAATGACTTTTGTTCAAACAGGAACATAACAAAAATTCCACGAAAAACCGGTTTTCAAATTTATCACTCTAAAATCTCCTCTTTACCTATTATGACTGTATTCCTGTGTTTTCCTAGTTGATAGTAACTTGAAGATAATTTTTAAAATATGTTTTTTTTTTGTAAAAGTTTTTTTCAAGTTGAACTTTTGAAAACTAGTATCAGTAAGTATTTTTTCTAGCGGTGAATTTATTTAACACATGGATGTTTGCAAAAATGCCATTCAAATAGCGTTTATTCAAAATTGTAAAAAATGTTGCAAGCAACTTGTTGTAAAACTTATTTTTTCCAGTACTTGTCGTATTTATAATTTACTTTTTCATAACAACCAACGTGCCAACAGTTTCTTATGTACATCAGACATTTTTAAAAAGTAATCGATATTTACCCCTTGTTGTGTAATCTTTTATTATATAAAATATTAAATTCAAAACTTATCTAAAATTTTACATTGATTAGTGTCAATTTATTTGTTGTCGCCTCTTGTTTTTTTGAAGATATTTTCAAAGAAATTTTTCAAGCTTCTCTGGTCATGTCTTATAAAAAAGATATGTATATTTATATAAGCCATATTTGATTAGAATCACATTGTAGTTTATTTGAAATCCAAAGCACAACAATGAACAAAAAAAATTAATTTCATTTAAGCTATAGAAAACGGCCGTCATTGTTTATATTGCAGTGTAGAGTATCACCAATTAATTTGATTCAGTTATTTCTATGATTTCAAGCTTAAAAACATATCAAATATAATGAAAACATAGATTTTATGACTGTTTCGAAAATTTCCCGGGATCCCGGGAATTCCCGGGATTCCAAAAATATTTTTCCCGTTTCCCGGGAAATACAAAACCCGGGAAATTTGGACGCCCTAAAAGTGAAGAAGGAGGGTGGAGGAGAGGAAAAAAATGTTGAGGTAGCCCAGCACAGGTAGGGCGTCGGAAAACCAACCAAGGTGTCATTTAATTCAACGAAAATAAGTCGATTGGTGTTATGAATATGGAGTGGAGTTTGGCTAAGCATAAACTAGTGGCGACTTTAGCTACCTAATTGAAAGGGCAACGGAAAAAGGCCAAATCTGATTCATAAATGAGTATCATAACATCGGAAATTACATGTGTGTTTTTTTTTAAATTATGTTGTATGTTGTATGTTGAGACGTTACGGAATCAATTGGGTAGTAAATTGCAGTTGTTTCAATTCAGACAAAATTATGTGATAGATATCTACTTTCAAAAAACCCAACAACAAAATCACACAAACTTTTATCGCGGCGTGGATAAAGGCGTGGGTGTGACAACAAAATTGCATACCTGAGAATACGCCAAGGAAATCTTATCAGACAGTTTATTTATCGGCTTCAATGCGAGTTTGATCAACCTTTGAAGTTTGATTTGTCGGATGATAGGGGTTCTCTCATATTCCGGAAGTGTCCCCAAGGGGCCACCGGTAACCGGTTTCAGATTGGCCAGGATGGCTCAGCAAACAATGGTATGGCTTTACATTGACATATCTTTCAATTTCATGAAGTTTGATATGTCGGATGATAGGGTTTATCTCATATTCCGGAAGTGTCCCCTAGGCGCCACCGGTAACCGATTCCAGATTGGCCAGGATGGCTCAGCGATTAACGGTATTATCAAAGATGGACATATCTTTCAATTTCATGAAGTTTGATATGCAACATTATGGGTTTTCAACCAAAAAATCAAATTGGCCGTTCACCGGGTTCCCGGGAACCGGTTCCAGGGTACCCGGAAGTGGCCACTAACACTCCAGAGTGGTTCTGGCAGGGTGGCCACCAGATTTCGATTTTCAATTTCCCGGTTTTTTCCCGGTTTTTCCCGCAATGTTTTTAAGCCAAACTTCAATGTTTTTTAGGCTAGCATTAGTATCAAAATACTTTTTGAAGGCATAAATTTGGTTCAAAGTTTGAATTCCTTAAACAAGCTTTCAAATATCTTTAGAACAAAGTAAGTAAGTTGTAAACGCCGTTTTTATCTCTTTCCAATCCAAACCTCTAATTTCACAAATGATCGGGATTTTACAAACTCAAAATAAAAAAAAAAACGTTTTTATTTTTTAGAATAACATAAATTATTATTAGAAAGCAGGAAATGAATTAACAAGAAAAGGTTTGCAAAAATACATTGTTATCAACATTTATGTAAATGCTCGTAAATTTTCTTTGAAAAAAAGTTTTGTGAATTCAAGAAAAACGATTCTTCCAAGAATCACCAATTTCTGTGAATTAATTATTAAGTTTTGGCTTAAATTATGTGAGTACTTTTTTTTTAAAGTATTTTTGCATCATTAGTCAAACAAAAATTTATACACTTTGACAGCAGTGCAGGAAAAGTGCCATAGAAAGTAAAAAAAACGGTACCGGTAACGGTAACCGATTAATTATCTTCGGTAAGTTAATACATAAATTGATGGGATGAATTTGAAATTTGGAATTTTTCGAAAATACAAAATGGTAAAAATCGTAAAAAATTGCCGTTTTGCAATTTTTTCAACAACGCATAAGGCTGATACAAATTTTATTTAAAGTTTTTGTCGCCCCCTTCAAAGTTGACCCGAATAATCAGGAGGCAAAAAAATATTTTTTCAAAAAACATCAAAATGGAAATTTGAGTGCAATCAGCTGAAATCTGTTCAAAGTGCATTTCCTTGCGTTTAGAACCATTTTTAAGCATGTTTGGGTTGATTTAATAATCTCTTGAATTTTTGAAAATGTTCAATCTTTAGTATCGCAAGGTTTTTTTTTTCGTTGACATTTTTATTTTCGACAAATTTTTACATTTTTTGAAGATTAATGATTGCAAAATAACTGAACTAGTTTAAAATGCCTTTTTAAACACTTTTTGTATTCAAATGTTGAGACTATGGCATGTTCTTTAATTTTTTATATATTTTTTATTTTTTTTTTTTTTGTAAATCTTGTTTCTAGAGTTGTTTAAAAACTTATACTGGATAGGCCAAACAACGTCGTTTCTTCAAATCAGTTTTCTAAGTAAAGCTTCAAAATGAAATGTATTTCTTTATTTCTTTTAAACTATCTACTAAAAATGTCAATAAATTCGGAAATATTCCTTTTGTAAACCAAATTTTCATAGATTTTTTTATTTGTACAAACATTTCTCATATATGTTTTAATTTTTATTTTTTTGTAAATTTCTGATGACGGACGAATTGTTTTTGAAACAGAGATTTTTGAAACTGCTCAAAATATACATTCAAAAGATTTTCAAGAACTATTTTGATTTCAGATTTAAACATGCTATTTAATAGTACTTTTCAGAAGTTGTAATTATTTTCAATAAAGAATAATTCGGTTTTATCTCTAAAAAATAAAATGGTTGACAAAATTCTTAACTGCTTTCATTTTTAAACATTTTTGATCCATTCTTTTGTTGCTGAGATACAGGCCACGAAAAATATTTTAAAAGAGTGTATTTTGTGTGACAATTCGAAAGAAAAATCTTGATCTTTAAATTTTAAATAATCCTGATTTTAATTTTATGCAAAACTAATATTTTACCAAAGAAAGGTCGAATTGACAATATCTAAATTATAGAACATAAGATATTTTTACAAAAATATTGAATGTTTTAAATACCTAAATGGTAGTTGGCACAATTTACAAATGTGAAACACATATTCGTAGAAATAAAACAAAAAAAAATCAAAAACGGTGCACTTTACTTAAAATTCTTAAATTTGCTTAACGAATGCAAACTATAGGTTTATCATTTAAATATTTTTAAATTCACCCGTAACTCACTGCACCTTAAATATGGTTGTTAGTTTGTTGCTTCAAATCAATTTGTTATTTTTGTCTCTTAAACATTTTGTTTGCGACAAATGTCCGCCGTTACGGTGTTTGTCTTCCGGACCACCTGAGACCGCTCTTGGTACTCCCAGGGGTCCATGCACCCCAGGTTGAAAACCACGCTGTAGAGCAAACAAATGCTATATTTAAAAAAAAACAAATTCTCCAAGTAAAAATATCATAGGATACTACAGAAAAAAAACATCCATAGCCAAGAAGCATGAGTCTACTACACAAATTCAAACATAGTTTTCGCGAAGTCTTCATTTAGAATAACAGGAATAATATTCTTTTTGAGAAAAGAACATATTGAATACATTAAAGAGGCTTTTGTCAAATTTTATATAGACTAAAAATATTTTCCCGGTTTCTCAGTCGAATTCCCGAGTTTTTCCCGGTTTTCTCCCGGTGGATAGAAATCCCGGTTTTTTCTCGGTTTTTTCCCGAGGTGGCCACCCTGGGTTCTGGCAATCCTGTATTATGTTTTTAGTAAGTTTTATGGATCAATTTCAACTATCATGAGAGTATTGGTATCACATATTCGTGAAAAACAGTAAAATATGAACTTTTCGGATATTCCGGATTTCCGGAACCGGTAGGTCACCTGGCTCTGAAATTAATATTTGTGGTCAAAGTACAGGAGATACAGGTCGTCAAATTTGAGGTCTCAAAAAGGCTTTTTTTTGTTGTAGCCGATTTCCGGTGGCCACAGTGACCAAATCCGGTTTTCCAGGTCAGTTTCGGAAAGGGGACGTTCTAAGCTTTCAATTGTGACCAAAAGAACCGGGATCGGTCAAAAACTGGATTTTTGACGATTTTTTTAAGTTTGGGGTCGAAAAGGACCCCAATACCTTATGTGTGATTTTTTCAAGGGAAGGTTAAGGTGTGGGTGTGACAACAAAATCACATATCTGATACTACGCTATGGTAATCTTATTAGAGAGTTCATTTTTCGTCTTCGGTACGGGGGGCTAATAAAGCAACGACAAAAATGTAGTTTGCAGAAATTTTCGCATCATCATAAATTTTATTTTTGGTAATATCTCATTACCCAGAAAAGACCATTCCTCAGAAATCCATTCGCCTAAATGGCACATTCCCAAGAATTCCACTCTCAGGATTAAGCCAATTCCCAGAAATGTTTAACAATATAAATATAATATTGTAACTAATGGAGTGGAGCTCTAAGATTTCGCAAATCGACTTTTCTTTGTATTTTTTTACTTTGATGTAACTTTGTCAATGCATTCCCTATATCAAAAGAAGTTATTTTGCACCATTATTTTTCCGTACAAGTCTTCATACAACTTTGGGAGCTGCTCATACGAAATGGGTAGGTAAATGTATGAAATTATGTAACTTGAGAAGCGATTTTGAGAACGATTTGGTGTCTTCGGCAATGTTGTAGCATGTTGGTTTTGATAAAGTTCTTTTTTTTCGGAAAACTAGTTACACAGAAAACAAAATTTCCTAAATATTCAGATCAGAAAATATCGCATAAGTTTCATTTTTTTTACATTGAAAATCGGATCAATAGTTTTCGAGTTATCATCAGTTGGAAATTACAGGCTTATTAGATTACACTAAAAAAATCATTTTCATCGATTCGAATTCTTTGCAAGATTGTATCTCAGAAACTAATTGTCCGATTTTCAATATTTCGGAGCAAATTGCAAATTGCAAATATTAAAAGCTGCTATAACTTGCAAACAGGACATCTAATCCGAAAAAAAATTGTAAAGTACTTTTCGATAACAAATTCAATTTTGCACCATGACGCGCGTAGGCTCAGATGTCATTTTTAGTTCCCGGATTTTTTTTCCGAGCGCCTATTTTTCCGGATAGTCCTAATCTCGGGTGAGTTTTCAAAAAGCCGTAAGAGCCACCGTGACTTCTGGCACCAATTTTTGTTTTTCTCGCAAATGAAACAAAATTTCATTTATTTTAAGTTTGGGGCACTTGAAGGACGTGCAGATGAACAATTTCGAGCATTTTTGGTATTGGTTTTTCGTAAGTATGTCGAATACCGATGCAAAAAGGACTTTGTTTACCAATGGCTCTTACGGCTTTTTGAAAACTAATCCAAGTAATCATAACCTACAACTTTGCCGAAGACACCAATTCGATCAGAAATCCCTTCTCAAGAAATAGAAATTCATGATTTTACACACCTATTTAAAAAAAATAAAAGTAGTGTCGTAATTCTCGTTGATAAAAGAATAACCTTCTTTTCGATCGAATCTTTAAATAATATTTAAAAGAAGGGTGAACATCTATCAACTGCATAGTTCGTGAAAGAATATCATTTGTTTTGGTATCTACAGATCATTCATTAAATTTAATAGACAAGAAGAGTATACAGCAAAAAATCCGATGGTAAAATCGCATGCAAAAGCATGCACATCACCTTTGCGCAACAAAAGCATGTAATGTTGTATGAGAATACGTGTACACAAAAAGCATGTATGGAAGAAAAAAAAATTGCTCGCCCCAAAAATTTACAACAATCTGGTGAGAATCACATCCAGATTTCCAAGTCCGCGCCCCAATCATCTCGGCTATCTCGCCGTTGTGAAATTGTCTGGAACAATATCGATGTGCACCATGAAAGCCTTGGCATTACATGCATTTAAACATCAAAAACATTAAAGTGGCCAGGCCTACTGCGTAATGTTAACCGCAAAGACGATTCGTTGAACTAGATTCAGTTTGAGCATTGATGATCAAACAAAAATACAGTTCAAGCAAAACAATTTAAATGGGCCAATGTGGAGTAGTAAACAAGCAGGCTGTCCTGCTCATGGATCTTCTTATGTCACAATCCCTTGTGGCATAAGAAGATCCATGTCTTGTTGGCGAACTAACAAGACCCCACAAACGATTTTGCAAACGTCCGATCAAGTTGACCCGATATCTTCGTCGCGTCCTCTATAGTTTTCCTCAGAAACCCCTTTCGAACGTAAACCGGTTCTCCCCAGCGGTGACGTTTGTCACAACACCCCGTCACCATTCTACCGTTCTGGCGCAGCCTTGAACCAACCTCAAATTGTTGCGGTAAAAGATCACCTTCGCCGCGAAACCCTCCCCCCCCCCGTACAAACTGCATTCACAATTCGTGATTGCTGAGAGAATCAAGTTCTACCTTCGTTGGTGAGGTGTCACACCGACGCTATCAGGAAGCCAAAAATCGAAGCGAGTGCGCGACCTTTCGGAATGTCAAATGCACTCTGTGTCGGGCGACCTTGGGATCTTCAAACGTCGTGAATGGTTCGTCGCTATGACACATCGTAAAGTTGCGCTATCAACACTTGGCCAGCTGGCACTATCAACAGCAACCGCCGGCAACGAGTGTGTTCGGTTTAATTCCGTTTTTACGATTACACGAGCGTTGGTGATGATACCCGGACTGCGCGTAGACTTGGTTATTACATCACAGTTTGTGAGCCGACCTTGACTGCTCTGAGTTTGCTATCACTGTTGGGGAATCTAATACTCCACCAATCACGTGGTGTTGGTGGTGCTGCCTGCTGCTACCAGAATTGGTCGGTTATAATGACCAATTAAAATTGCCCGACAAAGGTCGCCCAGGTTCAGGAGTTGCGTATAAGACCAGTAGTGGTCGCAGGTCCAGTTAAAACAATTTACGGCTTCCGATTAGTGGTGTTGTAGCGGTTTGCTGAGTTGAGGCATCTAAGGAATTTTGGTACGGATAACGTTCTTCGCTTCAAACGGAAGGAAACGTTCTTTTGGTATAACACGAAGAGGACAATAAAATACACTTTAGTCTCTATTAAATCCCTTACAAAGCATCAAAACGTACCACAATCAACACCTGTAAAAAGGCAAACCAATCTTTCGGTTTAATTCAATTTGGCACGTTTATTTCTATGTTATTCCTCATTCGCCCAGTATGTACCTTCATACTCCAGTTCTACAGTCCATTTTATCGTGCCTAGGCTTTGAATTGTAAATTTCATTCAGGTGTGGTACCGCTGCGGCGCTTCCTACCTGTATGCGGTATAAAGGCATAATCCATCATGTTCCCCACGTATTCTGGACACACGGCTGATCCAATCAGCCGCGCAGCGGTTGTAAAAAGCGGGACGTGTACTCAATATTAACGCGGTTGATGGATGAGTTGACACTGTCGCGGTTCGGTTCTAGTTTCAATCGAGTTAGTTGGGCTTCTTGACCTAGTTTCACACCTTCAATCCAATTTCATCCGTTCAGAATCAGAAGCTGAATCTCGCGCTCATTTCCATACAAATAACCCTTTGTTACTTGCTGCTCGTGGCGCGGAGTTGTACCAACGGAAGTGCCTCATTTCCAATGCACTTCCTGGCGATTCTTTCTTTCAGCGTTTTTGAGAGAATGACATTCAAATTTCCATAGTTTGCTCGTTCGTCGTATGGAAGCAACTTGCGCGAGGATCTGCAGCAAAGTATCCAATAAAACGTAAAATTTCGTACAAAAACAAGGTCATCCTAACCAATCGCTAATGCATCTTAAATGCTTGAGCAATCGCAGACACACATGTGTTCAGCGAACGTCACCAGCGCCGTGCACGTTTCTCGGCGGTCACATTCTCCATCCTGGACGTCATTTTTAAACATCACACAAACGACACAAACAGCACACAAGATCCTATTTGATCAGTTGATTTGAACCGTGTAAATATAGAGGAGCTACTGTAAAAGCGTTTCAAGATCGATACGATATAAGGGTCATTCCATCTCAACTGAGTACACTTTTGGACTCGACTTTCACCGATTTGGACCGAACTTGGAGGGAACGTTCATCTACCGCCCTCTTTTTTGACAATTTTCTAAAAAACTTTTTTTTTCTTTTAATCATAACTTTGCAACTATTTTAGCAAAAGACTTTCTACAGGTTGCATTTCATAGAAAATTGTCCAAGGAACGATCGATAAAAATAAAATGTAAATGCCCACTAATATTATATTTTATCGTTTTAAGTATTAAAATTCAGTTTTGACAAATTCCTTATATTTTTATTTGATGAATTTTATCACCATCGTGTTCCCCGGACAATTTTACATACTTATCAATGTAGACCTCAAACAAAAATGAACTATTGGCGAGATACAGCGATTTTACTGGAAAAAAGTACAGTCATCCCACATATTCGGAACACCCACAAATTCGGAACAATTTTGTGATAATTTGTCAATAGCATGCCAAATGAATCTTTTCTGGCGACCCTTCATTTTTTAGGCCCTTTATTTGGACATTCTCTTGCTATTTCACTAGCAAAAGGAGTTCTTTTTAAATAAAAAAAAAAAACTGCATGTCGAGACTGTTTTGTTCAAAGCTGCAAAACACTGCCTCAAAATTGCCTGTTCCAAAATTGTGGGATGTTATTGTGCCTCCCACAATTGTCGAACACCTGAATTTAACAGATATTTTCACAAAAAAAAGTTATCAAACCATAGATAAAACATCACTAAGCTTGAGTTTCACTGGTTTCAGAGTGTGAAGTCATTATTTGGTAATAAATATGTACTCCTCGAGAGATCCAAAGTTTGTTTACATTCGTAAGAAAAAAGTGTTCCGAATTTGTGGATTTCAAGGGTCAAAGTTTTTCTTCAAAAACTTGATATAAAAGTTAAAATGTGCAGTTGTTCGATACAGCATTCGAAATATCGCTTTCAAATGAAGGTAAAAGCAAATTATTAAGTTCAATTATCGATTTTCTATGATTTTTTGAACATTGGCCGATCTGTAAACTGTTCCGAATATGAGGGATGGCTGAATGATTTTGCGCAGCACTTGGAAGTACATGGTGTACTTTTCGACAAAAAGGGATGAATCTCGCATAGTTCGGTCTTTATACGTGAGAAACTTATTTCGGATTTGAATTCATAGGACAGAGTGCAGCGCAAAATCAAATTTTTTTTCTGTAAAATCGCTGTATCTCACCAATAGTTCATTTTAGTTTGAGGTCTACATTGATTACTATGTAAAATTGTCTGGGGAACACGATGGTGATAAAATAAAACAAATAAAAACATAAGGAATTGGTCAAAACTGATTTTTAATACATACTTGAAACGTTGAAATATAATATTAGTGGGCATTTAAGGTTTAAATTTTATTTTGATCGAATTCCTTGGACAATTTTCTATAAAATGCAACCTGTGGAAAGTCTTTTGCTCAAATAGTTGCAAAGTTATGATTAAAAAAAAACGTTACTTAATCCACCTTTAGGTGGTTGGTGCCTTCCTCACATTCATAAAGTCAATACATTCAGTAAAAATAGCAACATTCCCTTAACATGTTTAACAAATCAATTTTATTACTGATTTCTTTTGAAAGGGTTCACAGACCTTAAATTTTTCTGGCTCATCGGCAAGGTCTGATGAAAAAAACCTAGCCAACGAAATTTCACATGGAAGATTCAGACAATATTTTTATCACAATATCTCAGATCCGGCCTTCAGAAAGTATATCTGGAGTTTTTTTTTGAAAAGGACCAATAAACAAAATTTTCAATTTTTGCTTTTTGGATGTTTTTTAATACCCCTGACTCAAGGCGGTTCTTATAAATAACACTTAAGTGCCAATTACTTTTGATAGGGTTGTCAGATCCTTGATGTTTTAGGCTCATTTGAAAGGTCTTTCGATTATCTAACCAACGACAGGTTGCATGATGGACCCGGACATCATTTTCATTGAAATATCTGAGATCCGGCCTCCAAAAAGTGTATAAATAACACTTAAGTGCTAATAACTTTTGAAAGGGTTGTCAGATCTTCAATGTTTTGGGCTCATTGGAAAGGTCTTTTTAATACCTTTCTGAAAATGTATAACACGATAGGGTTTCTAGCAAAACCCACCCTTTTTATAATTTTCCGGACATACGCCAAAATCGTTTTCGTACTTAACTAAACTTACTGATTTTAAATAGAGACCTATGGGACCCCAAGATGGATCGAACGAGACTAATACGGTCAAAATCCGTTCATCCAGTCCGGAGATAATCGAGTGACAATTTTTTTTGTCCACCCACCTACACACATCCACACAGACATTTGCTCAGAACATGATTCTGAGTCGATAGGTATACGTGAAGGTGGGTCTACGAGGTCGAATTAAGAAGTTCATTTTTCGAGTGATTTTATAGCCTTTCCTCAGTAAGGTGAGGAAGGCAAAAAGTTTTTGAGAAAATCATCAAAAAAGAGGGCGGTGCCAAAAATAGAGGGATGGTCAGATCAGCACCAAACTTGGGATTTCTGTTAACTATCGGTAGATGAACGTTCCCTCCAAGTTCGGTCCATATCGGTGAAAGTCGAGTCCAAAAGTGTACACAGTTGAGATGGAATTACCCATAAATGTTGTGTCAATTAACGTTCTGTGTACTTATTCAATTAGGTTGATGCAAATATGTTGCTGCTTTTGTCCCTCGATCTTGGTCAAGGTTAGAGTCGGTATTGAAAATATAATCATCATCATTTTCAAAATACAGTCAATGTCCAAATGTCGATCTGGGATTCCTCTATTGCTCGTTGTACCCCAGCTCGATGATACCTTAGATTTAATTTGTTCAAACTTATTTTGAGATTTTCTTGTTCTTAGGATAACTTTATGTTTGTCTTCTTTCAATTTTAATGTTTTAATAAAAATTTATCTGTGCCTAGTTTAAAATTTTGTCGATGCTTTCTTCAGTCCCTTCAAACTGCATACTTGATACTTCGATGCTCTTTTTTTTTATTCGAAATCCTCTCTTGCTCGATGCCTGTTGGATTTAATTTGTTCATTTTCTGGAATTCCCTGGACAAATACAAAAATACCCGGGACTCGGAAATTCCTCATTTTGGTAAAATCCCGGTAAGTGATTACAACTTTTAATAAAACTGTCAGATCTTCATTCCTTTGGACTCGTTATGGTTCAAATAGTTTGTTAGCATAGCTTTTGAAGTTCTTAACTAAATTTATAGTGGTTTTATAGCCTCCAAAGGTTCGAACTGACGAACCCTGGGATGGAAGGTTCCTGGGAGTAGAAAGAGGTTTGGGTGCTCTCCCTTCGGACTCCTTGGTTCAATTAGAAACTTGCTTAAAAAAACAGTATTTTTTCAAAAAATCGTAACTCGGCTTTACTTGTTTTACCTATTTAGCAATCAAAAGAATGCTATAATGCTGAACTTTTCAGCACTTTGATCTTAAAATAATACTTTTCAGAATTGTTTTGAATTTTTGACAATGCAAACAGTGAAGTGACTAAACACATGGACGATTTACATCATCCATTGGTTTATATTTGTTTCGGTTTGTAATATTATAATAGCGCATTATTTTTTTTACTAAAAATAAAAGAGTCGAAAAGTTTTACTTTTCAAAACAAGTACTGAAATGTTCTACTTTTCAAATGAGTGCTATAACGTTAAACTTTTGAGCACTTTGATCAGGGTTGGGTCTCAGAGGTAAAATTTGAAGTATTTTTGTAAACGTAATCAACATTGTGTATGACTACGAACCCTCTCTACGCTAGCGGAGTAGTTTTTCCACCGCGTGGATCGATATTTTGGAACTTACTTGAAATTCTATCCGCACACGGCTGCGAGTCTGCTATCCCGAACACACAGGGTTTTGCCCCGGCGTACGCGACCTCTCTGGCACTGCTGCTCCTTCTGCTTCTATTCCCACGGAACAAACACACGACGAGCAGACATTAAATTCAGCAGATCGTAGGATTGGAATAATACACTTTATTTTTCCTTATCTCTTGCTGATTATCGGGGTTATTCACTTCACTTTGTAGCCTTTTTTTTTCCTTGGAACCAACTTTGTAAACATTCACACCAGCTGTACGGACACGACACAGATTCAAATATCTTCCCCCCTGGACTGGCAACTCCACGATTGGCTAAATTTGCGATCTCCGCGACTCGATTTCTTCTTTTCCTCTCCGCGGTCACAAAACCAACCCGAAATACGCACTCACTCGCGCTTAATGCGCTTCCACGGTGTTCGCCCACCTGCGAAAAAAACGCCAGCCAGCCAGCCAGCGCCAACCAGACCAGGCCAACGCGAGTTGAATTTCTTGTTTTGACCTTATTCGGCCAACTGTGGCCCGCGACGAGTGGTGGCGCGGCCCACTTTTCACGGAACCTGCTACGGGTTACGCTGCTTCAACGGTGGATTTATTATTCCTTGCTGTGGGGCGAGGTTCGGTCAATTGGTTACTTGCAGCTATTGAAACTTTACGGCTCCAGTTCCGCTATGATTCAAAGACAATCCTTTCTTGCTGTATTATATAATTTTATCCCGAATCCAGACCTTTATTTTGCTCGGTGGGAGGTCAAACTAAGCCCTAGACAACCATGATTGTCACTTTTGGCAGCATCAGCACCATTTTGGCTGATTCTTCCAAAATTTTCGTTCCGTTTCTCGACGACCTCATAGCGGGTCTTCACTCTTACTTCATTCGGCCGGAATCCGGACCGCTTCCGTCTGGCACGGGACCATTCTACGCCGCGTGAGGTGGTGGCCACACACGGCAGACAGTGTGACCCAAACCCCGTCCGGGAGGGCGCTGTCAGAAGAAAAATTCTCACACCAGGCGCCCAAGCCAAGCCACAAAATTCCTTCACTCGAAAAAGTGCAGCCTCAAAAACACTGCTCCCAAGCCGCGACGAATCCGCCCACTTCCCGCAAGGACACACGGCGACACCCGATCCGATTGGGGGAACACGGTTCCGCTACTGATGCGATCAATTTTGTAATGATTTTCAAAAGACTTGATATTTTTTTTCTCGACTTCACACGAAACAACACTCCGCCGACATCTTCGCAAGACGATTGGACAACGATTGGATGTCAGGGCAGGAGAAAAGTTTCCACGAGCGAGATTCTCTCGCTCTCTCGCGATTCGATTTGATTTTGTACACGCTGCAGTAGGGCTGTGCAATTTGTAAGTGTACTCAAATTTGAGTACAGGTTGATTTTGATATCAATGAGGACAGCAAATTCGTATAGTTTTTGATGAAAAAAATCATGATTTGAATTTGCTTATTTGAATGTGACTGATAATTAAAAACGTTTAAATAATTTCTTAATTTGATATCATTGAGAGACTATATCCCCTTTTTTGTATTGCACATATTTTTCTCGATTTCTCACAAAACTATACAACATATATGTTTTTTTACATGATTTTTAAGCACAGACTGTGGTAAAATGTTGTCTTCTCAATTGGCCCTTTTTGCCTTTCTTACTAAAGAAAGGTATAGGGCGAGGTAAAGGGTTTGCTTTTGGCTCCGACGCCAAATCAAGCTTCGTTCTCAAGTCATTTCTCGAGAAATATTCATTCCAAAATTTGCAAAAAATCATGGACGATCAATTTTCGACGCCCGATCGTTTGACAATGACAGAATTGGTCCATCTCCAATATCCGAATTTTGGCGCTTAATTTACTGTAGAGCACGCGTGACGTCCGTGTGTGGTAAAAAAGTGCTCAATTTTGTGGTAGGGGGTTTCTCAGAGCCCACATTATGGATTTAAGCTCTCTTGGGCGCATTTGAAAGGGGATGTGCTGAACCTGAACCAGTTCCATACCAAATTTGAATTTATTATTATTTTCAGCGATAAGGCTAGTCTGCAGATCGGAAGGAAAGGGGTCAAGAAACAGCTTTACGAACAGCAGAACAAAGGAGAGGGAGCGATTTCTTGGGGCTTTTCTTCACCCTCTCTGACTTGCTTGCGCTGCCGCTGCTTCCCATTTGAAATTTTTCTTGACCGGTTTCTTCCGAAGTGCATACCTTATAAGGCTGGTACAAATATTTTCAAAAGTTTTTGTCACCCCCCTTCAAAATTGGCCCGAAAAATCAGGGGGCAAAAAAAATATTTTTACAATAAACTTCAAAATTTCAATGAAAATTCAAGTGCAACCAGCTGAAATCAAATTAAAATACATTCTTCTGCGTTTAAAATCATTTTTAGCATGTTTGGGTTTATTAAAAAATCCTAAATTTTTTTGAAAATTTTCGATGCAAAATCTTTTTTTTCGATTCAATTTTTATTTTTATCAGATCTTAGATTTTTTGAAAACTAGAGATTGCAAAACAACTGAACTACACTCAACCCCCGGTGGTTGGTCACTTTTTCGTTTGACACTTTTTTAGTTTGTACCCCGTTGGTTGGTCAAAGTCAAACTAAAAAGTGACGAACTGTCACTTTTTACACGGCGCTCACGCACACTATCAAAACAAACGTTTGGTAGTATGTGTGAACTCCGTGTAAAAGGGGTGTCAAACTAAAAAGTGACCCCGTTCGTTTGACAACAGTTGGTGTCAAACCAACGGGGTTTGAGTGTAAAATGTATTTTAAAACACTTTTTTCATTTAAATGTGAAGACTATGGCTTGTTATTTAAATTTTTATATTTTTTTATTTTTCTATCTCACCCCAGGTGGGATTAAATCGGGTTTTAACATCAAATCCAAAAATTATTCAATTTAAATTTTTTAAATTTAATCACTTTTGGCTTCTTTAGCTGAAGTATTTAGTCAAAATGGATTCAATTTAGATAGATGTCTGACTGAATTTAGTAAAATTTAAGCAGCATCTTACCAAATCACGTTAAACGTGCATTCATTGCTCACGCAAATCTACGAAAGAGAGCGCGGAGAAGCTAGATTGCTCTCTCGCGTCAACTCGCCCGCACACATACCAACGCGCGTCGCACATCGCTGGCGTTTGAAAAATGAAAACAAACCGCACATCCTCGTACTCGCACACACAGCATAAAAATATGCTTCACATGCGAGTATTTTGAAAATGGCTGCTGCTGTTCACTCTCGCGATTTTTCATGAATGGTTTTGGCAGTTGCGAATGATTTGCTCTCGCGGCGAAAATGAGCGATTTTTTTTCTTTTGAATTAAACGTTGGCATAATTATTTTCTTGAAAGATTTCTGAAATTGCTAACAGAGCAAAATTATTTCAAAATGATTCCTAAATGAAACCAATTCTCAAAGCATCTATTATCAGTTCATGTTATAACTTTATTCGTGAGTTTTGGATTGAAATCAAATTAAGCATTTTAGAGCTGTTAAAACTTAATGGCTCTTCAATTCAGAGCGCAAGGTTTATGATGTCCTTGTCCTGAATGTGGTAGTACGAAAGCGAGCAGCCATTTTCCAGTTCCTGTTGGTTGAAGATCAGACGCTGTTGGTTTGGGGGGTATCCTTCCTTATCCAGGATCATGTTCTTCACGTCCTTAACGGTGTTGAAACGTCGTGGCCGCAGCGTCATGGTCTTCCCGGCCGAAAGCTTAATGTAAATCTCCATATAGGGATTGCAAACATTGCATGGTCCTCCCAATCGTATCAATAGGTGAATGGTGTCCTTGTTCTGAATGCCGTAGTCTGCCAAGGTGCGTTCATCGTCAAGTTGCTTACTGTTGAAAACCAGACGCTGCTGATCCAAAGGGATTCCCTCCTTTTGCAGGATCATGATCTTTACCTCCTCTGCGGTGTTAAAACGTCGAACCGGCATCGTCATGGTCTTGCCAGTCAAAGACTTCACGAAGATCTCCATGTTGGGGTTGCAAACGTCGCAAGATCCTCCCGATTGTAGCAGAAGCAGCATGATGTCCCCATGCTTAACGTTGTAACCCGACAAGGTGCGGCCATCCTCCAGCAGCTGGCAGTCGAAGATAAGGCGCTGTTGGTTAGGGGGGAACCCTTCCTTCTCCTGGACCATAATCTTCACATCGCCAACGGAGTTGAAACTCCGAAGCCGCAGCGCGATGGTCTTTCCAGTCAAAGTTTTGACCAAGATCTCCATCGAGGGGTTGCAATCGGTGCACGGTCCCCCCGCTTGTTGCGCCACGTGAATGGTGCCCTTGTCCTGGACGCTGTAGTCCGCCAAAGTGCGGCCATCCTCCATGACCTTACTGTCCGCAATCAAACACTGTTGCTCGGTAGGACACCCGGCCTTCTGCTGGATCATGACCTTCACGTCCTGAACGGTGATGGAAGGTTCAACCTGCAGTGTAAAGTGCTTTCCGCACTTTGTGGCCAAACTCTTGATAATTATGTGCATTGTTGGTGGCTGTGGTTGAGAACAGAAAGTTGTAACAACGAAAAATCAAGAATTTTTTTTCTCACTATTTTCCTCTTACTTTTTGCTGCTCCGACCAAGGCTCCGACGCGTTCGTGCGTGCTGCTTCGTTGGTGATTTGCTTGCGAATGCGCCAAATTTTCCGATTTGGTACAGTTGGCAGCAGTTGAGAATGTCAGGGGGCTGCACGGTTATGTGTTAAAAAAAACCAGGGGGGGCGACATCTATATCTCACTACGGGCAGCTCGCCCGTAGCCAACACAAGCTGTCAACTTCGGCACCAGAACAAAAGGGAATGTCAACTTCGGCTCCAGCACAAAAGAACAGCTGTTCGTTACGGAATCAAAACAAAGCAACTGCGCACTGTAAAAAAAGGACAAATACTGCAGGCATAAAATGGAAATAAAGTAATTCGACGGTAACATTTCAAAAGGCATCATGTACATTTTGCAACTTTCTGGGTTATTGTATATTCTGAAAGCACTTCTAATAAGCTACCTCTCCACCAAAAATGAGCAAAAGTTACTTCAGTAAAGTCTGTTTCATCATGATTTTAAATAAAGTAACATAAACAAAATCTCTGCCATCAGCAGTCTCTGTTTATATAGCCCTGTCAACCTGTCAAACAAAAGACTACATGAACCTCGTGACGGAAAAAAAGCGCCATGCACATTCGGCGAAGAAAACCGAATCATAACAAAGCGTCCCCCTCAATGCCAGCAGGGTGATATAAACGTTGGTGATTTCAAAAGAAGTTATGTTTGTTTTTCTCAAATAAAATTACGGAAAAATGTTTTATTGAATTTGGATGATCAAGTATCAATAAAAGCAACGTTTTTCATCGTTTGTTATCATTAGAACTTCTTATTTTGCTTGTATATTAAAATGGGAATTGAAAATGGATGCTCAACATTCAAATGCGTTTTTCTCAAAACGCATGGTTTGTACATGATGCTTTTTGAAATGTTGGCGCCGAATTATTGTTTTTATGTAAAATTTTACCGCAATGTACGTTTAAAAGTTAGTGTATGTTTGTGAGGTCATTTTTATCAATTTATTTGCAAAATAAACTACTAAAGTAGGGATCAAGGGTAGGGATTATTAAGCACACATCGGGACGATTACCTCATTTAAAGTTGTACTTTTATCACATGAAACGTTTAACATAACTACTGTGTAAACTGTGACTTTTACTACAGTAATTCTTATAACAAAAATTGAATTATTAATAAAAGAAATATTTTTGTTTTCACTGTGCGCAGTTTGCGCGCGTTAAGCTAAGAACAAGATTGTCCGTTCGACGCAGTGGTGAACGCAGAACGCTGTGCCAGTTCGATTTTTCCATCAACTGTCAGTCGAACAATCTACAGGGTTGCTTTGTTCAAAGGTCGTTGACTGGCCGGCTATGATGACAGGCGCAAAATTTTGCGTTTGCGTCCAGGTCTGACGGACAATCTTGTTCTTAGCTTTATCAATCTCAATCACCCAAATGGCGGCCTTTAGCACCCGCCTGAAAAAACACACATTTCTGGAGCAACATTTGAAAGGGCGCCTAGTATTTTGACAGCTACCCAGTCAGCGCGTTCCGTTTAAATTCCGATCAGAATTCCGTTTGAGCTAAAAAAAAGCTATAGCTAAAAGCTAACAAAAATAAAATAAATTTAAACAGTGCGCAGCGAGTTCCACAGTGTTCGGAACGGCAAAATAAGGATTTCTAGGCCCAGTGAAAAAAATATAATTTAACTCAAAAATGACGAACTCCTCGTCACAGTGTCCTGATGCAAACAATGATCGAGCTGTAGCTGTCACAGCCCTGCGAAGTATGTTGGCTGACATATCGGGCAGTCAGTCAAAAAAACTAGCTAGAAGTCGCCTGACAAAAAAAACTTTTGCTAGAAAGAGATAGGAAACCTGATGCAAACAAACGTCCAGCTGTCATGTAATCATACTTTGAATGTGTTGGTAAATTTCTGACTAGAAAGCCTTATTAAGTGGAATAAATTCGGAAGATTGTCCACGCTCCATACAAAAAAGGTTTTTTTTTTTGTATGGACAATAAATTGTGCACGGGAGGGGGAGGGGGGACGGGATCTGATTAAAAACGAGTGGTAATCGGTATATTTAAAGGTAAATTGATTGATGTTTATAGAAAGTACATAGTTTACGAAAAAAAATATGATCAACGTTCAGAGATGGAATGATCGCCAAAAAAATCAATTTCGCTTGCGAATTTTCTTCACCCGCGAAAGAGAGGGGAGGCAAATCACGGAATAGAAAATCGCTCCCGAACTTCTCAAAGAAAATCAATCTGCTGATTATTTTTTGGGAATTTCCTTGTCAGCACCACTTAAAAATATTTATTTCACTTTGTTTACACACATTGCCCATCTACAAAATGTAACAGGTCATATTTCGACGTGTGACGTTACACTTGCTAGTGTAGATTTTTTTAGATTCCTTTTACCGGTCATTCGTGCGCGAGAGAGACGAGCCATACTCCTTTCGGATTTTTTCTCTTGATGAACGTCCAATGATTTTGTTTTGATGATGATTATTCCATCGCTGCCAACGTTCTAGAATGATAAATAAAAACATGTTTCGCTCGAAAATAATATAAGTTAAAGAGAGTACGGAGTTCGCAAGGAAAGCGGTCAAAAAAAAAAGCTTTACGAACAGCAGAACAAAGGAGAGGGAGCGATTTCTAGGGGCATTTCTTCACCCTCTCTGGCTTGCTCTCGCCGCCGCTGCTGCCCATTTGATTTTTTTCTTGACCGATTCCTTCCGAAGTGCATATACAGCTTAAAAATAAATGTCCATTATTCAACTTAACTATCGAGATATAAAACACACGCATATTTAAATTTTTAAATTTTATGATAATTCTCCCAAATTTTCCAGCCAGTTCAATTCAAATTCTGAAACGGAATCCAATTAGAATCGTAAACGAATTCCATTTCGAACTCAACTATCGGCTCGGAGTTCGAAACGGTTGCATGAATTGATTTTTGCATGACAAATTCGTGCACGTTTTAAAGCGGTATACGCACTTCGGAAGGAACCGGTCAAGAAAAAAATCAAATGGGCAGCAGCGGCAGCGCAAGCAAGTCAGAGAGGGTGAAGAAAAGCCCCAAGAAATCGCTCCCTCTCCTTTGTTCTGCTGTTCGTAAAGCTGTTTCTTGACCCCTTTCCTTCCGATCTGCATACTAGCCTTAAAACTTACGAGTTTTAAGCTGATAACCTATAGAGGAGAAAAGCAACTCGCGACAACATTTTGAGGCTAGGAATTTTGACAGGTATGATTTTCATAAAGTATTCGCCTGCTTTTCTCTCCCACAGAAAACCTGGGAACGAGGTAGCTGTCAAACTAGGCCAAAATGTTAAAGTCACTCACAAAATGAACTTTGAGTGATTTGAGTTCATTTCTGACGTCACGATTTAAAAAAAAAACCGTGACGTAGCAAATGAACTCAAAGAACTCAGTATTCATTTTGTGAGTGCCATTTGAGTGGTTTGACAGGTGTCAAAACGGGACTTAGCATTTTTTTTTTTTCAATTTGAATTAGCTTCCGATTGCGCGAAACGTCATAACCCTAGTTTTTTCCGTATTAGTGCCCGTGTGCTTGTCCGTGCTTCTGGCCGTGTTCGTGTACGTGCACCTGACCACGTAGGTGCCTGTTCCTGGTCGTTCCCGCGGCCGTGTCGTTGTCCGGACTCCTGCCCGTGTTCGTGCCCGTGCTTCTGGCCGTTTTCGTGTACCTGGCCGTGTAGGTGCCTGTTCCTGGCCATTCCCGTGGCCGTATCCTTGCCGTGATCCTGGTCGTGTTTGTGTCCATGCGAAACGGAAGAATCGGAACAAAATTATAATTTTAAGCGCTAAGTCCTGGAACTGACACCTGTCAAAAAAGTTCATTCGGTTGTTTACCTTTGAGGTTAAGTTCCGAGCTTTTCTCCGTGACGTCAGGAATGAACTCAAATCACTCAAAGTTAATTTTGTGAGTGACTTTAACATTTTGGCCTAGTTTGACAGCTACCTCGTTCCCAGGTTTTCTGTGGGAGAGAAAAGGAGGCGAATACTTTATGAAAATCATACCTGTCAAAATTCCTAGCCTCAAAATGTTGTCGCGAGTTGCTTTTCTCCTCTATTGTTTTTGCAAATTTTTACAATAATGACAAATTTCTTTATACCCTTACCAAAAATCATGATTTTCTGAGTTTAATATCCCACTTTTCATACGAATTTTTCAGTTCAACCCATATAACCATTTTTTATGGTTGTAGTACCTGAACTAAAAAAATCGTATTAAAAGTGGGATATTGAACTCAGAAAATCATGATTTTTGGTATGGGTGTATAATACAGAATTTCGATGACCGAAATTGAATTTTTAAATTTATATTTTTAAACAATGGCTGAATTTTAACAGATTTTTTTGAGTGTCAACCAGTGGGTGCAAGTTGCGCCGCTGTCACCGAAATGAACTCAAACGCCCGCCGAGAGAAAAATCGAGTTCACTCACGCAACGTGTTTGCAAACAAATCCGGGACGCAAAAAGCTTGCCTGCGGCGCGTTGTTTTTGTGGTTCTGCACAGAAATTTCGATAGATTGTGTAATTTGCGTAGTTTCGGGAATAATTTGAGTGTTTAATGTATGAAAAATGAGTGATAATTTCATGAGCGACAGCGAGGCAGAGGAGGATGCGGATTTTTCTGCGAGCGAGAACGAATGGCTGCCGGGAAAGGAAAAAGGTGCGAAAACTTCCGGCGTTGCAAAATCCGATTCGGAGGATGAGTCCGGCTCGGACGCCAGCAATGAAAGTGGGCAGCTTGTGAACAGTAAATCCAAGAGGGGAACGAAATCGAGTGGCGCAAGGTAAGGGGGAGCTAAACCGGTTTGGCCTTGAACGAGAAATTTTCTACCTGAAAGGGGTTCAAAAATTTAATTCGAGGGTATTTTGTTTGTAGGAATCAACGTGCCGCACCGAAATCAAAGCTTTCAGCTGAGGAACGAACGCGGCTTTACGAGAAGTATCGTTCGAGTCCATCCACCTCGGCAAAACCTGCAAAAGTTCAAGATTCGGATAGCGACAGCGGCGACGAACATCTCGTGAACGCGGATCAGCTGGATCTGAACTCAGACTTTTTCACGGAAGCTCCGGTCAAAGCTAGCGCGGAAAATGCCCCCCGCTTTGATTGTGACGCGGGAATGCGCCTGTCCGATTCAGATTCCGACGAACCGGCAGATGATCAAAAGTCGGCGGAAGAGATCGAAAAGGCCAAGCGCGATGCCAACAAGAAGCTCATCGCCAAAATCAACAAGGACTCGCAGGGATTCGTCAACTTTGACGGTTTGACCGAGTTTAACCGGAAGATCGAGCAGGCCAAAGCGAAGCTCGCTGCAACGAAAGAGGTTCCGAGCGAGGCTCCGTCGGGTGTGAGCGACCTGCTGGCCATGGGCGAGCAGAAAGCGGAGTCTTCGAAAGGGAAGCTGAAGGCGCGAAGCGCGCGTAAGAAGGACGACTCCGACGATGACGACTGGGAGGACGTTGAGGACAAGGAGGAGAGTCGTCCGCAGGGCGATGTTGAGATTACGGTGGATGTTGGACCGTCTGAAGTCAAGAAGAAGAAACGTTGCAATGAGTTTGATGTGGAGGCGTGCATCAAGCGGATCGTTAACCGGGATCGGCGGGAAAATCGGCTCGTTCTGCACAAGGTTAGCGTCCTGATGGCCATAGGTCAGGGAAACTACATCAACACTTCGCTCAACAGCACCAAGCTGCTCTCGATCGCGCTGTCGCTAATCCCGTCGCAAAAGTGCTACCCCAAAGACCGAACCAGCATCGAGTACTTTGAGCAGATCACCAAATACTTCCGCCAAATTGTCGACCTGAAAGATAAGCGCATGTTTCACCGGTATCGCAAGGTCCCGGACCTGGAAACCGCACTCCGACTGCAAATGCTAACGAAGACCGCAAATTGTCGAAGAGATTACGTTCTAATTTTCATCATACTTCTTCGAGCAATCGGCGTTCAGTGCCGGCTGGTTATTTCGTTGGTTGTAGCGCCAAAAAAAGCTCCCCAAAGCGAAGTGGGGTTGTCACCGCCGGCCAAGGGAGGCAAGAAAAAGGAGCCGGAAGTCAAAGCTGGCACCAGCAAGACCGTCAAGGCAGATCATGACTACGAGAGTGGTGGTAGTAAAGGCAGCAAGAGAAAGCCGACGAAGACGACGCTGAAGATACCGCAGCTGGACGGCAACGACGACACGGCGGCCGTTCCGGCGAAGAAGGCAAAGACGGCGGCTTCCAAGGCGAAATCGAAACCGGCGAAGGAAGAGCGGCCGGGAAGTTCCAAGGAAAGCTCCTCGAAGGTAAAACTACAGGAAAGTTGCATGTTTTCACCGCGAAAGACACGCAAACAGCGCCAGGAGCAAAACGGTAGTGACTCAACGAGTCCCAAGAAGCCGAAGCTTGCGGAGAACCCACCGAAGGCGTCGTCCTCCGCTTCGTCTTCAACGATTTTGATCCGAAAGGACTACAAAGCAAAGGTCGAACCGGCGAAGGAGGTCAAGCCAGTGAAGGAAACTAAACCGGCGAGAAAATCCGAACCTAAATCAGCTGACAAAACGTCTCGAAATAACAAAGGAGAATCTCCACCTGTTAAGAAGCTCGAAAAGTCTAAAAAAGCTGAACCGATCGTAGTCAAGGTCGAATACGTGGACAAGCGTCTCAAACGGCTCGATCGTCGCATTCTTTCCACAGACGACGAAGGCGGCCACAAGGACCAAAAGCCATCGCCCAAGTCCGGCGGTGCCAACGTCTGGATCGAAGCCTTCGCCGAAGAGGAAGAGCAGTGGATCCCGATTGACGCCGTCAGCGGAAAGGTCCACGCCCTGGAGCACATCGTCAAGCAAGCCTCCTCCCCGCTGGTCTACATCCTGGCCTGGAACAACGACGGCACCATCAAGGACGTCTCGACACGCTACTGCGCCAACTACGTCACCAGCACCAAAAAGCTTCGCATCGAACACGAGTGGCTCGACGAAGCCCTGGCCAAATTCAAAGGCAAACCAACGGCGCGCGACATCGAGGAAGATCGTGCCCTCAACCGAGCCCTACTCGAACAACCCCTCCCGAAATCCATCGGCGAGTTCAAAAACCACCCGCTCTACGCCCTCAAACGGCACCTCCTCAAATTCGAAGCAATCTACCCACCGGACGCCCCCACCCTCGGCTTCATCCGCGAGGAACCGGTGTACGCGCGGGAATGCGTCCAAACGCTGCACTCGCGCGAACTCTGGCTCAAGCAAGCCCGCACCGTGAAGCTGTTCGAAAGTGCGTACAAAGTGGTCAACGCACGGCCCAAGTACGATCGCGCTGCCGGGCAGATGTTGCCGGCCCAGCCGCTCGAACTGTTTGGGCTGTGGCAAACGCAGGACTACGAGCCGCCGACGGCGGAGGATGGCATCGTGCCGCGCAACGCGTACGGCAACGTGGAGCTGTTCAAGGCGTGCATGCTGCCCAAGAAGACGGTCCATTTGCAGTGTGAGTTATTGATGTGTCACGATTTTTTATTATTTACTATTATTAAAACCTGGTAAAATTCAGTTAAAAACGATTTGCAAAAATATTTTTACAAACTTTTGCCAAAGTTATGCTCATTGGTCATCTGAGTACCGATTTCATCAATGGAGTCCAGAAAAAATGGGCAATTATTATTTTCATGTAAAAATTGAGCCAAAAAAAGGCTGGGCTGCCTGCATTAAAGTCTAATTGAAAAAAAATTGAGCATTATTATTGTTTAACTTGAAAAAATCCAAAAAAAAAACTATTAAAATGCAATTTTGAAATAAAAAAAAACATTTATTTGCCTCTGCTAATCTGCTTGCCCGGTTATGGACCATCCATAAACCACGTAGACACTTTTCATCCCCTAAAAAATGCAAAAAAAAACAATTTTTCAACCAATTTTTGATCTTCAAAAAGCATTGGAACTAAGAATTGAAGTATATTTTAGGGTTCAAAGAGTGACTTCTTTTATGGGACTTTGGCAATGATTTAAAAATGTTTATTTTTTCTGGTGTCAACTATGGCTGCAATCCAAAATGGCGGACAATATGGCGAAGTTTGAATATTGGAAATGTTTATACAGACATGTAACAGGCTATCAATAGGTCAAATATAACTAATTTGGGGTCGCTGAACTCGAATATGATTCCTAGGATACTCAAAAGTACCCAAGGAATGTGCAATCCAAGATGGCGGCCAAAATGGCGAAGTTAGAATATTGGAAATGTTAATACAAAAATGTAACAAGCAATAGACAGGTCAAATTCAACTTATTTGGGGTCGCTAAATTCGAATATGACTCCTAGAATACTCTAAAGTACTCAGGGATCCAAGATGGCAGTTCCAAAATATTATTGGAGTCATATTCGAGTTCAGTGACCTCAATTTAGTTAGATTTGGCATGTTGATTGCCTGTTACATGTCTGTATAAACATTTCCAATATTCTTACTTCGTCATATTAGCCACCATCTTGGATTGCACATTCCCTGAGTACTTTTGAGTATTCTAGGAGTCATATTCGAGTTCAGCGACCTCAAATTAATTAAAATTGACCTGTTGATAGCCTGTTACATGTCTGTATAAACATTTCCAATATTCTAACTTTGCCATATTAGCCGCCATCTTGGATTGCACATTCCCTGAGTACTGTGGAGTATTCTAGGAGTCATATTTGAGTTTAGCGACCCCAATTTAATTATATTTGAGTTGTTGATTGAGCTTAAAATTCCTTTTATTGTGATTTTTCCATTCAGCCGCCATATTGGACGCCATCTTGAATATCTTGGTTCACTTTGAGAATCGGGAAAATCTACAGGCAGATTCGGATTCAAGAGGGTCGATTTAGTCTAGATCCATAAAAAAATTGCCTGTTACACGATTTGCTTCTAGACATGAAAAATGAGCACCTTTTTGATTTCGTGCCTTGACTATCTCAGTTTGATTTCAATTTGCTATCCGATATTCAGCAACCGCATCATGCACGGAAAATCGAATAAAGCACAAATAAAAAACATCAGGAAAATTACAAAAAAAATTAAAGGTTATAAAACTATTTACAAATAAAAAAAAAGATTTACAAATTACAGTTTCGGTAAAATTCGTTTCGTTTTCGTTTTACGGAGCAAGGTGGGGGACGCGGCCTCAAGTCAGTCCAAGTCCGGTTTCTTGTGGAAAAAAGGGTAGTGGTCGAACTAGTATTGCATACAAAATGAACACCACCGGAAGATATAGGGGATCGGGAGGGGGAAGGTGTAAGAAAATTAGTGTAGGTGTGAGTAGTAAGAACTTGGATGACTTGAGCAGTTACGGTAATCTAAGTTTAACACTAAATAAAGGAAATCTGAAATTATGATCCAAAGTAAAAAGGCCCGGAGAAATTAAATTATGAGTTAATCAAATTTAAAGGAAATTAAAAAAAATACTGGAAAACAAAAGATGGAAACTAACTTGTCTAGGGAATATAAATCTTGAGGACTTTTCTCTGGGCCCCGTCCTGTCGCGTCCGTCAGTAGTCTTGTCGTACATTACAACTAGAAGCAGATCTGCTAATGAAATAGTACACTCCGACCAGATCAACTGATCATTTAAGTCCAATTATTCATTTACGGAAAACTAACTAACTTGAATCAACAACCTAAACTAAACTGTCTGAAAGTAAATTGAATCTCACATCCCCGAAATTATAATTGCAAAGCCAAACATTCCTTTACCTTGTTTTTAAACCTGACTTGCCGCTTCCAAAACCAATAAACATAAATGAACTGTTCATACTTTACAAGTTGAATACTCTTCGTTAAGAAGACTATTTCGTGCCTTCCATTTCATCAGGGCACAGAAGCTCTGCAAACAAGAGTGTATCCCTATCATACCTAATATAAACTGTCAATTGAGTGAAAGAGATGAACTCCTGTTCACAAAACCCTTGTGTCCCTTTGAAATGTTAGGCTCCATTTGATCGTCAAAACTCCTGTAAATCCTCGATTCGCAACAATGGTCGATACAACCATAATCCGAAAACCTTTAGTTCAACAGGTTAACGAATTTTGTCCGATATCATTTCATTATTGATTGATCGAGACTCTATGGATGTTTTGACAATTCCGAATGGTTAGTATATCACTTAGATTATAATCAGAGATTCTGATAGCATCACTTAACTCGTTTACACAGAACTGTCAATCTAAAGTTACAAAAAAAAACTAGCTATTCTGAGTGCCTTGCAAAAAACTTATTTATTAAAATACCAGATCCTAACCTAACACCCTCATTAAGATAAGAAAAAATCACGATTCTGTTTTTGTGATTAATTAAATCATTAAATATAATCCCACAATGCCTAGAAAGACCTCTCTTACTGTTGTGCGTAAGCGTTGCTTTGCTTTATGAATTTCTACCTAAGCTAACGATGTATCAAAAAGATTTAAACCTGTTCCTACCAGATTTTATAAACAAGAATATTGAGATGGAAATAAAAAAATCAATATCTTGCAATTTTACAAAGTATAAAAGTTGTGATTTCTATCAACACAAGTATATTAAATATAAAATAAATGTGTGATATATATCAACATCGGAAACCATCTTTGCAAATAGCCCTGAAACGACGGCAACGTGTGGCTCCATCTCCAGGGAAATTACAGTTTCGGTAAAATTCAACAAATAAAATCTAGGTTTTTTTCATTCTATAATCAAATGTAAACATTTAGTATATCCCGTTTACTCTGATGGACATTGACATAAGGTGTGAGAGGGACACACTCAATGTTTTTGGTTATAGGACCTAATTAAAAAAAGTCTTGAAATCAATAAATTTAAGAAAAAAACAAAAAATAAGAAAATTAAAAAAAAAAACAGATAAAAACATTCGTTTTCGTTTTCGTTTTACGGTGCAAGGTGGGGGACGCGGCCTCAAGTCAGTCCAAGTCCGGTTTCTTGTGGAAAAAAGGGTAGTGGCCGAACTAGTATTGCATACAAAATGAACACCACCGGAAGATATAGGGGATCGGGAGGGGGAAGGTGAAAGAAAATTAGTATACGTGTGAGTAGTAAGAACTTGGATGACTTGAGCAGTTACGGTAATCTAAGTTTAACACTCAACACTGAAGAAAATCTGAAATTGTGATTCAAAGTAAAAAAGCTCGGAATAAAATAAATTATTAGTTAATTAAATAAGAAAATGTAACTAATCGGAGATCTATACAAAAGAAACCTATGATGTATTTCAAATTTAAAGGAAATAAAAAAATACTAGAGAACAAAATATGAAAACTAACTGCCGACCTGTCGCGTCCGTCAGTAGTCTTGTCGTACATTACAACTAGAAACAGATCTGCCAATGAAATATTACACTCCGACCAAATCAACTAATCATTTAGATCCAATTATTCATCTACGGAAACCTAACTAACTTTCAATCAACAACCTAAACTAAACTGTCTGAAAGTAAATTTAATCTCAAATCCTCAAATGTTTTATTACAACGCCAAATAAGGTAAAGGACCTTTTCAAACCAGTCTTGCCGCTTCCAAAAACCAAAAGACATAAATTAACAGTTCATAAACATAAATGAACAGTTCCTTAGTTGAACACTCGTCATCAAGACGACTATTTCATGCCATTCATTTCATTAGGGCATAGAGCTTTGCAAACAAGAGTGCATCTCTATTATACCTTATGTAAACTGTCATTTGAGTGAAGAAGACACACTCCTGTTCACAAAACCCATGCGCCCTTTTGAAATGTTAGGCTCCATTTGATCATCAGGGCTCCAGTAGACCCTCGATTCGCAACAATGGTCGATACAACCATAATCCGAAAACCGTTAGTTCAACAGATTAACGAATTTTGTCCGATATCATTACATTATTGATTGACCGATATTGATTGATTGCAATGCCTAGAAGAGGCATCTGTTTCTGCTGTGAGTAAGCGCTGGTTTCAGAGTTCATTTTTCAATTTAAAAGGGTGGGAGACGACTAATTTGCTTCATGAACTCCTACTCGGCCTTGGGACCACCTCTTAAGACACTGATGGCTCCTAGCTAGGTATTAAACCTAGACACAGCGTCGAGGCCCGCTTCGCATGGCAAAAATGTTGGCTGGGGGGAAGTGATATTATTACGAAATTTTATTTTAAAGCCAACATTGCTAACGGCGTCGAGGGCCTTACTCATGCCCAAGGCAAAAAAAAAGAAAAAAAAAAACAGATACAAAAACAGATAAAAACATGTATCAACATGTATCAATTTGTGAAATAAAATTAATAATTTGGTTTTGAATTTTATTTTAGAAAATTTGATTTTTTTTCAACCGAAAGGTAGGGAACAGCATCTAATTCCAGCGTGCCTCTAATGTTGGCAGGTCAGAACTTTGACATTCGTTTTCAACTGAAATCGAGTGATAAATAGCTCAATAACAAGTGAGCAAGCAAGTTTCTATCAAAAGTTTTACAAAATTAGTTGTTAAAATAGTGAAAATCAGCAAATTGGATAAAATTAGGTGCAAGCTGTCAAATTTCGAACCTAAAAATTGAGTCGGCGTAAAACCTGTTTCTGCTGGTTTGCTACTGCGGCAAATGGAAAGATGCACGGAAAACTGAATCATGCGCGGAAAAAATTAAATTGTTTGTGTGTGTGTGTGTGTGTGTGTGTGT